>NC_142068.1:21150000-21476250 GCF_059756535.1 Pantherophis guttatus
TTGCCTTTTGCTCTATGGGCATATGAGTTGTGCTGTGTAAAAGGAATTAACAGTTTTGGTTGGGAAACAGTGCTGAAAGAGAAGCTCACTTTAAAAACCCTGTAATATATATATATATATAATTTGAAAAACCAGTGCAAAGAGAATCTGATTGAATTATCCCTTTAAATCAAATTATCAATTCTAATTTTAGAATCAATTTGACATGCGAAATTGAATTGGATGCTTTTGAACCAATTCAGTGGTTCAAGGCATGCTTGAGTATTCACAAACCCACATATTTTCCCCCTGAATCGGATTCATGACCTATATCAAATAGATATGATTAGATCATTCACATCTGATCAAGGACGACTATAAATTTATTTTTCAAACACAAACTTAACTTCTTGGTGATTTCATGGACCTGTCCAAGAAGCTTTCTTGACAATAGAATAAAAGTTGCTTGTTATTGTTTGTTCCAGGTTACTTTTCAGCTTCCCTTTTTAGCTTACGATGCTGGTTGTACTTTAAGGTCTCTGATCCAAATACTAACCTGGCTCAATCCTGTATAGCTTCTAATCATAGTCAAAGTCAGCCAGATGCTGCTGAGGACTTTCTTAGTTATTATTGGGTTTTTTGGGGTTCTTTGCTGGATTTAGCCAATTTATCATCAGAATAATTTAGGAAATTACAGTTAGTCCTCGATTTAGCAATTCATTTAGTGAAAAAAGTGATTTATGACCATTTTTCACACTTATGACCATTGTAGCATCCACATGGTCATATGACCAACATTCAGATGTTTGGCAACTGAGTCATAGTTATGAGGGTTGCAGTGTTCCAGGGTCATTTGATCCCCTTTTGCAGTCTTCTGACAAGCAAAGTTAATGGGGAAGTCAGATTCGTTTAACATCCATGTTAATAGCCTAACAATTGCAGTGATTCACTTAACAAATGTGGCAATGAAGGTTGTAAAATGGGGCACATTTTTTCACTTAGCAACAGAAACTTTGGGCTCAATTCTGGTCGTAAGTCAAGGACTACAAGGATATTATGGCTTTTAGGATATTGACAAGTGCTTTTAATCAGAGTGAATACAATTATTTTTATATTTTGCAAGCTAAAGCTCTGACAATGGAAGATAGATGATATAGATATACAATTACTCAATGCAAGAAGCTATATGTCAGCATTCCATTGGTTTGGTTGTAAATTTTTATACAACTTTTGCAAGAAATGATTTCCACTGTATGATTTATAAACTGAAAGGATGTTGTAGTGCACTGAAAATATGTTATAGGTGGTTTCTTTTGCACTGGCTTATTCTCTATAGGTTCTAATTTGTCCTTCATCTCTAAAACTCTTTTTTTTCTTATTATCAAGTATTAAGTCTATTAATGGTAATAAAAGATATTTCTAATCATGTTCATATGGTGATCTTTATTCCAAGCAAATTCTTGTGCTAAGTTCTGATGAGTCCTCAACAAGTCTATTTCTTTACATGTTCTATAACAGAGACAGCTTGGAAGGGGTGATGATGGTCATAATAGATATACTTTTTATTTTACTGAAAGGGTCATAGTCCATGAAGCTGTGATATTATAACAATGTCATGCTTGTCCAACATTGTCAGCTCATATTCATCTTATTTTTGTTTAGTGTGGTGTGTTAAGTCTACAAGAGCTTAACATGGTATTTCCTTTTATTTCCTGTTGAAAATTGTCAGGAAATTATGCTGTCATTGTCTGGCTGCACAAGCTTAGTGGACTTTAGGGGTTGACCATGATACAAAAAGCATAACATGGCTGCCTATTTTCATATCTGCTTTCTAGGTGAGACTTCCGTTTTGAATAATATAAACTCACAGCCCAAACAAAGAAGTCGATCGGATGATACTAATCTAAAAACTGGATATTAGTGAAAGTTTCCAAAAGACAACAAAAATGAAAACATTTTAAAAAGGGAGAAAATATATTATACAAATCCCAGAAACGACACAGAACGAATCCTGACAAAAGGTGGCTACTGCCACCTTTTTTTTTTTTTTTTAATTTGATTTATATGCCGCCCTTCTCCGAAGACTCAGGGCGGCTTACAATGTGCTCAGCAATTTTAAGAAATAAAAGAAATAAGAAATAAAATTATATGGATCATTAAATATATTGTCCTTTCATCAATGTTTTCCACTATATTACAGGTAGTCGTCGACATACAACAGTTCATTTAGTGACCATTTGAAGCCACAAGGACAAAGTCACAAACTAAAAAAAGTTACTTATGACCATTCTTTACACTTATGACTGTTTCAGCATCCCCATGGCCACATGACGAAATTCAGATGCTTGGCAAATAACTGATAGTTATGACAGTTGCAAGAAAACCTGTAAAGAAAAGGGAAAAACTCACTTAATGATTGTTTCACTTAGCAACATAAACTTTGGCCTCAATTGTGGTTATAAGTTGAGGACCACCTGTATTGCAAACAAAAACAAAAACAGAAAATCATGTAACAAGCTTTTATCATTACAGATGAATTGATGAAGGGTGCTTAATTTCTACAATTCCCAAGTCGAGCTAAAAAATATCCTGGCTAGGGACCCATAGCCAATTTCTAGCCCTGTTCATTGAATACATAGATCTGACCAACCCCATTGTTTTTGCCATAGTTATTCACATTGTGCCCAACCCAATGTTTGGCTAATATTTTATTGTGTCATGTGAAATAAGAAAAATGAATAAATGATTCATGTCAGAGCGTTTGCAGAGTGACTACTATTAGGAGACAACCCAGGAGCAAATCACAGCACACAGAGACATAGACATTTAACAATGGTTTCTATACAAGATATATATAGAAATATACGTGGTATGCAAATACCTGACAAGCGATCAAACTTCTTCTTAACTCTACATGGAGAACTCAGCAACGGATACTGGACACAAGGAGAGAGAATACTCTCCTGGCTGCCTTAAATAAACACCTCTTAAAGAGATAAATCTTTTGTGGACCCCTTCGTAATCTACAACTGGCAATACCAATGCTGATTCATCTTCATTGCATCAACCTTACATTGCATCAGCTTTACAGATGTTCCACTCTTAAATCTCAATACCTTCACAATTCAATTATGATATCAAGGCACAAATCTAAACAACTACTAGATAGCATTGGCTATCTCTTGGCTATCATTTAAACTTTTACAGTGCAGATCTGGTAGCCCTAATTAATCATGGGTGTATTAGATTTTGTCAGAAATGAGTTAGAAATTACAAATAATAAAATAGATAGTTTGACACTTTTAAAACGGGATCTATGTTGTACCTAGTGTGACTTCCCACAATCTCAGAAAGAGAGTCAGCATCATTAAGGTTTAAATTGAAGTCTTTCAGCACTAGTGACTACCATGGAAATCTGTATATACAGAATAGTAGAGTTATTAAGAGTTGGAAGGGACCTTGAAGATCTTCTAGTCCAACTCCTTGCTCAAGCAGGATACTTATACCATGTCAGATAAATAGTGTCCAATAGCTTTTTAAAAAGCTCCAGTGAGAGAGCATCCACAACTTTTGGAAGCAAACCTTTCCACTGATTAATTGTTCTCACTGACAGGAAATTTCTCCTTAATTTTAGGTTGGATCCCTCTTTGATAAGCTTCCATCCATTTTCATTTACTTCTTGTCCTGCCTTCAGATGCTTTGGGGAATAGGTTGATCCCCTCTTGCCTATGACAGCCCCTCAAGCACTGGAAGATAGCTATCATGTCACCTCTAGTCCTTGTTGCCTATAGGCTAGACATACTTAGCTCCATTAATTAATTAATTAATTAAATTAATTAATTAATTTGTCAACAAGTACAAGGAAACAAGTAACAGTATAGACATAGACATGGACACATGAAAAAAAATTGGCACAAATAAAAGGAAACAAATAAGCAAAACATAGCCATAAACACATAAAATGATTGCATATAAATGGGGACAGTAGGGACGGTAGGCACGCTGGTGTGCTTATGTATGCCCCCTTAGGGACCTCTTAAAAATATGAAAGGTCCACGGTAGACAGTTTAAGGTACAAGGTATGGGAATTAGAGAGACTAACAACAGGATCAGGTAGAGTGTTCCAGACTTTTACTACTCTATTGTTGAAGTCACGTTTCATACAATCAAAATTAGAGTGAATTATATTGAGTTTGAATCTATTGATAGCCCTTGTGTTATTCCGATTGAAATTAAAGTACTCCTTTACAGGTAGGACGTTTTGGTAAATAATCTTATGAACTAAGCTTAGGTTGGAACGTAGATGTCGTAGTTGGAGGCTATTGAGGCCTAAAATTTCAAGCCTGGTGATATTTTTATTTCAAAGAGAGGATTTGAGTACTCTTCTAGTGAAATATCTCTGGACCCTAATGTGTTGATATCTGAAGTACAGTTTATCATCATCATCCAGTTTAGCCTCCAGACCCCTTATTATCTTTGTTGCTCTTCTGTCCACTCTTTCTAGAGCCTTTCTAGAGCCTTTCTAGAGCTTTTTTTTTTTTTTTTTTTAATCGTGGCAGCTACAACTGGTGCAGAATTCTGTGTGTGGTCTTACCAGTGCAGTGTAAAGCATACTAGTACTTCATGTGATATTTTCATTCTTATGGAGCATGTGGCATTTCTGACTATATATTTAGAGATGACTCTTAAGTCTTATTGTGTACTTATCTAATTACATCTCTTTCCTATGTTCAGGATTAAAACATGAGTTTGAGTGCTGGCTTTCAATCCCCAAGCATTTTTACAATGCTTTTGGTGGGCAGATTCTTTCAGCTAGATAACCTAAACACCCTGTGTACTTTTATTTCATTCTTTCCCTGAAACTAAAAGAGATAAAACATTTCTTTTAAGCATGGTGCTGTGCAAAGGATGTATTAAAAAGTAGATATCACAAAAGTATTCACTATAGATACAGAAAAACAAATCACCACAATAAATTTCAATGTGAACTTACTCAATTGAAATATTGATGTGTAATCCGTCTAGGTAGAAGTACAGGTCTAGCATCAGAAAATGATGTTCTTAAAAAGAAAGAAAATCTTGTTTATTTGTAGCATAATTCTGTTTGGTTTATCCTTACATAGAAAAGTACAAAGTCTTACTTTTAAATAGTTGATAGGAAAGCAAGGTAAAGGAAAGATAACGTAAGTAGTAGTCAAATAAAATTCTTTTAATAGATAAAGGCTATAGATTGCCATGGTAGTTTAAAAGGGATACATAATATAAAAAAAGATGCTGAGACTTTGGAAAGAGTGCAGAGAAGAGTGACAAAGATTATTTGGGGGGGGGGCTGGAGGCTAAAATGTAGAATGGTTGCAGGATTTGGGTTTGCCTAGTCTACTGAAAAGAAGGACTAGAGGTGACATGAATGCAATGTTCCAATTTTTGTGGGGCTGCCACAAAGAAGCAGTCAACCTATTTTCCAAAGCATCAGAAAGCAAAACAAGAAGCAATAGATTCTGCACTGTAAATAGAAAGAAGCAATCTAGAACTGAGGAGAAATTTCCTGACGGTAAGAACAATCAGTGGAACAGCTTGCCTTCAGAAGTTGTGGCTGCTCCAACACTAAAGACTTTTCAGAAGAGACTAGAAAGCCATCTGACATAGTATAGTATAGGGCCTCCTGCTTGAGGGCCCCCCTATTCAAGGGGGGGTTGGACTAGAAACCTCCAAGGTCCCTTCCAATTCGTTATTCTGTTAAAATTCTCTATTTGGGGCATTACCTTTTTGGCAAGTGAAGAATCTTCTAGATTGTCCCCAGACTGTAATAAGAATGACATCATACTGCCTTAGCATTTAGGAGGTATGAATGTTTTGGCCAGGCTTTTAATGGCTAATTAATATTAACATTAACTTTAGAATTAATTTTAATTTATACCTTTAACTTCTTAGTTGTTCTTTAAAAATGCACGAGCCAACATTGGTGCTAGAATAAAAAAATGTGTATGGTATACAAAATAATAATAATAATAGTCTGTTGCAGGCACATATTGGTACCAGGTTCACACAGCTGGGCAAGATCAAAGAAGCAAAATTGACAGAGATTTCAGAAAGATTGTTAATGCCAATAATGGGGCAAATAAAGAATAATATGAGGTGTCCTTGGTGCTCTTTGATCTTGCTTGTTTTCCTGCAGATATTTTATTACCCAAACTAGGTAGCATCATCAGTACTAGTAAGGAGTGCTGTTTGCTGTCAGTTTATATTCTGGTGACTTGCTTTTCTGTGGGGTGGGGGTGGTCTTAGAGATTCTTTGTTTGGGCTGTTTTCTTTGGCAGCTTGTATAATAAGTATGTTATTCATAATATTTAATAGCTTCTATTTTTCCAAGTTTCTCCACATACTCTCTCAGATGGCTTCTAATTCAGTAAGACATATAATCATAGAATTCAATGGGAGCAGGTAGACCATCATGTCTAACAGTCTGTAAAGTACAGAAATTCAAATTAAAGCTACCCAAAGATGGTTATCTAGCTTTTGATGACACCTCAAATGGTGGGAAGGTAATAGAAGTCCATGGTGTCATGCTGGCCATATGAACATGAAAATATCTTCAGAGAGTTTTGGCAAAATAGCCTTGAAAAAGAAATGAGCATCGTCCACCCCTATAGTTGGCAATGACTAGCAAACCAAAAGCCACAGAGACTCCTTTAACTGGAATCTATGTTCCTGAATTTTAAAATATCCAGTGTTTTGAACTTCAGCCTACTGAATAACAAAATAGACCAGTGATGGCGAACCTTTCGGCACTGTTCGTCTGCGCTGCAACCCGGAAGAGGAGCTGCCCAGGGTGCGTGCACATGCCTGAAAATGAACTTCCAGTTTTCGGCACACATATGCGCACTGGCTAGCTAGTCTTCCGGGTTTCTGGCATGCATGCACACATGACAATCAGCTGGCTGGAGCACATGCTCATGCAGGAAAATGGAAGACCAGCTCTTCCAGTTTCCGGCACTGCTGCACTGCCATGCACGCCAGAAATCCAGAAGAGGAACAGGTGATGCCATGTTTGCCAGGTGACATGGCTCCACATGCCACTTTGGTCATGCATGCCATAGGTTCGCCATCACAGAAATAGACTCCTTCGGAATAAGTTTATTGATTGGTTATTCATATCAGCCCATCAAGTTATTTCTTTTTGAGGTAAGCAGTATTAGGGAAAGGTCAGGAAAAAAGAACTAGTTAGATTTTTTAAAGGTATTAAATAACAAAAAGAAAAGGAATTGTAATTGACATTAACTGTGTTAGCTATATTTCTCCCCAGTTTTTTTATTGTAAATTATCCTTCCTTCCACCACATCAATATACCACTTCAAACACTGCCTTTTCTTTAAACATCTCACTTCTTTCTTTCTGGTGATCTCATCAACTTTATCTAATTGTAATATTCCCACTCTTTCCCTTTATCTCAACTCATTTATCCTTTCTTTCAAGACCCCTGATGGTTAGAATGGTTAGAATGCAGTATTGCAGACTGCCCAGAATCAGGAGTTGATCCTGATGGGTTGAGGTTGATTCAACATTCCATCCTTCTCAGTTTGGTAAAATGAGAACCCAGATTTATTTATTTATTTATTTATTTATTTATTTATTTATTTATTTGTTTGTTTGTTTGTTTGTTTGTTTGTTTATTTATTTATTTATTTGATTTATATGCCACCCTTCTCCGGAGACTCAGGGCGGCTTACAATGCGTTAAGCAATAGCCTTCATACTTTTGTATATACCTGCTTAGTAGGGCTTTCGCCCCCACCCCTCCCCAAGCGGTGTTCTTTTTTATACAAAGTCATCTTATTGCCCTCACAATCTGGGTCCTCATTCTACCTACCTTGAAAGGATGGAAGGCTGAGTCAACCTTGAGCCTGGTGAGATTTGAACTTGCAGTAATTGCAGGCAGCTGGTGCTAGTTAACAGCACTTTAGTCTGCTGCGCCACCAAGGCTCTTAACAATCTTAATTTAAGATTGTTGGGGCCAATATGATGACTTTGCAAACTGTACAGAGAGTGCTGTAAAGTACTATGTAGTGATATATAAATCTAAGTGCTATTGCTGTTGCTATTCGTCTTTTAAGAGTAATCCTCAACACAACACAACTGGGACCAGAACTTTCATTGCTAAACTAAATATGGTTGTTAAGTCAATAACACCCAATTTTACAACTTTTTTGCCTTGCTTGTTAAATGACTCTGATTTTATCCATTAATTTTGATCGTTGAAAGCCCCTGGGAAGGTTGCAAATAGCAATTGCATGAACACCCCCAGCCCAAAGACACTGCAAACTTCATAAATACATACTGGTTGCCAAGCACCCAACTGAAGGGATATTGTGATATCATAAATATAAAGACCAGTTGTGAGTCACTTTTTTCAGTGAATGATAACTTCAGATAGACATTAAATGAATAGTCGTACATTGAGGACTACCTATATTTGTTTTGCAATTTGACCTTCAATCTTTCTCTCTATAAGACCATAGGCCTATGAATAATTGGGCTCTGCAAAGCATTGCAAAATGATGCTTAGTAACATATGTAAATGTGAATAATGTAAGTGAGTCATCAAAGCTGTTGCACTTCTCATAAGATTTGGGTGGCTGTTTCAGAAGCTGCCCCTGGTTTTTGTTTTTTGTTTTTATTATATGGTGCATGCAAAACCATTTTGTTGTGACCCAGGCCCAAGTAGGTAGTATTAGACACAAACAATTCCAAAACAAACAGATTTTATTAGAACAGCTGAGAATTAACTCATTCTCAGCATAGTGCAAACTAAATTAAAACAAATTCTTCATAACACAAATTCTTCAGTCTAATCACCAACCTTGGTATAATTAGGCAAACTGCCAAAGACTTCTTTTGGCAAAAGTTCAGAAGCAGAAGATGCTGACCAGAGATAAGTGCAGCAAGACAAGAACAAGTCTATCAATGTTGTTTTCTGACAAAGAGCCTAAGAGCCGTTGTTGGTCTTTTAAGCCTTATGGGAGGGGCCAATCATCTCTTGGCCCTACTCCCGAGTCGTCCTCTTTGCTGTAGCTGCTCTTGCCTTCTGGCAGTTCTTCTCATACGTGCACTAGGAACAAGCTCCTCCTGTTCATCTGCCTCTCTACTGTCAGCCTCTGGAAGCTCCAGAGTCCACACCTCACACTCTCCAATGGCCCTGGCCCCATCTCTGTCTCCGACGCAGAGCCCTCATTTGGGCCTTCCCCAGCCTCCAGGATTGGCCCATGTTCTTCCTCAGCCTCCTTGCTGTCTGATTCCATTGCCAGCTCCGCAGGCTGCTGGCGGACCACAACACATTTTGCTTCACTGGGAAACTTTTGCTCAGTCCTGATCATTAAAATGCTCTGACAGGTTATCTAATTTAAGGAGAATATAATCATGTTATTTTGCAGTGAATTATGTAACTTCAATATCCCTCTGCCTGTGTAAAAAAAAAAATCTGTTCATCCTGATGTCCCGTCAAATTTAACCTTTCTGTGTTCCCGAGGAACATCTCCATTGAAACTATAACTGGATTTCAGCATAACTAACAAAGCTTTGCAGTTAGATATCTCAAAATAGTTGGAGCATTTTGGAACAACATCACTTAAAGCAGCCAAGCTCTGCTCCAAGGTCATTGAAGGAAAACTTCATTTTGCTTTGACCTTAGACTGAAACTCTTCAAATATATATTCTTTGATATCAAGGTCACAAAATATAAAAAAGCTTTTCCAAGTTTTAAAACCTTCTGGTGTTCCACAAAGACCTCTAATTGTGCTGCTGAATTTCAGTAACATAGAAGTTTAATATCAGTTACGTAGGTTCCTCATTTTGAGTTAGAAAACAAATAATAGTGCCATACAATTCCTAAAATAGGAACAAAATATTATATAAATGAATACAACTGTAAAAAAAACAAAACAAGGATGGATGATGAATTAGAGCTCAGAAATGAAACTGTTCGGGTTGTGTTTTTTTTTTTACATATTTTTAAAATTTTTATTTCTCATAAACATATTTAAGTGTACAGTCTCTTATCCATCATTAATCATTGATCATTCATCTAATCCTTTAACTTTCATTTTTATTTGTTCGGGGCTGCTCTTTTACCATTTCCTCTTCTTTTACCACAACCTTTCCTCTTCTTCTTCCCTCTCTTTCTTCTTCTGTCCCTTTCTACTTTTTTCATTCCTCCTCTCCTCCCCTTCTACTTTCTCTCCCCTTCCTCCACTCCTCTCTTCTTCCTCCCTTTCTAACTCTCTCTCCTACTCTTCTTTCCCCTCCCTTTTCTTCCTCTTCTTTTCCCTCTCTTCTATCCCTCTCTCTCCTTTCCTCTCTTCTCCCCTCCTTCCCTCTCTCTATTCCTCTCTCCTTTCCCACTCCTTTGTTGTATCCATTTTCATTTTAATCTAAAATGGTATTCGAGCAGCCCCGATTTTCTATTGTTGTTTTTTTTATTTCAGATTTTTTTCAGTTTACATTTCCCATGCTTATCAAGCAAAAGTTCAAAAGGGAAATCTATTAATCTTAACTTTTTTCTCAACAAATTTGAAATCTCATTTTTATCTCAGAAATTATAATATTGATAACATTTAGTTGTATGCATTTCTACCCACTGGATCTTTGTTTTGTATTGCATACCCTCCATAATCTTAATGCCCTTTGCTGCTAAATCTAAACACATACATTATGAACAGCTGCACCATGTAAACCTGTTTACCATATGCCTTTTCCTCAGTTGAATATTAGGCTGAAAAAATTCTTAAGGGAAATTTTTTATAACCAGTAAAGAATTTTTTAACTAATCATATTGATGTATTCCCCTTCCCTCCCCCTCCCCCCCCCCGGTTATTTTATTGTTCTATTTTACTTTCACTTTCTTTAAACTTTCTTTTTATTTCTTCATATTTTTTTTATAATTGTGAGCCATCTAGAGTAGCCCTGTGGTGAGATAGGCAGTAAATAAATGTCATTATCATCATTGTCATCATCATCATCATCATCATCATCATCATCAATCATCTACCTAATGGGATCATTATCTGTAAGACATGATGATATTCCCTAACTGATGGAAATATAAAATATGAACCATTATTATTTCACGTGCTGGCTGCAGAGCTTTATCTGGAGTGATTTTTACCTACACAAAACGCTTCTCATCATATAAAGCAGGGGTTGGGAAATGATGGCCCTGTTATGACCACAAGTCATAACACAAGACTTCAACTCTGAAAATTCCTGAACCAACCATGCTCGGGAATTAATAAATCAATTAATCCTGCTGGCTCAGGAATTCTAATAGTTGAAATCCACAAGTTATAAAAGGACCATGATTCCCCACCCCTGATAAGAGAGATGAGAATGACTACTTCATACTGGAATTCAATACAATGTAAAACACAAGCAATATAATATAATCCAACTGGTCTCTTAAACTTTAAAAGAGCTGATTTTAAGAACTTCAGAGAGAGCCCAAGCAAAATTTCATGGATAAAAATCTTAAAGGGGAAAACAACTCAAGAAGCATGGGAAACACTGAAAAATATAATCATAAAAGCCCAGTCCAACACAATACCACTGAAAAAGAAAAACAAGAAATCCAAGAAGCATGGTTGCACAAAGATCTCTCTGATAAACTGAAAGACAAAAAGGATAAGTACAAAAAATGGAAAGAGGGACACATAACTATGGCAGAATATCAGCAGAGAGCCCAAATCTGCAAAGATGAAGTCAGGAAAACAAAGGCTCAGAATGAATGAAGACTTGCAACAAAAGTCAAAGATAATATAAAAAAAATGTTTATTTCAACATATAAATAACAAGAAAAATGTCAAGGAAACAGCTGGTCAACTAAAGAGAGATGTCAAGGAAGTAACAGGCAGTAGAGAGAAAACAGAGCTGCTTTACTCATTCTTTGCATCATTCTTCATACAAAAATAAACTATAGCCCTAACAACCCTACCAAAAGCATAATTGTAAAAGGCAGACTAGAAATAAAAATTAAAATAAACAAGACAATGGTAAGAGAACACCTTGATGAATATAAATCACCAGAACCTGATGGATTACATCCCAGAGTTCTGAAAGACCTGGCAAATGTTATAAATGTTTTAAAAATTTTCAGCGCTGGGGAACTACAAAGGGTTGGAAAAGAGCTGATGTGGTTCTCATCTTGGAAAAAAAAGTTGGGGGAGCAGACCCAGGAAACTACAGACCAATCAGCCTATTGCAAGCCTATACCTGGGAAGATACTGGGAGAAAAAAATAGAACTGTGAACATCTAGAAAAAAATAAAGTTATTACTAGCAGCTAGCATGGGTTTGTTAAAAAAAATCATGCCAAACCAAACTTGTTTCATTCTTTGACAAAGTAACTAAATTAGTAGACCAGCAAAATGCTGTGGACATAGTATATTTAGACTTCAGCAAGGCATTTGACAAAGTAGACCACAACCTACTTCCTGATAAGCTAGAAAAATGTGGGATAGACAGCATCACCACCATATGGATTTGTAACTGGTTCACAAACTGTACTCAATGAGTACTCCTTAATGGTACTACATCTACATGGAGGGAAGTAAGAAGTGGGGTACCACAAGAGGAACTCATCAAATTTGCAGATGACACTAAACTGGCAGAAATAGCCAACAGAGCAGAAGACAAGCTCAGGATCCAAAAAGATTTGTTTTCTGTTAATATTTTTATTGAATTGTAAGATAAAATAAGTTACAAAATACAAAAGAAAATGAGAACACAATGGAGAGGAAATTGGGGGAGGGGAGAGAAAAGTGAGGAAGGATTAAGAGAAAGAAAAAGAAAAATAAGCATTGACTTCCGACTCTGTTGCAGTAAAATAAGTCATTAACATCAAATTACAACAAAAAGATCTTGACAGACTTGAATAATGGGCCCTACCCAACAAAATGAAATTTAATGTGGAGAAAAGCAAGGTTTTACACCTGGGCAGGAAAATCAAAGGTACAAATACAGATTAGGTGAAACCTGGCTCAAAATCAGTAAATGGGAGAGGGACCTTGGAGTTCCAGTGGATAATCACTTAAAACCTGAGTCAGCAGTTTGCAGCAGCAGCCAAAAAAAGTTAATACAATCCTTGGTTGTATAAACAGAGGCATAGAATCAAAATCATGTGAAGTATTAGTACCGCTTTATAAATCATTATTAAAACCACACCTGGAATACTGCATCCAGTTTTGGTCATGACAATTCAAAAAAGATGTTGAAAGTACATGTCAGGCAGGAGGATATATTCATTTCTAGTGACATGCTGCCATTATATGCAGTGGTGGGATGCTACTGGTTTTACAACTGCATGTGCAGTTTGCAGAAAATTGAACTTCTGCATTGCTGAGAGCAAGGAAAACAACTGAGGAGCGGCAATTCAGTCTGCCGCCGCCGATCAGCTGGGCTTTGGAAGCAGATATATAGATAAGTATAATGCAGGGGCAAGCGGGTGGGCCCACTTCAAACAAAGAGAGAACCAGTTCGCTCATGGCTGAAAGCTGGAGCTAACAGTTCGCCCGAACCGGTCTGAACCAGTAGAATCCCACCACTGATTATATGACTAATGAACTAAACAACCAACAAATCTTTCCTGATTTGTTTGAAATTATGTTTAGTTACAAAATCGAACACTTATTGTATTTGAAGACATTCATTTGGTAAGAGTTCTATTGGTAGTAAAGGCCATATGATAATGGATTTGTGATGGGAAGACTGGGAACATTAATCCATTAAAGGAAGTCCTTGGTATCTTTCTTCTTTCCTCCCTTTCAACACACATCTTCTTTTGTGCAAGATATTTTCTTTAAAAAAAAAAAGTCTATTAAATCATTCACACGTATTCTTGAACCTTGGGGAAGAATAGGATACAGTTGTTCTTAATTGATGATGGAGAAAAAACCAAATAAATAAAACCCAGTTTAACCTGTGACTTGCATTACTTTTCTTTAATCTTTCTTTCTTTAATCTTTTTTCTTTTTTCTTTATAATTGGTTATTACCATGCCAGCTGTAAAGAATGTGTCTTTCTTGTGCTACCTCAAATGAATTTAACTGCAATTTCATCTCCACAGGAATCCTGCAATTCTGAGAGATGGGGCTGCCAATCAACTAGAAAATACAATATCAATAATCCCAAACTGCTCAGCTTTTATTTGTTTCCAGGAAAGCAAAGAGCTATGGGGCAGCTTTGCTGAAAGTAAGCAGATTTGAGCTTGGCTTGGAAATTGCCTAAGAATTCAATGAACATCACTTTAAACTGGCAATACAGAAAGAAGAATATTGATCTAACTAAAAATTGAGTTCCTCTCCTCCCCACCCCATCCCTTTTTTTTTTTTTTTTTTTGGCTTTTTCTCATTTTAGCTAAATAGGCAATTTAAGCATTCTGTATCTAGAGCCACTGGAGTCATTCATTAAACATTGTCTTCAAAACAGGCAGAAGACCAAATTTTATCAGGCAAATTCACATTAAGGAATATTTGACTGGCACAGATATCTATGAAGTAGCATCTCTAAAATTTATAACCAGCTTGGGAAATGCCACTCTTTTTTCCTGCTTTTAATTTACCCATCCTATTTATTTATTTATTTTTATTAAAAAGCATTTCATCAGCATGAGATATTTGGGCTCATCCTTTGCATATTTCCATGGAATAATGATTATAAGATGCTTCCAGGTGTAACAACATGCGTACCAGTTTGCTCCCTACATCTCTTTCTTTTATTTTTTGCTTTTAGGTGATATTGTTATTGACCTTAATTTATTTGCTCTGGAAGTGTTTAAATTGACAGAGAAGAAAAAAAATGTTTTAAATATGGAATAAATCAAATAGCAGAAAACCTTATTAATTGTTCCAAAGGTGCTTTTTCAAGAGGCAACTGGGCTTTCTTTGTTTTTCCTTTAAGACTTCAGTTCAGAATTGAAGAAGCTTCTTGGATGAGAAGTGAAATGTCTCCAAGAAAAACAAACAAAGTCCAGCTGTCTCTTGAAAAAGTATTTTTGGGACTATCACGACTTAGATGACTGAGAATCCTCATAGACACCCTATTAATAGGCTGAAATAATTTACTCTGTATAGTTTTTTCCTTATATTTTGAATCAGATATTGGAAGATAATCCCAGTTCAAGGCAAGCTCAACCCAATTCAATGCTCAACAATAACACTAGAGCTTCTTCCTGTCTCTCTATTGAAAGTCTATTAATTTGGGTTATGTAAATAAGGTGTTCTCAAGGACATTCTAGAACCTAAGTAAATCTACTGAATTCTGAAACTGCAACACTTTATGTTCTTTAGAGTAAAACAGAAGATAAAAATTGAAAGCAAAAACATTGCTGAAAATAAAATTATTGGAGAAGATCAGAATAGCCTGTCACCAACAATCACAATACAGTATGTACAGGACATGTTATTGAAAACAACAAAAGCAGATTAAGAAGAAAACTTTCTTGGTTCTGTGTAGTTGATAGGCAAACTGGATTGCAAACTGAGTGATTCTTGCTATTTTTAAAATTAAAGGAGAAATGAACCCTTCATTCATTTCAGTATGTATCTTACTATGATAACCTAATTTTATATATATTTATATTCAATTTAGGTGTGTAAGCTCTCTGCCATCTTCTCCTTACTCTTCATCATGTTACCAGCTCTTGTTCTTCCAGCTGTACTAAAGTATAACTTTGTCACAAAATTCAATATAAATTACAGTCTCAAAAAGGCTTAGTTTAATCAGTAGTGTAATGTAGGGCTCTAGTACATGACCAAATTACATTTATTTATACTGTAAAATAGATTATTGGAATATACAAATATGTATGATTTCAAAATTGTGTTACGAGTGGACATGCATCCCCTCCCCCCCTCTCTCTCCCTCCCTCCCTCTCCCCCCCCCTCCAAAAGATTCAGGTTGTTTCCAGATCTAATCTGTCATATACAGAAGAGAATAAAAAAAAAACATGAGTACTGGTCTACTTATACTTTTCTGAATGGTAAATCAGAAAGACAAAAGAAAGAATAGATGTCACTACTCAATCTGTCCTTTCTTTTGTCTTTCTGATTTACCTTTCAAAAAAGTATAAGTAGACTTGCATTTTTTTTAAATTCTCTTCTCATTTATTCAATTGTTTGAAAAGCAAATGTGTGAAGCTTTTCTTCCATTAATAGAAGAAATATACAAATGATGTATAGTAGGTGATTCCTTCAGGCATTTTGTGGTTAATTTCTTCAATTTATAAAGTATTTAAAGGCTTTAGTTATACTGAGCAATAGTGAAAGTGTGTAGGCAGAAAGCAAATATCTCCACCGTTCTCAATCTCCCAAATTAAATCTTTTCTTCCTGCATGCCTAATCATTTTTAGAGCACCTCATCATCCATGTCTTTATTATCAACTCTCTCTTTCTCATTATCCCCCTTCTCCCACTCCAACCTACTCCCCCTTTTGGTTCAAAAATAAATAGAATATTCCAGTGGAGGCCTAGAATGATCTGATTATATTATCTGAACTCAGAAGAACAGTAGAGATTAACCTATTATATCACCGAGAAATGTGACTATCTATCAGATGTTGTTTAGAAACTGATTCATACAGATTTTTAAAACTCTAATAATGCAGGGAACCATTAAAATTAAACATCTGAAATGATATTTCTGATATATTAAACCCTCTCCCAGTCACTAATTGAAAAATTATACATTTTATGCACACGGCTGGTTGGACAGCCTGTGTGGATAAGTACATGGCTTCTCAAGCATTTTTTTCAGTGAGTCAGAATTGAGCAAATGCATACTGAATACTTACCTTTCCCTAGGAAGAAATGATGGTTAGTTTTCTTTCAGATTGGCTATTAAAATTGTTTCATTTCTTTGGTGACAAGTCTAAACAGATAGAAGGGAAGAGAAATCTCAGTCTATGGTGCTTTGCAAAAACAACAACAACAACAACCCAATACTTTGCAATATTTGAAGTTCCATCCATTAAAAAACAGGTGGAGCTTAGATCAAACCATCATAGGTGCCATTTTTTTAATTGCTGTATTAAATCACAGCTAAGCCAAGAATTTCAGATTCACAATATACTAAAAAAAAAAAAAAAAAAAAAAAAAAAAAAAACTAGACTGAGTTTATTTGCAGATAGGTTTATCTTTGACTATATAAAATAATATTTTTTAAAAGTACCCGTGTGTGTGTGTATTTACATCTACATCTGCATCTACATCTACATCTACATCTGCATCTACATCTACATCTACATCTACATCTACATCTACATCTACATCTACATCTACAATATCTACAATATCTACAATATCTACAATATCTACAATATCTATATCTATCTACCTACCTACCTACCTACCTACCTACCTACCTAGCTACCTATCTATAAACCCTGTGGACTTACCTGATCTCTATTGTCAATCATGATGTTTGGAGATGGCATAGCTAATATGGTTTTGAAGGAGCAAACTCTATGTCATGAAGCTGTGTCCTCTAAAGCTAGCTTACTTGTGTAGGATGAAGTCTTGTCCACATTGACTTCAGTAGAATAGAGATTAGTGTTATATAGTCAGAGTTAAAGAAACATTTAGTCAGAAATCTAGGGGTCACTATCTTGAAAGAGTGCCATATCTTTTTATTCCATTCTGGCATCCATATATCTGGCCAACTCTGCTAGACTTTGGGCCTGAGTTGGTGATGTTGAAATAAAAGCCCCTGTGAAGGACAAGAGCTGGCAGAGCTGGGAAGCAATGTTAAGCAAGTTATCAGTTTAGAGCAGGGCTATCAAACTCTCAGCCCGTGGGCTGGATGTGTCACACGTTGACCATGCCCACACCCAGTTTAGCAAAAGGGGAAAAGTCCTGATACGTCACGTGATGCCACTGTGACGATGTGAGTTTGACACTCCTGGATTAGAGTCATTACACTGCGGTCCAAGTCCTCTTGAATTTCATTGACCCTTATCTGGTGCCAATTTAATGTTGAACTTTAATAACTAGATTCTTGTATATAGGTTTGAGCAATAACTCTTTTTATAATTGCAACGTGAGCTATGGTCCTATCAGAGTTTCTTGCAAAAATCAAATCCAGAAGCACACACAGATAACTGAATCAGCTGGATTCATTAACTTCTTTATATTCATAATAACACATAAAGTATATTTACAATAGCAACAGTGGTTCTTCAACTCAGATCAGCAGACATATTCACACACAAGAGTACAGCAGTAGAGAGATTAACATACACTCACTCTGAATAGTTTCAGTTTCAATTCTCTGCACAGAATCAGAAGCTGCAGTCTAAGACACGCCCTGGCTTCAGTCTGTCTCAGCTCCCAATTAGCCCTCATTGGCTGATTTTGTTACCATGTCCTATTCCAGTTAATGAATATACTCTGACAGGTCCTGATCTCTTGCACCTGACAACCTAAGGCAGAAAGAGCTGTTTTTACTCCAGTTCAATAAGCCAATTGTATCTGAAGGAAAATGTGATTTATTAAAAGTTATTTTCTTCTGGTAAATTTCTTCCCAGAATTTTTGTTATTTTTTTAAAAAAAAATCAAGCAGATGGGTTGCTTTTTATCAGCCTCATCTAATCTATATGGTGTCTTGTGTTTCTGAAGTTCAGGTATAAAATGTCCTGAATAATGCAAACAAAAGAAACTATAGTTTTTCTTCCATGTATAATTGTAATATAATTATAATAGCGGAGAGGTATTAAAATGAATATTATTTGTTGAAGAAATAATAGCAAATCATCTCATGCAATGCTTTCTATAACCTTTAAACAAATGAAAGGTTTACTATTTGACTTAAAAAAAAAAGAAACAGCATGCTCTTGATAAGTTTAAAAGCCTATAATTAACCCTCCTGACTATTAAGTTGAACTGAGAGACAATTCATCACATAAATTAAGAGTAAATTCTATTCTCTTGCCGACCTTGGAACATTTCCTTTTCTATAAAGCCCTACATACTAATAAGAGATAATCAGCTCCTTTGAAAAATGAACTTATGGAGGCAGGTAGAAAATGCTATGGTGTGTGTGTGTGTGTGTGTGTGTGTGTGTGTGTGTGTGTGTGTGAAGTCAGGTAACTGCACCAATTGCATCTGCTTTTGGACTTGGGGGGCTTAATCACGATGATTTTGCCTCAGTCACTTCTTATTTGAATTACTAATAGAAGATAATATTTGTGGCTTAGGGTTGAACTGTGGGTCCTTGGTGCTCTATGAGCTTGGCGGTTTTCTTTGCGATGCTTCATTGCCAAACTAGGTGACATCGAGTCACCTAGTGGAGTGGGGTTTATATATTAGCGGCTTGCCCTGTTAGTGTTAGTGGGAACAATCTTGGTTATTCTTTGGGCTGTTCATTGTTAGCTTGTTTGTGGTGCTAGCCTTCTCTAGAGTTTTTGGGCTTGATGCTCTCAGTTTCCCAGTTAAAAATATGACTATATCTATCCTTGTCTTGTGAAATTAAGGAATTTTCATTATGTCTTCTGACTGCTAGTGTTCATAGAGGCATTCTGCTAGTTTTCTGCCTATTGGTCCTGCATAGTGGCTGTTGCACTTAACACTTTATATTGTGAATGACTCCTGCTTTTTATTCCAGGGTTTTTTGGCTTGCTTTGGATGTTTTGGAAGGCTTTAGTTGGTTTGTATGCTACAGTAATGCCATGGGGTTGTAATAGTCAGTGGCTTTTGTTTTTGATGTGTGGCAATGTTATCTTTTCACAGATAAGTGTTGGTTGTGCTATATTGGGTTGAGTGGTCAGGCACTTTTTTATGAACTTGCATGGTTTTGCATTTTGTTGGAAGATGTTGTATAGATAATCTGTTTTCTTTTTCTGCTGTTCAGGTTTTCTGCAAAATATTTGTGCTTGTCCACATAGTGTTCTTACACAGCTTGTGTTATGCAAGATCAAAACAGCCATCAACAGGCACATAGAGATGAACAATATCCACAAAGCAGAGGTGGTATTCAGCAGGTTCTGACCAGTTCTGGAGAACCAGTAGCGGAAATTTTGAGTAGTTCGGAGAACCGGTAAATACCACCTCTGACTGGCCATGCCCCCATCTCTTCTCTGCCTCCAAAGTCCCATCTGATTGGGAGGAAATGGTAATTTTGCAGTAAACTTCCCCTGGAGTGGGGAGGGAATTGAGATTTTACAGTATCCTTCCCCTGCCATGCCCACCAAGCCATGCAATGCCCACCAAGCCACACACACAGAACCAGTAGTAAAAAATTTTTGAATCCCACCACTGCCACATACCATTCCAAAGAGACAATCAAAAAGCCAAAAAAAAAACCAAAAACATCAAAACATTTCAAAAGCAGTTAACACCCAGATAACAGAGATTAATACCAAGATTAACATTAGACCAGCAATCAAGAAGCAAACAATATCCGAATCGAGGAACTGTCAAACAAGCTAACAATAAAGAACAGCCCAAACAAGCAACCATCAAGACTATTCCCACCAACACTGACAAGGCATGCTATTAGTATATAAAATGAGAGCAAACCCCAATTCCTACTAGCATTGGTGATGTTACCTAGCTTGGTAATGAAATATCTGCAAGAAAACAACCAAGCAACCATCGAGGAGCCCATTTGAATCACTCTTACATGCTGTACATTGGACTTCCCTTGAAGACTACTTAGAAACTGCAGCTAATCCAAAATGCATCAACACAAGAAGCTTGGGTTGTCTCTCACTATTCCTATATACATAGCATCACTCCTCCACAAGCTGCACTGGCTCCCAATAGATTTCTGAATGTAATTCAAAATGCTGGCTGTCACTTTTAAAACCGTGCATGTTATAAGGCAAGCTACTTGTGGGATCATCTTTCTCCTGCTGCTGCCTAACCAAGCCCAGCAAAGATCATGTTTCGGATAATTTCCATTAGCAATAGCAATAGCACTTAGACTTATATACTGCTTCATAGTGCTTTTACAGCTCTCTCTAAGCAGTTTACAGAGTCAGCATATTGTTATTTTTTTTATTTTTATTTATTGATTTTTGTCATGCATATATGAGAAAATAAATACAAGTATAAACGTAACATATAAACATATAAGTATAAACAAGTATAAGTATAGACCTAAGAAATGAGTACCAATAAATGGAAACAGTAGGATAGGGACGGTAGTCACGCTGGTGCGCTTATGCGTATATGTATATATATATATATACATATACGCCGAGAAGCCGAGAACACCAGCCTGAAGATGACGAATGAGACTTCGTCGAAACGTCGCCAAGACACTTCCAATTTTACGTGGGAGAAGACCCGATATATATATATATATTGCCCCCAACAATCTGGATCCTCATTATACCGACCTCTGAAGGATGGTAGGCTGAGTCAACCTTGAGCCTGGTGAAATTCAATCTGCCAAACTGCAGCTAGCAGTCAGCTGAAGTAGTCTGCAGTACTGCACTCTAACCACTGTGCCACCTCGGCTCTATTAAATAGTGTCATCTTGTTTAACCCATGTCCATGTCTTTTCTGCCTTGCCTAATATATCTGTGGAGATACAGATGGTTCTCACCTTATTAGACTTTCAGAAAATTCCAAAGATTGACAGTCTGCCCTGGCATTCAGTCTCCAACAATCTAATATCCAAGATATTTGTGGGGGTGGGGTGGAAGAGAAGGTCTGAAAGAGGGAAATGGCTCCTAATTTCCAGTTCCTTTTCAGGGAAATCCTCCCTTCACTAGTTAGTACTGATGATGTTCCCTAGTTGGGTTATGAAACATCTGCTCTAGACTCTCGAGTTCAATCCCGAGCTACAAATATTTTCTTCCCTTGGAATTTCTTCTCCTGAAATCTATACTTTCCTTTACACTTTCCTTTGAGAGAAGCATATTAAAGAAGGCACTATTAAGAAAGCTCAGTTATAAAATATGTATTTTTAAGGTTAGAACCAGCACTTTGAACTGAGCCTGATGCACACTGTTACAGGCTCATAGTCAACTGTTTTCTGAAATACATTATTCAGTATATTTACTAGACGTACTTAAGTGCTGTGGAAACTGATAACATTTTACCTGCTTTTAGGGAGAAGGGATATGTGAATAAGACCTAGACTTTTGCAGTACCTTCCATTTATAGAGGGTTTTTTTTACATATAAAAAGAGCTGCAGAGCTTTCTCCATCTATGAAGATTTCCTATATGATGAACATCCTCATTTTTCATATTCCAGGCTCCTCACAAACATGAAAAATCTCTAGCTGTCAAAATTCTCTCTCTCTCTCTCTCTCTCTCTCTCTCTCTCTCTCTCTCTCTCTCTCTCTCTCTCTCTCTCTCTCTCTCTCTCAGACACACACACACACACACACACACACACACACACACACACGTATATCAGTGGTGGGTTGCCCCTGGTTCGGACTGGTTCTATAGAACCAGTAGTAAAACCGGTGGGAGGTTGTGCCCACCAACCCCACCCATCGCCCACCGACCCCGACATCATCAGGAAGCTTCTGCATGCAGCCCCAATGCAAACCGGTAGTAAAGGTAAGTAGAACCCACCCCTGATGTATATGTGTATATATATAATTATAAGAATCAAGCTATTGAAGGGTTTGCTCTCCACAAAGGGAGCATTTCTTGGCAAGCAATTGGAAATTTGGAGCCATTTCCCTCTTTCAGACCTTCTTTCTTTTTCAAGTATCTTGGATATTATATTGCTGGACACTGGATACTGGGGCAATATTCTATTTAGCATAATGTATATATAACTTGATTATAAGAACCAAACATCCAGTTCATCACATGGCTTAGCAGTGACTTGGAAGTATGGAATAATGTGTTGTGGTTATTCTAAGTCAAACTGGAATGTTTCTTAATTGAACAATAATCACATAGTATGTGTTAAGACACCATGCAATCATGTTTTATATATAGTTAAACTGATATTCAAGTATAGTTAATTTAAAATGTTTTGATTAGGCACAATGTTTCCCCCATGAATTAGTCAGGAGACATGTACATTATCTTTGAATCATTTGTATAAAATTTATCAGCAATGGATTCTTTGCGAAAGAAAAAATCTATTTACCAGATAGAATAGTCATGCCTACCTTATTTTATAAAAGCATGCTCATTCTTGCTCTAGAACATGTGTTTAAATTGATATGAAAATGTGTAGATTTAATAGATAATTTGACTAACACAATTAATTCATTATGAATCTACAAATAAAGTGAGGAGGTAGTTGGGCACAGGACAGTCATTATAGAACAAAAATTAAACATTCCAGAGTAATGACAGCATAAATGAAAGAAATTTCATTTTTATAGTTGTACAACATATATTGGAACCTGTTGTTGATATGACAGATAATAGCAACACTAGGTTTGAATTAGCACTCTTTTAAAGATCTTTATACTTACATAAGAGGATGGAGTTAGGAGATCTGCTGATGTAGGAGAAGAGATGGCAGAGCTTGGGGGTGAAGTCACGAGAGCAATCAGCCTAGAATTGGTACGTGTTCACAAATACTCCATGTTTACTCCCACCTTGAATTCCATTATTTAGTGCTAACAGTTGATCAGATTCTTGTGTATAGGTTTGAGGAATAAATCTTCTAAACTTGAACATATGTACATTCATGATTCTTAACTCCTGACAGCTAAGCCCCCAAAGCCTTAAAAGGACCAGACCATGGTTGATCAGAATCATGAGTTCTTGGAGCTGTCTAGGTCTTTAAAAAAAACAAAACAGTTTCATCAATTTTCTTTATTTTCATTTTAAGCATTCTGCCTCTACATCTTTTGAAACTGTCTCCTTGTATATTAGTCACTGGTAAGCTAATTTTCCAGGTCACTGCTTGACCTTCAGGCCTCATGATTGAATTATCCTTGAAACAACTAGTTGCATTGTGTGTTTTATTCACACACCATGCTGGAATTTATTTAGCTGTTCAAGCAAATGCTCAATTGAAGATTGTTAAACCTTTATGTATTTAGCCAGAAAAACATGCAAACATCTTTGCCTGATTGGTAATATCAATGAGGAGAGGCAAGCTTTCAGTGTCAGATTCAGCCACCACCACCTGCAGGCTGTGATCAAATCAAGAAAAGAGATTTGTTTCTGTAGCTATTGGCACAACATGTTATCTCAGTTTCCTGTTTATTAATTAAAATTACCCATGCAGCAAGTTTCGGCTTTCCTAATCGAGTGAAAACCTGATTCCTTTTATTTTTTTGTGCCAACAGCTCTGGAAACCGAAACCAATAAGCCCATTTTTAAAGTAGTGGCTAATACATTGCATTTTCAAACAACAGCATTTTATCTGCAATACATCTTATTTCAAAGATGGTTACGGCTCTCTCCACTTCATTGTGTTTTCTGTTGTTTAAACCTTTAGGAGAAGCAGAATTTCTCAATCAGTGTTCAATTTAAAATAACCTCATCATTGCCATCAGCAATTCCTGTAATGGTATATGTCAGGTTTGGAAGCCATATTAACACTGGAAGCTTCCATGCTGCCACCTTCTTGTGTGTGGGAAAGTAGGAGGAGGGATTTAGTAGAGGGAATGTAGTTAAACAAAATAGCATTCTTCTTTTCGGTCAAGGTCATGTCAGTCCTGCATCTGGAGAAGGAGTGGTTGGAGTGATGTCTCGAGATGGGACGGATGGTGATTGGACCATGCGATGGACTGATGGGTGCAGGGGATGGATTTGAGGGTTTTGATTTACTGAGGGAAAACCCAGAACTTTCAGATTTGGGTTTTCCCAGATGTGCCAGTATACCTACTCTAATAAATGGAACTTTGAGAAAATGCCTATCTCAGAGTTTTTAATTGGAGTTGGGTTTTTCTGAAACGGTGACAGGATGTACAGTTGAACTCGAAACTCTACACTCCTGTCTTTTGAATTCTCTCCAACATCTCTTTTGATATTCTTCTCCTGCCCTTCCTCCCTAAACAGCTTTAATATCAATTGCATCTGTTAAGAATCTAATTCAATGAAAAGAGTCTTGACTCTATTCCAAAATTCACTTGTCTGTAGAAGTATATTCTGACCTTCAATCCAGCTTTAGCAGTCGGGCAGATGGGGCCCATGCTTTCCTGTCAGACAGCAATTATGAAATGTATGTATGACAAGGAGAAACAGCAGAACGTGTCATCCAGTTAGAGATGCTATACATGCCTGAAAGCCTCTTTGCCCATTGACCTGCTCTTTGGCTACATATATAGAAGGCTTCCAGCATCAGTGGCATTTGTGATTATATTTACAAAATACAGACTTTTAAAATGTCAGTGACTTCCAAACGTTCATTGTAAACATTATCAAGTTTATTTTTTTTTTCCTGCATAACTTTCTAGATTGGTTAATACTAATGAAGTCTATAATGTGGATCTTCCATCTTTTTAAAGGTGGACTACTGTAATTTGTGAATTTATTCTTTTTGTTTTATTCCATTTGTCCAAACTTAAAGGAAATAAGGGGACTGGTTGATTCTTAAGTTTCAGAGAGATAGAGAGAAAAATATTCTATGAAAAAATAACCAGTGAAAAAGTAATAAGGATTAAAAAAAAATAACTTTCAAAATCCATTATATAATAGTAAAAAACTGGCACATTCCCAGCCTAAGGACCAGTTATTTTAATTGTCAAAAGCAGATGACAGTATGAAAGAATGAGTAAATACAGGGAGAAAGGGATTTGTGTCCAAACAGAAAGAGGAATTAAGATAAGTGTGAGGTGGGGGATGAGGGTTACAATTATACCAGATGTTTATATTTATTTAAAATATTTCTTTCCTACTTTTCTGCCATAAGGATGCTCACCATCCCATGTGGCACCACAAGCTCTGCTTCTTGCCATGCTGGGTGCCCATAAGACTTGGGTTGCTTCCAAGCCCACTGGGTCCTACCTTCCTTCTGCTTCCTATCTTGTCATCGATCAGTCCACTTAATTCTCCCCTTTGGAAAGAAGCCACTCTGCTGCATAGCATTCCTACATAGAGGCTGGATGATGCCATCCCAGAAGCAGACTCTATTTTGGGGCCAGCCATAATAATGTCAGGGTTCCAATTAACACCCCCAACAAAAGAAAACTCTGAGGCTCGAGTTTCCTCAAAGTTCAATTTTATTAGAGATGTCATATTGGCATGACTGGGAAAACCCGAATTTGAGAGCTTCCAGGCTTTCCCCACCCAAAGGAAAGTTCAAGTCCCTGCCCAACACCCATATATCCATCACATGGTCCAATCCAAGCACCGTCCCAACTGGAAATGCCTCCCAGTTCCAGCCATCCAAGTGCAGGGCAAGATGTCCTTGATTTATCGAAAAAGGAATGTTATTTTGACTATATATCACCCTAGCTTCATACAATTCCCCCTCCCAGTTTTTCACAATAGTAAATGTGGCAGGTCTGAAGATCCAATGAAGAAGATGGCTTCCAGGTCTGACTAATGAATTATGGCTACACTGAAATGGTGTTCACTTCTGGAATGGTGCCATACTCTGTAGAGTGTAGGAAGACTGGGGGTCAGATCAGCCAGTTCTCTTTCCTAAACACAATCTCTGACCTGTAACAATGCAGTGGATCTATAGAAAAATTAAGTGACTGATCCATATGGGGAAGGGAAGAAGGATATGGTCCCAGTAGAGTTGGAAGCAGGTCCAAAGCCTGTTGGGATGGGAGGGGGAAAGATAGGGGAGATCATTGCAGCATCCCTATAGTCAGTTGTAAGGCCAGGGCAGGAATTTTAAGTCCCTTCATTCAACTCTGTCATAATTTTGAACGGTCACTGAACGAACAGCTGTAAGTCGAGGACAATCTGTACAATTAAACCAGTACAAGATGACAAACCATATGGAATGAAACAGAAGTCTCACGTTTCTTCACCAAAGCCCTGGGGAAGGAGTGAAGATTCAGATCTTCATAGCTCTTCTAAAAAACAGCATAGTGGAGGCCATCCAGATCTTGAGGGGGATCTTGTTTCAGAGGGAAGATAGTACTACAGAGACCTCACTTCCAGGGTCTTGATATATGACATTGTTTAAGCAAAGGAACCTGGAACACACAAACCCTGCAGGATTACTATCAGTAGCAGGCTACACTACTCATCACTTACAGTACTATTTCTAGAGAAAAAAATATCACAGCCATCCTACTCTCTTTTCCCCAACGATTGTAATAAGAAAATGTGATCTCTGAGTTCCATTTCTTAATTCTACATTACTGCATGCTGTCTTAAAATGTGTTGTAAAATGAAATTAAGAAACCTGTCACCACTCCTTTCCCCATCTCTTCCCTCTTTTAGTATCTCTTTCTACTTTGCAATTTTAACATTTATTCAAACCTTTTCTCCCCAAAGTTGGAAGGAAGGAGGTCAAAGGTCTCACTTTTTCAGGAGTATCTCCACCCATTTTGCATTCATTTACGACCTCAGATGGTGAGGAGAATTATCCAGGACTCTTCCTGGATGTTATCAGTACCACATTTCCTTGGCTTCTCATTTCTGCAAAATGCATTTCATTTAGTTCATGTAAAAAGAGAGGTGAGCCAGAGGTGAGTTTGTCTACTTTAGCTTGGGAGACAAGGGGAAAAAAGAAACCTCCTTCAGTTGCTCTTCTCTCTAAACATTCCTATAGTGGTTGAATGTTTTTTTCCTCTTTTCTTTTGCATCTTGTCTATTCAGTTACTAACTATCCTTTTCACTAATGGGCAGCTAAATTCTGTGCTTTTGTTCCCAGTATTCATTCAATTTAAAAAGGAAAAAAAATCAGAAAAAAAAGTTTCAAAGAAATTTTCATGGATGGCTTAGTATTTTCACATTTCGTTTTGTGATGAGGTAGACAATGTGTTTAAGTGAATGTCTACCTTTTACTGCATAATTATCCTTCCATCAATCTGCAGTTTCATTGGTCTTTTACATTTCAGTTAAATACAAATGAAAGAGCTAAAACTGTCCTGCACTTTTTGAGAGCTTTTCAGTAGCAGCTATCGTCTATCACTCACTAAGAGGATGATTCTCTAAGTCTTGTCTTAGAGAAAATATTAGAACTTTTCTCTTTTTGGAGAAATTTAGTGAAGTTATCTGCTGTTATATCATATATCAGGATAGGACCCAATATTGAAAAGTTATGTCATTGGATACCACTACCCCATGTCTCTCAATTATTGTTTGTGTGTTTGTATCTCCAAGGAGTGTTGTCTCCTTATGACTGCTTGGACTATTCCCTGCATTTTCTTAGCAAAAGTTTCAGAAGTGGTATGCCATTGCATCCTTCCTAAGGTTAAGAGAGACTGACAGAGAGACTCAAATTCACCCTATTGGCTCTGTACCTAAGGCAGAACTAGAACTCACAGTCTACTGATTTCTACCTGGGTGCCACTACAACAAACTGGTTCTACACACACTCTAGACCGGGGTGTCAAACTCAAGGCCCGGGGCCCGGATCTGGTCCACGTGGTACTTAGATCTGGCCCATAGGGCCACCCTGGAAACAGCAAATGACCTTCATGGTGCTTCAGGAGGCTGTAGCAGGAGGCTGTAGCAGCAGAAAATGGAGCTTGGAAGCCCATTTTTGCTGGTAGACTACTTGGGCTACCACAGGTGCCTCCGACATGAGTGACATTGAGCTGCCCACACCTATCCTGCCCACCCCCCCTGTCCCCCTAAGGTCAAACACAACCCTGATGCAGCCCTCAATGAAATCAAGTTTGATACCCATGCTCTAGACTGCAGGAATTTAAGGGGAAATTACCAGAACATAAATACTTTTGACTATTACTTGATAGACCCAAATAAGTGTACAGGTGATTTAGCAGTAAACATTGGCAAAAGGAACTCTGAAGAATAAATCTCATGGCATATAAATACCTAATCTGCAGTAGCCCTTCTGGGTGAACTTTACCCTAATAAAGCATGTCATTATGCACAGAAAGAGAAATAATACAAGCAAGAATGAGCAAGCCTGTATTTGCCAAATCCTGTTCTTTTCCCTTCAGGAATGATTGGATACCTGTGTCTTTGTAAAGAAATAAGCACATCTAGGAGAAAATAGACCACATGTAATTTCAAACATCAAAACCTGCTCAGAAAGCACCAGCTGATTTTAGTCCAAATGCCTTACTTTTGATGCTATTGTTGTCATTGTTTTGCTTTCTACTCAGAGTTGACTCCTGGTGACTCTCTAGACAGGTCCCTGCAGTTTTCTTGGCAAGATTTCAAATGTGGTTTGCCTGCTCCCTAATACTGAGAGAGAGAGTGACTGTCCCAAGGACACCAAAGTGGCTTTACATCTTTACAGAGTCTTAACCACTGCGCCAAACTAATTGCATAGTTTGACCCAAAACTGGATAGGAGAGATGCTTCTGTAGGTATCTAGGTGTTAAGCTATGTGGAATTTTACAGATGTTAGCCAATACCTCAAATTGGATTTGAAGGTGAATTGTAGCCAGTGCAGTAACTGCCACTTCCAGATAGCAGACAGGCCTCACCTCTTGGATTATTATGTACCGTGTTTCCCCGAAAATAAGACAGGATCTTATTTTCTTTTGACCCCCCAAATAAGGGCTTGGCCTTATTATGGGGGGAGGTCTTATTATTTTGGGGGTGCAGGAGGCTGTGAGTGTGGGACTGGATGTCCCGTTGCTGCTGTCACCTCCCCTCGCCATTCTTCCTGCCACCGCTTCCTCATGGAACAGGACTCTGCAAGGCTTGTGCCATTGCATGCACGAACTGCAGCACGGCTGCGAGCTTTATCATACCAGTATGTCGAACTTCGCGGCAGTGCTGCAGTTCCTGCGTGCAATGGCACAAGCCTTGCAGAGTCCTGCTCTATGAGGCATCGGTGGCAGCGCAACGAGTCTCACAAAGACTTGTTTCTGGCAGGTGGGGCAACCAGAGGAAATGGCAGGACTGGTTGTGCATGTGTGTAAGTAGTTGGTGGGAGGGCTTATTTTGCGGGGGTGGCTAATCGCATGCACTGAAAAGCCTTCTTGGTCTTATTTTCGGGACATGTCTTATTTTTGGGGAAACACGGTAAATATACAACAATTGTTTGATTTCAAGGTTTTCAAACGACACATGCCCTGTCTGTTAATTAGGATGGAAGAAAGAAACTTCAACTTAAACCCCTATAAGTTTAAGTTTTGATATCTCTGCATTGGCAGCAGGCAACCATTTTTGTCTGACTCCATTTTTATCTGCAATAGAGAATCTAATCGAAACTGAGAGTTTTCAGGCAAGACAAGCTGAACAGTTGAGCAAAACCACGTACTGCTAGGAAGCCTGTTATTTACTGCCAAGCCTAAGTGAGAAAGCCAGGCAATAAAGCACCTCAAAAGAATGTGCAGAAAGGTATCATATAAATGTAGTAAATAAAAGCAACTCAGTCTTTTGGTTAAACTCTAGTTATTGATTTTTAAAGCAATTCAATGCTTCTCCATAACTCTTAACAATGGTGAATGTTGGGTTATTTGTTTGTTTGTTTCTTTGTTACAAATATTACCGCTCCCGAAATTCTGGTTTGATTAGAGTATTCTGAAATGATTCTAATATATCCCAAAGGACAAAAATACAATGTGCAATATGGTACACCATTAATTTTATTTATTTATCATTTATTTATTTGTCAAATATATATAAGATAACATATATAAGTATAAACATGATTATGGATACAGGATAAGGGTACGAATACATGGGGACAGTAGGACAGGGATAGTAGGCATGTTGGTGCGCTTATGCATGCCCTTACAGACCGCTTAGGAATGGGGTGAGGTCAACAGTAGACAGTCTAAGGTTAAAGTTATGGGGGTTTGGGAAAGACACCACAGAGTCAGGTAGTGCATTCCAGGCATTGAACACTCTGTTGCTGAAGTCGTATTTTCTGCAATCAAGTTTGGAGTGGTTTACCTTAATTTTGTATCTATTGTGTGCTCATGTATTGCTGTGGCTGAAGCTGCAGTAGTCATTGACAGGTAGGACGTTGTAGCAGATAATTTTGTGTACTACGCTTAGGTCTGACCTAAGGCGGTATAGTTCTAAATTGTCTAATTCCATTATTTCAAGCCTGGTGGCATAAGGTATTCTACTGTGAGCAAAGGAGTGGAGTACTCTTCTCGTGAAATATCTCTGGACTCGCTCAGTTGTATTAATGTCTTACATATAGTGCAGGTTCCAGGCAAATGAGCTGTATTCGAGAATTGGTCTAGCAATAACCTATTCATGTAACACAAACAGAAAGGTCAAATCACTATCACCAGATTACCATAAAACCAAAACAAAGTCAAAACACCCCAAATCAATGATCAAGGGCAATTAAAACCACATTTTGATAACGTTTTGAAATGTTATTATGGAGGGCACCAGATAAACTCCCAAAAACAAGATATATCACAATTATCATAAAATGATTGTATCCAAGCCCATGTTTCCCTGAACTCTGTCATGAATGAGCCTCCACTGTACAGGATGGATCTCTGGAGGAGATCAACCCAAAGCTTATTGGTGATCTTATACAATATATGTCTTCTTTAAAAGGGGAGGATCACTATTTCATCAGTAAAAAACCATAGGGTTAAATTTCTTTAGTGAGGAAGTGATAAAGTCTGTGAATTATGAAGTAATCAGTTCTTGAGGTCAATCCTTGGATTGAGCCTTGGTAGTACAGTGATCTAAAGCACCCTGTTATTAAGACCAGCTGCCTGCAATTACTGCAGGTTCGAATCTCGCCAGGCTCAAGGTTGACTCAGCGATCCATCCTTTCTAAGGTAGGTAAATTGAGGACCCAGTTGTGAGGGCAATAAGCTGACTTTGTATAAATATACAAAAGGATGAAGGCTATTGCTTAGCACATTGTAAGCCGCCCGGAGAAGGGCGGCATATAAATCAAATTAAAAAAAAAAAATTCTAGTGATTATGTTAGAACCACTATTTTTTAAGAATAGATAGATAGATAGATGGATGGATGGATGGATAGATAGACAGACAGACAGACAGACAGAAAGACAGAAAGACAGAAAGACAGTCAGTCAGTCAGTCAGTGCCCCAGGGCACAAAAGTTTCCAAACCTTGTGAAAATTGTATGGCTAGGATATTATACTTTGAAACTGTGTTTATTATATTTATAGTAAGCCTTAACAACAAAATTGAAATACCTTTTCCTTTTGTATATTTTGCATTTAATTTGAATTTAATAAATATGCTTCAAAGCCTTATTTTGAGAGCATGATTTTCATTTAGAACTACATATGCACGCAAAGAGCACAACATTCTGTTCGAACTCTGGTAATTAGAAAGTATTCAGTCATTTTGGAGTGATTAGGAATTACAACAGAATTATATTAATTGCTTCATATAGGATGCTTGAATTACAATAATTATTAAGTATTACTCAAACGTTTAATACCTAGATTAGTTTTTGATTTATTAATTATGTGCTGCCAAGTCACTATGGACCCTTAGGGATACATGGACAGATTTCTCTCTGATGATCTGTCCCTTACCTGGTCAATTTCTCCAATAGTTCAACCATGGCCACAGTAAATGAGTCCATCCACTCTGCTGCTAGTCATCCTCTTCCTCTTTTTCTTCCACCTTTCCCAGCATTAGAGCCTTTTCCACAGAGCTAGATCTTCACTTATGTTTGAAGTAGAGTTATTTGAGCCTGATCCTTTGTGCATTGAGTGAAAATATTTGGTTGATTCATTTGACAATCCATTTGTTTGTTTTCCCAGGTAAGATTTCTGTCAGGTATCTTTAAAGAGGAAATCACACACATTTGGTTGAAATCTGAATTAAAATTTGACTCTTCTGAAGGAATATGCTTGCAAGGTTCCTGATGAATAAATTCAGAGCCTGCTTTCCTTCCTTCCTTCCTTCCTTCCTTCCTTCCTTCCTTCCTTCCTTCCTTCCTTCCTTCCTTCCTTCCTGTGTTTCTGATTAAAGCTCTCTTTTTTGCTGTTGCTGTTATTTCATTGGAGGGTGGTATAAAAATCCACTTAACATAATAAAGCTAAAAACCACAAAACAAACCCCAAGATAACATTTCAAAAGAATAAGGCCAGGCTTTCTTTCTTTCTTTTTTTTTAATGAAAGAAGAATCTTTACATTTGGGAACTGTATTTGCTTCTCCTTCTCTTTCTCCTCTTTCTTTTTCTTCTTTAGCAATTTACAGGAAAATGGCACAAGTCAAAATCATTTCCTTTGGAAAATATCTGCAATGTATCAGAAGGATATGTATAAATTATAGAGAGTTAAGATGAATGAAATGCATTTAGGATTTTTATTTCTTCTGCTAATTTGGCACAAAATTCATAGATGTTAATTAGGATAGGGGAAGATGATGGATGGAAACAAACATTGGCAGAGACAGAATTTTCATTGTTTTCAAAGAAAATATACTTCCAAGACATTAGCTCACTTTTTTTTAAACTTTCTGGTTCCTGGGAAAGACTAAATACTAATCCCTCTTGCTCATACTGTTTGTTAGTTTTTTGTGACTTGGTAGAATATACAAATCTAGACTCATTTGTTAATGTATGATCCAGTATGTGATGTAAAGCTATATAATGGATAAATTTAGTATCTAGGTGAAGCGTACTATATGAACAAAATAACTTCTTTGCTTTGTATGGTTCAGAATGCCAGATTATTCATGGAAATTCAGATAGAATGAAATTAATTTGACTTCGGAGGAATCTTGTTTTCTTTTGGCTGCCTCCCAGATCTTAGCACATCAGCCTAATTTTGTAGCATTAAAACCAAGATGATTTTAAGTCAATCCTTTGATGGGGACTTTTCAGAAGTTGCTGAAAAAAATGATTCTTTGATTCTGAAATCCTTAGCTGAACAATGATAATAATAAAAATTAACCTGGTTAGTTGGCAAGAAGCTGAGAAAAACTAAAAGTCAAAGAAAGTTGCTTAGAAAATGTAAAATAAAGAGGAGAGACAGTGAAATCCCATTAACCAATAACTTTTAAAGTACACGTGATTTTTACTAAATCTAAGTTTTTCTACATAATGCATATTATGGACTTGGTTGAATTTAGCCTAATGATGATAATAATGGCCTCAAACAGACAAAGGATCATCCTACCTGATGAAAGCCCTCCTTCCTCCATTTTTTTCAACAACTGTCATGATGTTTCAGTTTGAAGTACTCTGCTACAAATTAAGACCAGAGGTGCATTGAGGGCTAGAAAAAAGAACATAAAAGATTCACAATGATCTGCTCCTCTTCAAGAGGTTTACCTAAATTCAGTGCTAAATATTTCCCAAGTCAGCTCATTTCAGCATCTTCAATGGGCATTCATTGATAGGAGAGTTGGAAAACTCTAGGATGGGGTTCAGAGATGGTATTCAGCAGGTACTGACCAGTTCTAGAGAACCGGTAGCAGAAATTTTGAGTAGTTTGGAGAACTGGTAAATATCACCTCTGACTGGCCCCGCCCTGATGTATTCTCTGCCTCTTGAGTCCCAGCTGATCGGGAGGAAATGGGGATTTTGCAGTAACCTTCCCCTGCCACGCTCACCAAGTCATGCCATGCCCACAGAACCGGTAGTAAAAAAATTTGAATCCCACCACTGTAATAAGGTAGGAATAAGTGGATCATTTCAAAAGAAGGTAAGACTAGATTTCTTGAATCCTTGATAGGATAATAGGATCCTTAATATATCAACTCATATAAACTTTTGCAGTTTCATTGGGTTCTAGCAATCTTCTCACCCTTTCCGCCCTCCTCAGAACTATTGATTTTCTGCTTCAGTAGTTTACAAAGCTGTTCTTCTGTTGCTTTTAATCCTGTTTACACTGTGGGTCTCCTTGCCTCCCAAAATAATCCTGTCATTTTTATTGGAAGCAGTTCAAAGAAATATTCCTTTTTGTATGTCTGTCTTATTTCCTCTAATGAAAATGGGTCAGAAGGCCTTCTTCATCTTGTGCTTCTCCAACAAGGCTGATTGAGAAAACACACATCATCCACAAAATGCATTACATGGCATCATGGAAAGGGCAGTACATTTGGAAAGTAATGTCATTTTTCATGCATGTGCTCTAAGACTAGCAAGAAACCTAGAGCAGAAATAATGATAGCATTTAATGATATATTGCTAGTCACATCAGTATTTATGAGGAATACATTCCTCTATAGAGATTCCCAGTCTTCCAGGTCATGGTTGTCCTAAAGTTTTTTTCAAAAAGGCAACTGGACTTTGTTTTTCCTTGAAGACCTTTCAACTTCTCATTCAAGAAGCTTCAGAACCGAAGAAACTTTTTGGATGAGAAGCGAAATGTCTTCAAGGAAAAACAAACTCTAGTTGCCTTTTGAAAAAGCATCTTTGGGAAGAACATGTTCATTCTTTTGAATGGACCGGTAGTAAGAGAAGACAATGGACATTCGGGAATTTGTTTATTCTCCAAGAAGTGGCAGAACTGAAATCTAGCATGGTTTGGAAATGGATATGTCTCATTTTCTTACTGTCTCGTACTTCTTGAACTTTTAAAAATGAGAAGGATTATTTTCATCTCACTTCATCTTTTTCTCCATTTTTGGTTAAGGCAGGGTCTACCTACCCTTCATAGTATTTGTGACGTAGGATGCAAACCATTGTTATAAACCTGTTACACCCTTTGCATAGGTTCACAAATTTCCCATGTTGCTGTGATGTATCCATTTGAAAATGTTTATAGTGGAGGAATGATGTTAGATCAAACAAGTAAATCCTGTAGCATAAAGCATTGAGTGACACATTGACCAATTGTGCACTGAGTTTGCTTGTACAATGCCCCCTTGTAACCAAGAAACCTTTATTTCAATATGATTCTAAACACAAATAAGCAACTGTGCTTTAAAATAACGTATCTAATATTTTTAAGGCAGTGAGCTCTACAAGAAGCACGATAGTGACGTGAAAATTCAGAAATGATGTTTTTCAAATGTAATTATATGAGCCCATCAGTCATTAAATTACATGTACCTACATGTACCTTCTTGCGCTGCGAGACTCCCCCCTCTCGCAGGTTTGGCCCTCCTCATTATCGAGGGCCTACCTTGATGACGGATTTTGGAATCCCAAGAGGAGGCATGTTGCGAAGAGGGGGTTGTGGGGTTTTTTGGGGGAAGTTTTTAGATAGGATTTTAAAGGGTTCTGGGAGGGGGGTGGGTTGTGTGGGTCTGGGGAAGAACCCGCGGGGGAAGAGGCCTGGTCCGGCTGAAGAGCGCGGTATGGGAGGTGCGGGACTAGGGGTTAAGGAGGGGGTTAGAGCTTGTGCTGTTGATAGACATTATATCAGTACTATGGGTGGGAGGGGCAGATATGGCAGGAGCAGGGGGCCATATCATGTTATGGGAGTGCGCACTCGCTGTCTTTGAGTGGTGGTGCGCTCCGGCCCCCAATGCTCCTCTCGTTCCCCAGCTGATGCTATGCAATGCCAGGTCCGTGGTAAATAAAGACCCCCTCATTTGTGATCTAGTTCAGGAGGGGGAACGGACCTGGCGGGTATTACGGAGACCTGGTTGGGCCAGGAAGGGGGGTCCCCCTCGTTGAAATGTGCCCACCCGGTTTTCACGCATTTCATCAGCCGAGGTCACAGGGGAGGGGCAGGGGGTGGCGGTTGTTATTAAAGAGGGTCTTGGTCCGAGGGAGGCCACTGTTCCTCAGATGGCCGGATGTGAGTCCATCCTTGTGAAGTGGGGTCATGGGGCGCAGATGGGCTTGCTGGTTACGTACCTGGCTCCCTGCCACGTGGTGGCGGCCCTGCCTGAGCTGCTCAACGTTATAGCCGCAGTGGCGGTTGATACCCCCAGGCTTATGGTCATGGGAGATTTTAACCTGCCATCCATCGGTGAGGCATCTAAGGTGGCTCGGGAGTTCATGGCTTCCATGACAGACTAGGACCGGGGTATCTACGAGACCGCCTTCTGCCACCAGTAGCCTCTCACCGACCAGTACACTCCCATAGAGAGGGGCTTCTTAGGGTGCCGTCGGTCAAACAGTGTCGACTAGCAGCCCCCAGGGGAAGAGCCTTCTCTGAGGGAGCACCTGCCATCTGGAACGAGCTCCCCCTGGAGATACGGAGGATTACAGACCTGCGCACTTTCCGCTGGGCCCTCAAAATGTTCCTATTTCAGCAGGCCGGCCTGGCCTAACCTCTTTTTTAAACTGTTTTTAAATTTTTTAAAATTTTAAATTTGTCTTATAAATTTGGGGTGTTTTAAATTTTGTTTTCTGGGCCAAATTATTTAATTGTATTTTAATGGTTTTTTAACATTTGTATTATATGTATTTTATCCTTTGGCTGTTCACCGCCCTGAGTCCTTCGGGAGTAGGGCGGTATACAAATTTAATAAATAAAATAAATAATAAATGTTAAGCTTCAAATGCTGTATCTCCAATAGCTGTTCAGTTAACAATGCCATAGAATCAGACTTCAAAACTATTCATTTATTAGATTATTACTCTACCTTTATTACTTTATAAGTAACTCAAGATGGCGAGCATACATATATATATAATAAAAACTATTAAAACTATTAAATGAGTAGAGTAAAATAAAGTACAAACAAAGCAAACCACAGGCATTAAAAAGGATGGGGAAAGAAAATTCATCCAGTGTTTGTATCATGAAACCTATTTTCTTTTCTTTTTTAAAAAAAAGTTTTTTTTTTTAAGACAAACAAACCTTTAACACATCATTCATTTCTTCCATGTGACATTTTGGTGTTATCTCCAAAAAACTTCTTCTCTACTCTTATCTCCTCTATCTTCATACTCACCAAATCCATTACATAAATTTTAGCTAATATAATATTCTAGTTACAACATTTTTTTTCAAACTCTTTTAAAACTTATTTATATCTCTTTTCTAACCAGTAATAAAATTGATTCCATATCTTAAAATATTCTGAGTCTTCTCTTTTATCATCATAGTTAATCTATTCATTTCTGCACAATCTAAAAAATTTTTAATTACTTCTCCCTCCAGATGGTATATTCTCTGCTTTCCAGTTTTGTGCATAAACAATCCTTGCCACTGTTATTACATGTACAATCAGGTATATATTTTCTTTACTAATTTTCTTTGGTAAGATACCCAATAGGAACAGTTCTGGATTAAACCTATTTTCAACAGGGATCTAAAAGATGTAATACAGCAGTCTGAGCTTCTGGGTTAAGGGACCAGGCTATAAAACAGAAGATTGCGAGTTCAAATCTAGCCTTAGCCAAGAAAAACAGCTGAGTGGGCCAGTACCCTCATCTTAATCTGATTTCACTTATGAGGGCTTATTTGTTTGGAGGTGTTTTTTTTTTTTTTATTGAATTGTAATTAACAAAAATTGTCAAGGAACTGACTGGCAGACTACAAAGAAAAAAAGTTATATAAAGTTTTAAAAAGAAGTCTGATTTAAAAACTAAGTAGACAGGTACTGTATTTGTACATATTTACCACACTTGCGAGCCAATTCCTGTTGCATAAAACACTTTCCTGTAACTCAGCTATGGCTTGTTTCATGGGGAAATTAACAATGGAAATGCTTTCTTCCTGTTAAGTGTAAGGAGTTTTGTGAAAACTTTCAAACCCATATATAATTGTGGTCAGAGTAAAGGAAATTTCTTATACTGGAAATACATTATTTAATAACCAAAGCACAAACCAGCGGGTTAAGCACTTAAAACCCCATTGATTTCAATGGGAGAATTAAACACAAACTTAAATCTCTCCCACATAAATCAACTGGACTTAAAAGCAGTTAAATCTTGTGTACCTTGTGTTCCTGACCTAAATCAATAAGCAACAGTAATTGTGGAGAGCTAAAGGGGGGAGGGGGGAAAGAGAGAGAGAGAAAGCTGGCTAAGCGAGCTTTGGAAAGTTATATGTATTCAAAAGAGTAGAAGCGAATGAAAGGAGTAAGACTATTTTTTTTAGTTGTGGCCATTAGCAAACTGCAGCTTTTCAGATTTCATGCAGCATGTCTCATGAGATGTGCCAGATAAGTGCAGGAAACAGAAAATGAATGTGCTGCTTATTCAGTGGAGTATGAAATGACAAACTACCTGATGCACTGAAAGACATGTTCACTCCTGGGATGAAAATTCTCATATTCTGTTAGCAAATCACTCCTTTAAAGATGTGACCTGTCCAGTTGTGAGGACATAGATGAATTACATATGTATCTGATGCTGTCTTTTACCAATTCATGCCTTTAATCTATTCAGTCCAGCCAAAATGTAACTCATCCAGAAAATTCCTGGTTTCAGATGGTACTAAAGGTACAACCTTTACAAACACAAGAACACAAACACGAAAATTCTGTTATCTTCTCTCCCATTTCCAGAAGATCTTGATGCTATGTGAAAATAATAGAAATAGAAATAATAAAAATAGAATAGAATAAAATAACAGAGTTGGAAGGGACCTTGGAGGTCTTCTAGTCCAACCCCCTGCTTAGGTAGGAAACCCAATACCATTTCAGACAAATGATTATCCAATCCAAATTTCCAGTGTTGGAGCAGTTACACTTCTAGAGGTAAGTTGTTCCACTGATTAATTGTTCTAACTGTCAGGAAATTTCTCCTTAGTTCTAAGTTGCTTTTGTCCTTGATTAGTTTCCACCCATTGCTTCTTGTTCTACCCTCAGGTGCTTTGGAGAATAGTTTAACCTCCTCTTCTTAACCTCAGGCAACCCCTGAGATATCAGAACACTGCTATCATGTCACCCCTAGTTCTTCTTTTCATTAAACTAGACATACCCAATTCCAGCAACCGTTCTTTATATGTTTTACTCTCCACTCCCCTAATCATCTTTGTTGTTCTTCTCTGCAGTCTTTCTAGAGTCTCAACATCTTTTTTACATCATGGTGATAATAGGCAGCCCTATGTGGATGTTCCCAAGGTAGAGATACAAGAAGTTGTACATGTTGTATTTATAAAACAATGGCCTCTGTTTTCAAATTGTTGACAAATGAATTTAAACAAAGTGTATTTCTAATCTCTTTTGTATTGTCCATTAACAGAACAGAATATTAAATTCAACCTTCACATGCCCATTGTAATATAGGAACTTGCCACTTAAATGGGACCGTCCCATTAAATTCATCATGTTATTAATATAATGAAATTTATCTTTCATTACATCTTTCTCTCACATTGCTAAAGATATGATCCTTTTTATGGTGATATTTATTGATCCATTAAAACATTCTAGTGTCTTAAAATGAACATGAGAACAGACAGCTTGATCAGACTAGTCTAGTATTCTTCTATCCACTCAGAAAACATAATGAAAGCTCCTTATTTTCACACTACCTGGACAGATTTAACTATAGTTTTAATTGGGAAATTCTGAGCATCCTAAACCAAGCTAAACCCAAAATTGCTAAGAAATTCCTGGAAGTTTGGCACTCAGACAAATTAGCCATCAGGTGCATAGAGACAAATAACATTTGCATACCATTCAAAAGAGACAATAAAAAAGCTAAAAAGGAAATAAAAAGATCAGAACACCTCCTAGCAAGCAAGCAATAGCCAGACAAGCTGAGATTAACACCAGACAAACAAGCAGTAAACAAATACCCCAATCAAGGAATTACCAACACAGTCAAACAATGAAACACTAAACCAATAGAACAAGTAGATTGACTTATGGCCATTGATCAGTCTGGATATACATTTTTTCATCCATTCCTAAAACAGTCAACTTTTTTTTGTCAATTAAAGATAGTATTGTTATTGTTCCCTTATCAGTATAGCCCTTATCTTTAGTTCCTATAGCTGATATAGCCTTCTGTACACATCTCTTAATTAGACCAAACCAGGGGAGCTTATAATATTTTATAGATCATCATAACAAGCAAAGCCACCTTTTAAGCTTAAGTTTGGTTATCAACTGCTACCTAGGAAAATAGATTACTAAGAGGCTTTTGCCACTATATTCAGGTGAATCAAGATTTCTTTTGGCCTCAAATTCCAAATTTACTGCATATTTACTCAGTGTCCCATCCTTGTGCCTATGTGGATAATTCTGGCCATTCCAATTAAGCTTCAATATCTTCCAGTTGTGGGCAGTGTAACAACTAATCCCAAAGGACAAAATAAACCCTCATATCCTGTCACTAAAGTTCAAAGGAAAAAGGCTCTATGAATGCATCTTCAGAAACCCAAGCTACCCTTCTACAGGCCTTGTAGTAGCAACAACACTCCCATAGTTTCAGAATTTGACAACAGCTGTGATAATATGGAAATTGCCATATTATTCGGTGTTTACAATGGGTGCTATTTCAATTTAATTGCAGTTAACCAGTGTTTTAATCTTATTATTTAGATCCAGCTTGCTAGGGAGTCCAGAATCCTACGCTCTTTGAACTTTTCTACGCCAATGTCAGTTTGCTGTGAATATCTGCTGGTGTAATCCTGTTAATCTGATGATCTGGATTTATTTTGTTCCCCTAGCCTTCAACCTCTGAGTCATAAAAGCTTACTTTTTAGGTTTGCAAGACCTAAGATGCTTATGGCTGGGTAAACAGCTTCTTATGAGTGTCTATTGCTGGCTGACACTCAGCACTGTCAAACTATTCACTAAGACTGCATTAGTATTAATCTTCTCATCATTCCTATCACCCATCTCCTCCCACTTATGACTGTATGACTGTAACTTTGTTGCTTGTATCCTTATGATTTATATTGATTGCTTCCTAGTATGATTTGATTGCTTATTTGTACCCTATAACTATCATTAAGTGTTATACCTTATGATTCTTGATGAATGTATCTTTTTTTTTTTATGCACACTGAGAGCATATGCACCAAAGACAAATTCCTTGTGTATCCAATCACACTTGGGCAATAAAAAGTTCTGTTCTATTCTATTCTATTCTATTCTATTCTATTCTATTCTGTTCTGTTCTGTTCTGTTCTGTTCTGTTCTGTTCTGTTCTGTTCTGTTCTTTCTACCATAAAACAGGACAGCCTTGTTCGTATGAGGATGAGTACACCTAGGTAGCTTGCAATTTTCCTTTGCCTCAATGAAAGGAGCTATATGTAAATCCTTTCAATAAATAATGAAGATATTTCAGGAAGAAGTATACAAGAGGAATCAGTATTGAGAGTTTGCTTCTTTTAAAATCCCCATACAATACGAATTAATAAAATTTCAAAAGTTTAGCAGCTTCATGGGTCATAGCTGATTTACATGGTGGGAAAAGTATTTTAAGTCACAAAGCTTGTGTGACATTTTAATGAAAATTGTGAGTTTTGTTTATTCTCCCCCGAGTTGTGAATTTGACCCTTGAGACCAAATGTGCTTCCTTGCAAATTGGTCTTAATACTAGTCAGTCAGAATATTTCAAGCAAATTATATTGCAATTTTTTCAATACTTGATTTTATAGGCTTCTCATATTTATATTCAGGCTGGTTTACATATCTATACCATGCATGGTGAATATAAATACTTAGCTTATTCCAGTGTGTTTATTTAAATAACATGATTGAGTAGTACAGTAAATTTTGCACGTAAGAGATTTCTAGTTCAATCTCCATTTTCCATTAAAGAGTCCAAGAAAGAACTCTTTCTGTCAAACAGCTTATGAATCTGTTGCTGATTGACAATATTGTCTGGGCTAGGAAAAAAAAATGAGAAGCTGAGTTATGGAAAGCAGAATCATGTGTTTGAGGGAAGAAAGTTGGCCAACGAAGGAAACTAAAAGGCAAGGGAAGGAGATGCTCTATTTCCCCCTAAACCTAAAGTAAATGAAGAAACTAGATCTATATTTCTTCTCTTATCTGAATTTGATAACTACAAAGGAAATAATGTGTCAGTCTGGCTTCTTAAAACATAATCAGACAGTCTTTAAAAAGTCTGAATGTGGGAAATTCCAGGGCAAAATTATGGCCATAAGGCATTGCTCAGTTTTTCAGGCAATGCAGCAATTACTCCAAGAAATACATTTTGGAAACAATCTGCACACAGAAGCTGTATCAAATAGGCATTTCCCTCTGGTTTTCTTAATGGATGTTTCTATTGGCCCTAAAGCAAAATTTGCTTTCTCATTGGGTTTCTGCCAAAGGTATGATGGAGATCTCAAGTTTTGCACTGAATACTCAGCATCCCAGCAATTAAATCCCAACCCTGCCAAATGGAAATAGTGAACACACCGGAATGGGAACCGAATATTATCACAGTTTATTATACATCGTGCTGCGTACTCTTCCCTCCATCTACCTAGAAAGCTCAGAATAGTATTTTTACAAGGTTACTTGAGGAATAGATGAGTATTTTGTTACCAGGCAGAAAGCCAGGAAGAATGTAAAATGTACAGCACTTCAAAACCTCCACTTTATATTGTGCTATCCGCAGTACAGAATCTGGATTAGACTTGTTTCTTTGTGGCAAAGTCAATGGATAGAAATAACTTGGCACCATAAATGGAATCCAAAGTTTGTGTGTGAATTTGTCCAGTAAATGGAAGAGAGTAAATGAATAAATAAAATGACAGTATAGGATGTGTTGTGTTACAAATTCTATTTGGTGTTTACGTTCCATTGAGGTCAAGTCACTTTCTATCAAAATTGAATTTACCCAGGAATTCATTTAGATGTCAGGAAATAGAATGCAAACCAATCTGCTGTAAAGAAAACATGTGGCTTGAAATCTGGGAATATTTGTAGTTTAGGGAAGATACTACTTCACTTAATCTTAAAGTCTTCTTTCAGTTTTAGGACCAGAATGTTAGTGGAATCCAATTTATGTGTTTTACCCTATATTGACTGTGGAGTTAAGAATATTTTCACCTGGCATCAGTTTACTGTTTTCATATGTACACACTTTTTTGTTAGATTCAGAGAGTTATTTGACTAAAACAGATCACCATTTACATTTTCAAAATGAATATTTATTTATTTATTTATTGGTTCGATTTATATGCCGCCCTTCTCCAGAGACTCAGGGCGGCTTACAATGCATTAAGCAATAGCCTTCATACTTTTTGTATATACCTGCTTAGTAGGACTTCCGCTCCCCCTAAGTGGTGTTCTTTTTTGTACAAAGTCAGTTTATTGTCCCCACAATCCCGGTCCTCATTTTACCTACCTCGAAAGGATGGAAGGCTGAGTCAACCTTGAGCCTGGTGAGATTTGAACTCGCAGTAATTGCAGGCAGCTGGTATTACTTAACAGCACTTTAATCTGCTGTGCCACCAATATGGGAATAAGGTAGGCAATCCTGTAGCTAATTACTTTTAAATTAGTCACAACCAAATTAAATGGATTTTGTTCAATCATTCTCATTGTGTCTGAGCCTTGGCCACACTATGGACCAGAACTTTTCATGTCCCTCTCTCTCATACCACCTCCTCCAGATCCACCATGGTCATCCTGCTATGCTGGCTGGAGAATTTTGGGAATTGAAGTCCACAAGTCTTAAAGCTGCCAAGTTTGAAGACCTCTGCTTTATAGTGTCCAAACAGTGTGTATTAAGGTGGCCCCTTCTCCTTTTTCTGCTGATCACGTCCATCATGATTGACTTTGCAGATCAAGATCAAACTAAAAAACTTCATTTATTTAATAAAGCTTAACACTTGTAAACCTTTGATCTCATACTGATTGAGATTCATCAGGTTAACACAAAATTTAGGGGCAGATATAATGCTAGTGTTTGAGAAAGTGGAGCAATTTTGAATTCTAGTAATTTTCAGCAAAGGCCAACACAGCATGATTTCTAGTCGTATATTTATTAAGTTCACTATGTGACATTCTAAGGCAAATTTCATTTTTAGTAATGTAATTAAAATGTAGAAAGGGATTGATATTAATTAAGAAGATTTGGGAAACTCGGAAAGTGAAATTTATGTTGTTACTGAAAAAGCTTAAGAAATATTAAAGAACCATAAGGAAACAACCAGCATGTGTAGAAGAAAGAAAGAAGTCCAGCCTGCCAAACAAAATATACTCAAATGGTCAGAAATTGTAGATTTGGAGTTTGTAACAGTACAGCTAAGAATGAGGTGCAACTGCAAAAAATGCTAAGGATGATAGATAGATAGATAGATAGATAGACAGACAGACAGACAGACAGACAGACAGACAGACAGACAGACAGACAGACAGATAGATAGATAGATAGATAGATAGGCAGAGATAGATAGATAGATAGATAGATAGATAGATAGAGACAGACAGACAGACAGACAGACAGACAGACAGACAGACAGACAGACAGACATATAGATACAAAAATAGACAGACAGACAGACAGATGGAGATTGATTGATAGATGGATGGATAGATGGAGATAGATAGATAGATAGATAGATAGATAGATAGATAGATAGATAGATAGATAGATGATAGATGGATGGATGGATGGATGGATGGATGATGGATGGATGGATGGATGGAGATAATTTAAAGAACCAGCACAACAACTTATTCAGTGAAGACTGCAGCATTTAACAGATAACAAAGGAACACCATGTTCAATTTCTATTTTGTCTAAGTTCTCTCTAGTAGAAATGTATATATTATCTGTGAAGAACACAGTTGAGGGACAGAGTGAAACTTGAGATTGAGGTTAAGGAATATTGGTTTGCTTTGAATCAGTTCAGAGGCCCAGATTTTATTATTTTAGGACAAAAATTACCTCAGACAGTAAACTATCTGAAAGCCAGTTTATTGTGGTGACTAAGCAGCCATCCTAGAAACCAGGAGACTATGAGTTCTAATTCTGTCTTATGCACAAAATCAGCTGGGTGACCATGGGCCTGTCATACTGTCTCAGTCCCAGAAAAGAGGCAATGGAAAACTATTTCTGAAAAGTGTTTCTAAGAAAACTAAATAGACTTACCAGGACTCAAATCACTCAAGCTTCTTTAGGGAGAGTGTAACACTGTTACACCATCTCTATTGAGGGAGCCTTTTTGCCTGATCTTTAGTTAAAGGTTTCTACATTTATTCTAAATTGTCCTTAGCTAGCAGCATTGCGGAAAGCTCATCCACCCTTTTATTGCCTTTACTGACTTGTTAATTCTGAATTTGTCCATTTAATTCCATTAGTTATACAGTGTACTTTGGGCTAAGGACTTTTGATGTTGTCTAGACAGAAATATGTAGAGGCAGGTGGTCTAATGCTGCAAACTAGAGTTGTTTAAGGGAGAGGGGGAAACCTAGCACTTTAAAGTGAGCACAACATTGGACTGAGTGTCAGAACAATTTAACAAAACACCATCACACTAACATCGTACTGTCGATCCCATTACACTTCTTGAAATCTCTGCAAAGGCAGTTTTGGTTTGAAACCAATGCAGTGAGTAAGCTTACCAAATGTTTCAGTTTCAAAAATTTAAAAGAGACAACCCACCCACTCCCTTAAAATAGGTCTCAAGCACTCATGCATAAAGAGAAAAATGTGTTAGCACTTTTAATACTATTTGTTATACAAAATGCCTTCCCTATTTTATAAGTTTCATTTCTTCAGGTGCCTTTTTTATGCATCAACACATCTTTCTCCCACAAAACCATTTCTTTTTGGTTTCTAAATAATTGAAAAAGATCTTTGCATTTAAAAAGATACATTGCCTAAAGCAGACCTGGTCTTTTTGAAAATGAGATGTATTTGGTATATTCAAAAACTCTGCAGTCCAACCAATAGTTTTAAAATACAGAACAGTGTGAAAATCAGTTGAGGGAATGTTAGATGAAATGTACTGAAAGTTTCTTTAAATTTCATTCTTTCAGATAACTATTTCCCAAATTTTAGAGGCTTATGTGTATGCTGTTCCATAAATTGAAAAATGTAAAATGTCAACTAAAAATACAAGTAGAAATACAACAATATATTGCTTGGGAACTTTTATTACAATATATAGACTGAATAGACATTCTATTCTATACATGGAACATTTTTATTAGTGCTGTGCCAAAAAGAAGAAAAGGAAGGGAGGGAGGGAGGGAGGGAGGGAGGGAGGAAGGAAGGAAGGAAGGAAGGAAGGAAGGAAGGAAGGAAGGAAGGAAGGAAGGAAGTCCATTACTTGCATAATTGTACATGTAGTGACCATGATACCACTGAGATATCCCATACAGTGGTCCCATACAATGTTCTGAAACCTCCCTAGCTTCCCGCACTTCAGTTAAATCCAGGGGTGGATTCTACTTTACCTTTACTACCAATTCACAATGGGGCATGCACAGAAGCTTCCTGATGATGTCGGGGTCAGTGGGCAGAGCCTCTCGCCGGTTTTACTACTGGTTCTATAGAACCGGTCTGAACCGGGGGCAACCCACCACTGGTTAAATCCTGAGATAACAGAAAGTGTGAATAGCCATAAATACTAGCTTAAGAAATTGTATATCATTCTAAAAAAAAAAAAAAAAGGTGCAAACAGAGAAGTCTTCAATGGGGAAAAATGCTGTGAAAGTAGAAGACAGGTTATTGACACAATATTAACAATTACCAAACCATGACATTTTCATGTCACAATCTGAGATGTTAAAGAGGCTTGGAGAAAAAAAGAGAATGCTATTTGCTGAAAAATTTTGTGATAGTGTGAACTGACTATCTTCTTCTGTGATTTTTCATCCATTAAAAAAAAATCCATAAAGCACAGTTAACCTACTAAAATTAGTACAGGTGTACAAGTGATTTCAAGGTCAGCTAAGCAAAGTTGCAAAGTAATGATTCTCAACTAATTCTCAATGAGAAATGAAGTATAAATTAGTAGAAAAAGGCTCCAGGTATTTGCCTATTTGATCAGGAGCTATTAAACTTTCAGAACTTGCCAAGTTTATCATGCGTGGCTTTCCTGGTTTTCATTTGAGCAATTAGAAACACTTTTAAAAAAGTTTGCTTGAGTGCATCAAAAAACAGTGAATGCCTGGAGTCGTATGAAGAATATTACCACTTCTTTTCTATGAGATACAAGCTGATTGTAACTAATTGAAGTATTGTTAACTTTCTAAACTGGAAAAATATAGTTTTAGCTCTCCTTTTTAGTATATTTTTTAAAAATTTATTTTGTCAAGCATGTATTAGATAACAGATATAAGTATAAACATGATTATGAATACATGAAATGGATACGTATAAAAGGGGACATTAGGACAGGGATAGTAGGCACGTTGGTGCACTTATGCACGCCCCTTACAGACCTCTTAGAAATGGGGTGAGGTCAACAGTAGACAGTCTAAGGTTAAAGTTTTCGGGGTTGGGCGAAGAAACCACAGAGTCAGGTAGTGCATTCCAGGCATTGACCACTCTGTTACTGAAGTCTTATTTTCTGCAATCAAGTTTGGAGCAGTTTACATTAAGTTTGTATCTATTGTGTGCTCATTTATTGTTTTGGTTGAAACTGAAGTAGTCATTGACAGGTAGGACATTGGAGCAGATGATTTTATGTACTATGCTTAGGTCAGACTGAAGGCGGCGTAGTTCTAAATTGTCTAAGCCCAAAATATAAAGTCTGGTGGCATAAGGTACTCTGTTATGAACAAAGGAGTGGAGGACTCTTCTCATGAAATATCTCTGGACTCGCTCAATAGTATTAATGTCCGATATGCAGTGCGGGTTCCAGAGAGATGAGCTGTATTCAAGAATTGGTTTAGCAAATGTTTTGTATGCTCTAGCTAGCAGTATAGTATTACTGGAGAAGAAGCTACGCATGATTAGGTTAACAACTGTTAATGCCTTTCTGGCAATGTTGTTACAGTATTGTTAATGTTGTTACAATGTTGTTAAAGTTGTTACTACTTGCTAGCCTTGGAAGAACTACCGTTAACTTTATAAAAACCTGCCTCTTTATTCCAAATCAGTCATTTCATTCCTTTATTTTATTCTTGAACACTGCCTGATTCCTACTATATTCTTTGACCTTTGATCATTGCAGTGAAAAAATCCTACAAATAAGAATAGCTGGAGAAATCTCAAATATTGAGTTAACTCTTAGAATTCCATTATAATCTTGAATGAAAATTATAATTTATAATTAAAATTATAATACTAACTGATTGTTTCAAGTTCTGACTCAGGCTTTGGACAGGACCGGTTCTGGAAAAGATGGAAAAATTGTCTCCATTAACTCTTTTTTTTTTTAATTGAAAAAAAGTTATGGTTGCATTATTTGCAATATTTCCAGAAGTCTTCCTTGGAGCAACAGTGTGATTAGCTGAAATTTCAACCCACATATGAAAACACTGAGACTGATGATACTGATGATTTTTGTTGATGTAGAACTATAGATGTTCTATGAGGGTAGATGGGCTCCAGTGTTGATTTGTCATAGCCCATAAGAGGCAGAGATGGATATATCTGGTTAATCTCTCATTGCTTCATATAACTGACTCTACAATGATATCCAATACCGATCTGCTGAAAGCTATTCAAGCTAACAAAATGAACCTATTTTTCACTATTCATGTATGAATGATCAAGGTTCTTTCTGGGAGAACAAGCAAAGTTCAATAATGCTATCTATCTATATATCTATGTCTAGGAAAGACAAATGGATAATCAACAGGGAAACTGAGTTGCATCAACATTTTAAGTAATAAAACTCAGCAGGCTATGCTGTTGTTACGGTAGACTTCCTAAGGTGTCTCAATGTGATTATAATGTGTCTTTTTTCAAAAAAAAAAAAAAAAGCATAACCCTTTTGGGTAATCCATAGCACTGAATATAATTAAATCTCTATGATAAACTGACCATCCAATTATGTAGATTTACCTTGCAGAAAGGTAGAGCAACTTCTTTAGGGATATATAGGGTAGTACCTTGCTTTTTCTTATGGTATCTTTGCTCCAACATACACCTGCTAAAATTAGTACAATTCTAATGCATTTGTTCATGTTTTTATACTTCTTCTATTGCAAATGAAGTTTTTGCTCACTCATCCCTTGAAATACAGCTGAAATTGGAATCCCACTCTTGCCTGAATTCTTGCGCAAGTTTGCCAAACAATTTTAAAAACAGATGCAAGAAGTGTGATGAAATATTTATGATTTTTCTTTACACAGCTTTGCATTTTTTTTAAACAGCCTATTTGAAAATGTTCAAACAAGAACTTCTGCCTTTTATCCATCCGCACTGGATATTCCCTATGTCAAAATCCTCTATAAGAAGCTCTAGGTTTGATAAGAATTACTATAGTTGACAATTAATCTTTTCTCATATACATTTCAAAGTAGATTAGGAAGTTCTTGCTAGACTAAAGCAGAAAAATAAAAAATAAAAACCTGAAATCTAAGGAATTTTCTTTCTTTTTATCCTGTCATCATGTATAGGATAGTTGAGTATTTAATTAAAATATACAAGAAGCAAAAGAGAGGATTGGAAATACTAATTCTGACCTTTTTATGACCAGTACTAATTCTTGCTATTCTTCCCAGCTGAGGAAAGAAGCATCTGTTGTGGAAGATCTCTGTGTACCAGAGGTGGTATTCAGCAGGTTCTGACCAGTTCTGGAGAACTGGTAGCAGCAATTTTGAGTAGTTCAGAGAACCGGTAAATACCAACTCTGACTGGCCCCACTCCCATTTATTCTCTGTCTCCCAAGTCCCAGCTGATCGGTAGGAAATGTGGATTTTGCAGTAACCTTCCCCTGGAGTGGGTAGGGAATGGAGATTTTACAGTATCATTCCTTCCCCTGCCACGTCCACCAAACCACGCCCACCAAGCCACACCTACGGTAAAATTTTAGTGTAGTAGTAAAAATTTTTGAATCTCACCACTCCTGTGTACCAGAGAAAGTTAGATTCCACATCATATGTTTTGTCCTGTGCATGAGGCTAATGAGAAGGATACATGAAACAAAGCTACTACATATGATATGTATTGTGGTAAACATCTTTTAGAAAACATGAAAGCATACGTAGGCAAATTCATATTCATAAGTGTACTGGAAAGTAATACAATTGTTTAAATACATTTTTGACCTTCTTAGGAGACTGGGATTGCAGCATCTCCAACAGTCCTGTGCATGCTGACTTATATAAGACTAGATGGTTCTGATTTGTTCTTTAGCTCTTAGTCCATTTGGAAAAAAAATATTGTAGCAGAGAATACTCAAGAAGAGAAGGTGACATTATACAAGAATTCTGATTTGGTTGAGAAGGCTAGATATGTATCTCAAAATAATAAGAATGGCTTCCAAGGGTATAGAAAAAAAATATCTTAATTGCTTCTCTTATCAGAGCACTGCTTGAATGAGTTTAGTATATTCCCCATCTTTTAAAATCACCTCTGCCTGATGGACTGTTCAGGAAGACCTCTGAGATTATCAAAAAATTATACTCCTTCCAGCTTTTGATCTGGTGTTCTGTTTATGCTCAATGAAATCCCTGTACATCAGCAGTGGAGAAAGCAATTCAACATGCTTGCATTACTTTACATCTGTTTCTTTCCCAGAGAAGAGAGAAGTTAATGGGTGAATGAAAACCGATGAACTCACGGGGAATCATTACATCAGATCAAGGGTGCACCTCAGAATTACAGCAACTTCAAGGACATCCTGTACAATTATCTAAACCTGAAGAACTTTTAGTCTATAACTGATCAGAGTCAAATTCCAATTCCCACTCAACTACATAGAGTTGATTACTGTGAGACCGCTCATAAACTTTCACTTAAATATATATCATAAAGGTAAAGGTAAAGGTTCCCTCTCGCACATATGTGCTAGTCATTCCCAACTCTAGGAGGTGGTGTTCATCTCCGTTTCAAAGCCGAAGAGCGAGTGCTGTCTGAAGACATCTCTGTGGTCATGTGGCTAAATGCCAAAAGCACATGGAACGCTGTTACCTTCCCACCAAAAGGGACCAAAAGTCCCTATATTTCTACTTGCATTTTTTATGTGCTTTCAGACTTCTAGGTTGGCAGAAGCTGGGACAAGTAACAGGAGCTCACCCTGTTACGTGGCACTAGGCATTCTAACTGCTGAACTGCCGACCTTTCAATCGACAAGTTCAGCATCTTAGCCACTGAGCCACCACGTCCCCTAATATATATCATAGGGTTAGATAAAATTAAGAATGGGCTCCATGAATCAACCTGAGTTATCAAAAACATAGATGAATTATAAATGAAATAAACGATTAGTACATTGGATGCATATCAAATATATACACTTTTGTAGCTTGGCAACTTATCTGTCTGCCTCAGCTTCTGCTTATTGCCCCAGTAGCTAAAAATAAATTGTCCAAGGATAAGCGGATTAAATTTCAGTAGTAGAATGAACAATAGGCAAGTAGATTTTGGTTAACTGCAAGGAAGGAACAGTATGTGGTTGACCAACAGAACAAAGAAATATTATTCTTGTTCAGCATTCAGAAGATGAGAATATGCTTAGAAGTTTCTTGCATGTAGGAAAATGTGGCAGTAAAAGCAAGACATATGCATTTTTATCTAGAAGTAATGCAATGATACTGATAATTGTATAAATTGTTGAAATAAAAAAAATAAACAAGTTTCATTTTTAGTTTTAGAATAGAATAGAATAGAATAACAGAGTTGGAAGGGATCTTGGAGGTCTTCTAGTCCAATCCCCTGCTTAGGCAGGAAAATTTACACCACTTCAGATAAATGGTTATCCAACATCTTCTTAAAAATTTCCAGCGTTGGAGCATTTACAACTTCTGGAGGCAAGTTGTTCCACTGATTAATTGTTCTCACTGTCAGGAAATTTCTCCTTAGTTCTAAGTTGCTTCTCTCCTTGATTAATTTCTACCCATTGCTCCTTTGAATAATCTTACTGAACAGGAAAGAGCACAATTCATAATGAAGGGAAATGTACTAGTGGCACTGTCTCCTACATTAATTGTGTTGTTTGAGTATTAAAGCAATTTCAAAATCAGAATTGTTCTTAAAGTTTTGTACTATTTATATAAAGTCTTAGGATAAGAATTAGCAATAAAACAAAAAAGTAAATAAAGCCCTTGGTATAAGTCATTCAATACATGAATTTATTTGGTTCAATTAATTGTCTCATAGAAGATAATTGAATTAGTTCACTTTGGGATTGTGCATAAAACATTGACCCATAAACCAACTCAATGGGCTGAATATGAATAGCAAAACACATGGACCAGGGGTGAAATCCAGCAGGTTCTGACAGGTTCTGGAGAAATGGCAGCAGAAATTTTGAGTAGTTGGGATAACCGGCAAATACCACCTCTGGCTGGTGCCAAAGTGGGGTGGGAATGGAGATTTTGCAGTATCCTTCCCCTGGAGTGGGGAGGGAATGGAGATTTTGCAGTATCCTTCCTCTGCCATGCCCACCAATCCACGCCCACAGAATCGGTAGTAAAAAAAAAATTGAATTTCACCACTGACATGGACAAAATTAAGCTCAAAAAAGATGAGGGGATCAAACTATTTTTCAAAGCACCAAAAGGCAAGACAAGAAACAGTGAATGGAAACTAACCAAAGAGAGAAGCAACCTAGAACTAAGCAGCAATTTCCTGACAGAACAATTAATCACTGGTAATGGCTTGCTTCAGAAATTGTGGGTCTCTAACTCTAACTCTTTGACTGAAATGGTATAGGGTTTCCTACTCAAGCTAGGAGTTAGACTAGAAGACCTCTAAGATCCCTTTCTGTCCTATGCTATGCTATGCTATGCTATGCTATGCTATGCTATGGTATGCTATGCTATGCTATGCTATGCTATGCTATGCTATGCTATCCTATCCTATCCTATCCTATCCTATCCTATCCTATCCTATCCTATCCTATCCTATCCACTATACTTCTAACTAACTTGTTAAGTTATGTTGTAAGAACACTGCTTTAATCATATCTGGTACTGTTACTTCAATCATTGCATCCCAACCACATCCATGTATTATCACTTATTTTGAATTAAATCTATTTATATTTTTGGGAAAATATAAGTGAAACACATTTCATTGTCCCCTCTATAAATCTTGAAGTGAGATGTTTACAGATAATCAATAATTTCAATTCTACAGGTAATTCCTATTTTTATTTTCTTTGGAACAAGAAGAATATCAGTTATGTAGCTATTTCTTCCTCTTTCTCTTCAGTGAAGGATGTAAAAATGAAGGGATTGTTATCTCATAACCACTTAAACATATAATTCAGGACTGTGTTTCCTTTGACAGTTGCGTAATAGAGTGGAAAGATCAGCTTTCAGGTTTTCTTAAAGCAAAGATGAGATGGGAATGTAGGAACATTTGCTGTAAAATGATTGTGATAGCTTGTATTATTCATACAACTATGAATAAAGTTCATAGTTTATTCTGGGAAAAGTTCAAATCCACTAAAGCAGAGATCCCCAACTCCTGTTCTGCAGACCGCTATCAGTCCACAGCCTGTTAGAAACTGGGCTGCACAAAACTCCATTTGCGCATATGTGGGGTAGGTTATATATCTCTTTGCGCAGCCCCCAGCTGCTGCCATTGCGGGTCTGCAAAGCTGTAATGATTGGGGACCGCTGAACAAAAGCATAACATCATATTTACAGAATTGTCCTTCTTGAACTCAAAATGCAAAATATAATTGTGGATTAAAAAGTGTTTCTTCAAAGATGAATGAATGAATGAATGAATGAATGAATGAATGAATGAATGAATGATCTACAGTAAAGACTTAAATTGTTCTTGGTTTTGTTGTTGCTATTGTTTTTGTTTTGTTTAATATAGACTGCAATAAGTAAGGCAGTAATAAGGCACACTCATCATCTCTAAGTTTATTCAGAAGTAACTATTACTGAATTTAGTAAAATCCAAGCATCTATGGAAATGCAATATAATTCAATAGACAATTGTAATAAACATATAGCTAATCACAATACAATTTGATCTATAATTACTTTAAAAAAAGGAAAAAAGACTTAAGAAAACAAGGAAAAAATTAGCAAGAAATTCAATTACACAATGTACAATGTACATTGTAAGAGCTGGAGTGGCATGTCAGTGGTGAAATTCATTTTCTTTTTACTACAGTAAAAAGAGTGCAGTACTGCAGGCTACTTCTTCTGATCACCGGTTGCCAGCAGTTTGGCAGATCGAATCTCACCAGGCTCAAGGTTGACTCAGCCTTCCATCCTTCCCAGGTCGGTAAAATGAGGACCCAGAATGTTGGGGACAATATGCTGAACTCTGTAAACTGCTTAGAGAGGGCTGTAAAGCACTGTGAAGCAGTATATAAGTCTAAGTGCTATTGCTACTGCTACATAGGTTTCATCTGCCCCCCACCTCCCCGGTTTGGTAACAATGGGAAAAATTTTGGTTTCTCTAGGAAAGTAATCCTTCATTGGAAAACTAGATGAATAAAGTATTAAATATTTTCCAGTAGTTGTAGTTCACTTGAGAAATTCCAGTGAGACAGTCATTCCAGTCTTTTGCAATATACCGTACTTTTTGGATTATAAGACACACCTTTCCCCCCCTAAAAGGAGGTGAAAATTTAGGTGCGTCTTATACACTGAATGTAGCCCCACCCACCCACTGGCCCCCACCCTTTGGTCTCTGCCTCCCAGCAGTTACCTCCTTGCAGCAAACAGCAAGAAAAAAACAGCTCCTTTCAGCTTCAGCACAGCCTAATTAGCACAAGTTGATTGGATCAGCCTCCCAGCTCTCAGCTGTTTTGCTCTCTGCTGTTTTGCGCGGGCCTCTGCTGCTTGCTGCAAGAAAGAAAATTGCTGGAGCAGATTTTCTTTTTCCCCTTGTGCTAATCTAGATATGCTGAAAACGAAAATGAAAGTAAAGCAGGCTGTTTGCTGTTTGCTGCAACGAGGCAAAATTGCTCAGAAGCAGACAGAGATTTCTTTTTTTTTCTTTTTTTAAACATAAAACATAAAATACATCGTTTTAGAGCAAGGGTTTGGTCCGACATAAAATGAGTACAATTATTCACATTCCCTCAATCAATTTTGTTCCAAATTTTATCCATTTACATCTTTAAAAAAAGGAAAAGAAAAAAGAAAAAAATCTTATTCTAAACATTTATCATTCTACTATATCTACTACCAAAATTCTAAACAATAAACACTGTTCTAAATCTTTATCATTTTAACAATCAATATTTCATATATATTCCTCAATCCTAAAACTCATTACCTCAAATCTATATTTTACTTCTCTTAAATGACATCTAATATCCATAATCTTGACAAAAAGTATTTTCCTCCTCTCTTAAAGTCATTTCATAAACAATCAATATTTCCTTCTATAGTTTACTTCCAGAATACTTTATTTTATTTATTTCAAGTTTATTCTCATATTTTATTAAATATAATTTTTAACTAGTTCATAGTTTAAATATCTATTTCCCAGCTGTATTTTCCAATACTCCTATCTGTATTTATTTAAACTGGTTCACAGTTAAATACTATTCTCCAGTAAAATCTCTTCCACTTCCTCCTAAATTTATTTTTTAGCTGGTTCATATCTTAATCAGCTGCTTTCCAGCAATGCTTTTCTCCACTCCTTATCGTAATTATTTTAGCTGGTTCACAGTATAATTTTAACTGCACATCAACCTTCTCCTTAACTCCTCCTAAATCTATTATAAAACTGATTCACAACTCAAGTAGTTGCCTCCCAGCAATGCTCTCCTCCACTCCTACCCCTATTTTTAACTGGTTCACAACTTTATTTCAATTGATTCCCAGGTATAGTCTCCTTCACTCCTACCTTTTTATTTTTGGCTAGTTCACAGTTTTGCTTTAACTGTTGACCAACGTATGCTTTCCTCCACTCCTAACTCAATATTTTGGCTGGTTCACAGCTTTGCTTTAAATAAAATGAATTTAGGAGTGGAGGAAAGTATGACTCCGGAGATCAGTGAAAGCAAAGCTGTGACCCAGTTTTACAAATAAGGTAGGAGTGGAGGAAAGCTTCATACTCAGTGGTGGGGTCCTCCCGGTTCGGTCCGGTTCAGCCGAGCCGGTAGCAGTGACGATATGACATCACCGAACTGGTTCTCTCACCCCCCCACCCACGTTATTCTTACCTTTTATTTGGTCCCACCCCCAATCTATTGCTGCCTCCTGAGTCCCAGCTGATGACTAGAGGGAAAAAAACTGTTTAAACTCTTGCCGTGGGGCTTCAAAGGGCCGTCCTACAGCTGATCAGTGTTAAAAGCAAACAAATGAGTGGGTCGTAAGTGCGAGGACTGGTCGTAAGTGCGACGACCTTCCAGAAATGACTCTGACCAGCTAGCCACGCCCACCTAGTCACATGACCTCCAAGCCACACCCACAAAATAAGCCACACCCACAGAACCAGTAGTAAAAAAATTTAGAACCCACCCCTGATCATACTGGAGAACAGTTAAAATAAACTGGGAACCAGTTAAAAATAAAAATAAGAGTTAGGAGTAGAGGAACGCATGGGCTGGAAAACAGAGAGAAATTTCTTTTTCTTCTTTTCCTCACCAAAAAAGGTAGGTGTATCTTATAGTCCGGTGCATCTTATACTCCAAAAAATACGGTAAATAGTCTTGTTCCACTTTAAAGGCTGCTGAAAGGAAAGAAAATAATTGAGGACAGAAAAAAGAAGTGATGAGTGGTAATAATAATTACTGATAGTGACCTTTAACAAAGTGTGTGACACAGGCACTTTGTAATGAATAGCTAGAAAAAATGTGGGATGATAAGAATGCTTGATTCTTTTTTTGTTTCATCCATGAAGAATGGTGCTAAGCCTTTTAATAAATATTATCTTAAAATGGAATCTGTCTTCCTTTCTCAAGGATTGCACTCTGAAGTCAAATGCAAAATGCACTGAAGAAATGAATGTTTTTCCTGTTTTTTTTTTTAATGGTCTGATTTCTGATATCAGATTTGCATTCATTTATTCTTTCTTCTTAACTATATTTCATCAACTTTAAACAAAATGTTGAGATATTAATTTTGAAAAAACAAACAAACCTATTGTTCTTTATGTAAATCTGAGCTGATTCTTGCAAATATTCAAGCAATATCTCCAAATCTTAAGTTTTTATAAACTCTCTTTGGTCCTTTCTCTTGTGCCACAAACAATCTCCAAAATAAGATCAACGGTGTAGAATATTTTCAGTTGTTGTTATTTGTGTTTCGGTTTTAACAATTACTCTTTGTTGTTATACATTTATTTTTACTGAAGGCATTTCAATTCATTTGTGTTATACATTAGCCTATTACAGGAATCTTGGGAGATTCAGTGGCATATGAATTAATCAAACCTACCAGATAAAACACATAATAAAACAACAATAACAAAACCTAGAACAAGGTCCTCTTATCAGTAACACAAAATATCTACACCATATATCCCTGCCAGGATTCCCAAATAACAGCCTGGCCACAATGTCTGTCTTTGAAAACACAAGCAAGATTGGGGTCCTTCTTATCTCTAGGGCAATGCTGTTCCATAGGGCAACTGCCATGAGAGAGAAAGTCCTATTCTTGATCTCATTGGGTCATGTTACTTTTTAACCACTCTGCTGGATCTGGTGGGATGGGTAGAAAACATCAGGAAGAGGCATTCTCACAAATCACCTAGCCCAGTGATGGCTAACCTTTTCCAGACCAAGTGCCCAAAGCGCCCGTGAGCACAGGTGAATGTTCACATGCGCCCCTGAACCCCCAAAATGCAATCCGCCCATGGGCCCTGTGCATGCGCTCCCTGTACAAACTGTATGTGCATGCCCCCTGCATGCGCCCCACCCCAGCACATGTGTGTACCCCCACATGTGCCTCAAGCATGTATGTGCGGCCCACTGCAAGCAGCCCTGCATGCTGGACCCCTCCACATGCCCCAGCCCCTATGCATGCGCGACAGAGACCTGAAGAACAGGTGGCTGGTGGGAGGCACATATGCATGTGCAGCAGAACTGAACTGGGGTGACGGCTCATGTGCCATCAGAGATGGTGCTGCATGCCACCTCTGGCACACATGCCATAAGTTCACCATCACGGACCTGGCCCCATGCCATGTAGGATTTAGAGGTGGCAACTAGCGTATTGACTTGGACTCAAAAACTTACTGGGAGCCACTGCAGCTCACACAGCAGTGATGTCCTATAGACAAATTGTTCTGCAGCCATTCTTGCACATGACAAGTCAAAGCTTCCAATGCTTTTTAAGGGTAGCCCTATGTACAGCACAAGTAAGACCAGTGCAACAGTGTCTCTACATGTGAGAGCTGGTGCCCACAGAGGCAGAGGGGAAATTAGTGTGATGAACTGCAGTTAAGCAGCAGTTTCCAGGAAGGAGATCATATATTCCAGCAATGTGATGAGGAGACAGAGAGACAAGAGACAGATCAGCCCATAGCTGGATAGGAGAAAAGGAAAGATAGCCACCTTCTGAACTTTCCAGGAACTTTCTATTACTCCTAGAGTAGTAAGTGTTTCATCTGGCAAGATTCTGTGTATTATGTGTAAGTAGGTTAAACAACTGAACTCTGGCTAAATTGCTCTGCATCATTCTTGGGCTTAGCCTGACATTATTGACACTGAATACATAATAAATATGGTGATAAGTGTACTTCATTGGAGAGGCCCAGGGGTGAAATCCAGCAGGTTCTGACAGGTTCTGGAGAACCGGTAGCAGAAATTTTGAGTAGTTTGGAGAACCAGCAAATACCACGTGTGGCTGGTCCCAGAGTGGGGTGGGAATGGAGATTTTGCAGGATCCTTCCCCTGGAGTGGGGTGGAATGGAGATTTTGCAATATCCTTTCCCTGCCACACCCACCAAGCCACACCATGCCCACCAAGCCACGGCCACAGAACCGGTAGTAAAAAAATTGAATTTTACCACTGGAGAGACCACTCGGAAATCAACTCTTGAAAAGGCACATTCAAAATATGTGCGCTCAGTAGTTGTGGTCATTCAACCTGAGAGGAAATTTAGAGTGGTGATTAAGGCATCAGGCTAGAAACAAGGAGACTGTGAGTTCTAGTCCTGCCATAGGCACAAAGCTAGCTAAGCTGTGTGACCTTAGGCTAAGTCACTTTTTCTCAGCCTTAGGAAGGAATGGCAAACCATTTCTGAAAGGTTTGTCTCTCAGGGACTTGTCCAAACAGTTTTTGAGAATCAGACATGATTGAAGAGAATGGAAAGATAAGTGACCTTAGCAGTTTGTGTATTTATTTATCAAATTTGTATATAGTGTAATCACAATACCTATGGTGGTTCACAAGACAAAGAAATAAAATAAAATAGCATCAAATTAGGCAGAATGAACAATATATGACATCCAAAACCAAAAGTTTTGGTTGGAAAAAGTTCTTGTCTTTAGCAGACAATGTGGAAACAAACAAGCACATGGAACCCATAAATTCTCTTGTTTGAGAAACGTTTGAAAGTAATTTCAAAATAAATGAGAGTAGTGCAATAAATTATGGATATTGATTGATTGTGACATGACATTGTTCTAAGCCTGTGTTTGGCCTTCCTTCTCTTACCTTGTCCAGCAGCCATTTGCCTACTCGCTAGAATATCATTGGAATATTTTGATTACCAGATTGTTGAGACCAGCAGGAAAATTCTATTCAAGGATTCTCAAAGAAGTTGAAATACATCTTTCACAAGATTTCTAGTACATACTTAAAGAATCCAGACAAAATTCCAGAATTTCCTGAGATAATAAAACAAAACCAACAAGATCAATTTACAAAGCAGAATGACAACCGATCAGCTGATACACAACTTGTAGGAAGGAAATCTGGATGGAAATGCAACCCGCAAAAGAAAAAGAAAAGAAACAGATCTCGTAGAAATAGTAGTTTCTAAACCAAGCAACAGTGAAGCCAGGGATTTTAAAAAAAAATAAATGAATATGTGAAAAGATATTGGAGGCGAATTATCGTTTAATACTATCTTGAGGAAAGTGGCAGATCTCTGCAATGCCGTGATTTTGGGATGTGGAAAGAGCCTTACATTGTTGGATTTGAACTATCTATTTTGGATTTCTTTTACCGATAAATATATTATATCTATTTTGAGTTACAAGGCAAGAGAGTCATGCTGGGGCATGCAGAAGATCTGGCTGTTACCCACTAAGATGATGGGGATTTATAATCCTGATGAAAACCACAATTACAACTATATGGAATATAATTATAATGTCACTCGGGTGGTTGTTTTTACTTTTATATATACATGAGGATATTCATTATTGATGGGGGCAGAAGATGACTGAAGATTTTGAATAAACTGTTGCACCAGGATGCTATGTTACCCTATTATGGATGACGGATTTAACAATCTAGTGGAAAGACATCAAAGAAGATACTAAATGAATTATAAATTTAAAGTTATTGTCTTTTCTCTTTTTATAAAATGGAATGTATATATAGACATATGTATATTTCAGCAGAGTGGGCAGTGGATTATATTTAGAATTGTAGTGCATGGTAATCTTGCAGGAAACTGGGTTGAAATAGGCTAGTTTAGTGATTGATTAGTTTAAGAAAAAGGATTTTTAAGTCATATATTTTGGGGAGTGGAAGAATTGGATAGAACTGAATAAATTTGGAGAAGGCTGCTTTGAAATGTTAAATTAATATATATAAAAGTAAAAGTTACGTTGTTGTAATAATAATAATATTTTATAAGTTTGGGGGAGGAGAAAAAGGGTAGATTGTGAAAAGCGGAGAAAAGCGGAGTTATAAGAATACTATGCTAAGGGTCAGTACTTTGAGGAGTGAGTAAGGGCATGGTAAAATATTATGTAATTAATTATGAATTAGCTTATTGTTGTGAAGAAGAAGTCACAGGGGGGGATGGGTGGTGAGAGCGGGTTGGGGAAGAAGGGAGGAAAAGGGGGAAAAACTTGTATTTGAAAAACTTTTTCAATAAAAAAAAAAATTCCAGAATTTCCCTCAAAATTATGCACAGATCATACCTATCCGGTGCACAAGAATGGATCCTTCTTATCTTCTAAATATATATTAATGATCCTTCAGGTAGACCTTGAATATGGTGACTTCACTGACACATTCAGGTAGTTTTATTGGTAACAATTCGGTAGTGATTTGCCACTGTCCTTTTCTAATCTAACCTACAGCTCAGATATTCTTGGCCTCTCATCCGTATACTAACCCAGCTTGATACTGCTCAAACTTACCAAGTTACAAGAGAAAAATAGATGAAGAAGAAAGACTAAATCTGACCCTTTCGAAGATGTCCCTCATTGTCTATAGTGCTCAAGTAACACATTATTGAAGAGATACACTGTGGACAATGGCTATCAGTTTACAGCATGGAACGCCATTTAGTTTGGAAGAAAATTAATTGCATTTGGAAAGAAAACAAGTTTTCTGAATTTCTATCCCCCCTTTCCCTTGGCAACAATGATAATCAAAGCTCATTTTCATTTCCATAATAAAATGGGTGTTTGTGTACTAATGCATGGAGTTACAGAGATGGGCAAAGAAATGTGTGCATCTGTCTTTCTCTCTACCCATCAACTCTATTTCTTCTTTACTGTACATCTGTTGCCAGTGACAAAGTCCTATAAAAATTTTCAGTCACTGCCAAGCATTTCAGGAAGGGTGGTCAGCACATCTGAAGCGCATTTACCATCTGCTCACTCTTTGTATACTAAAGAGCCCCTCGAGTAAGTCATCCAGTTATTTACTATCTGATACTTGAAGTTAAAACTATCTCACACTCACTGAGTAAATCTTATATATCCCCCCCCCCAAAAAAAAAGAAATTATGGTTGAATTATCTGAAGATGGACAAAAAATAATGATAGGTCAATGGTCTTCATTCCAACCTTCTGAATGACGAATAATGTCCTTTTTAACATTGTTTTATATAATTGATATTTCATGCATGAACACCTAGTAAGCAGTTTTGCTCAAAAGACAAACCTGTTGTCATTTGAGATAAATTACAATTGCAGATTTAGGGAAACTGGGGATTGGGGAAAAGAAACATCCTCTTAACTTTTGCAATATTTGCTGTTCTTGGTGCCCAAGAAGAGACACTGAAGAGACAGTCCAAACTGCCAACTTTGCAATGACAAAGTTGAAACTGTTTCACATTTAATATGCGAGTGCAGCAAAATCGTGCAAACTGATTACAAAGCTAGACATGACCGAGTTACTAAATTAATCCACTGATTATTATGTAAAAAATACAACTTACCTGTATCCGAAAAGTCACGGGAATATAAAGTGGAAAAAGTTGTTGAAAATGAGAAGGTGAAGCTCTTGTGGGACTCTCAAATACAGACAGATCATCATTTAGAACACAACATGTTAGATATCACAGTTGTTGAAAACCGAAGCATACAATTTATTTATATTGCTGTACCAGGAGACACCAAAGTGGAAGAAAAAGAACTGGAAAAAAGCCATGAAATATTGCGACCTGGCTATTGAAACTACATGGCTATGGATGAAACATGTGACAATGATACCCATTGTCATCAGGGCACTTGGTACCATGTCCAAGAATTTTATAAAATACATCAAAGAAATTTCAGCTTCCTGCAATAGGACCAGCATAAAACTGGAAGTAAAACTTCCTGCAAAAAACTGTGCTATTCGGAACATCGTACATCTTAAGAAAATACTTGATTGATACCTAGGATGCTGGCAGCAACCTGTATCAACCATCAGTTAAAATAATATTTGTGATACATTTTTAAATGTTCAGTTGACTGAACATTTCATGTTTAATTAATAAAAGTATAATAAGAATATCATTAGAAGAAATGAGACTGCTTTTTTTTTTTTTTTTTAAAGAAATGCTGGCTTGTAAAGGGAAACTTTAAAATAAATATGGAGAGAAAACCTTAGCATACAGGTTACTCCAGTCATGTATCCTTAAACTTCAGCCAGTGCTTAGAATTTCATTGCTGAAATTCAGCCATTTGTACCACTGAATTTTGTCAACATTGCCTGTGTCCCTGCCAACTGTTTACCCTGGCTATATTCTTTATCCCAGAATGTCTTAAGTCAATTCAATATCCAGAGAGCTTCCTTATGACCACTTCAGGAATAAATCAATAATATGCTATGAACATTGTTTCTTTTCAGTTACAATGCTAGTAAGGCTTTTTGGCACTTAGTAATATGAATCAAAGAAATCTGAAACATTAAAATTCAGTAACATGTTCTTAAAAGCGTATTCAGAATTCTGATGTTCAGCTACTGTCTCTGACTTGAGCCATCATTATGCAAAGACATTTCTGAAGATATCTGGGGTCATTTATTGTTCTGGATGTGTTTTTTTCATTGGCAAGAGAGAAGCCTAATCTGCAGAGGATTATTGAGTTCTAGTTAATATTTTTTTATATATAGAAAGTAAGTAATTTTGACCTATCTTTTGTTCTGAAGCAACATATAGTTACAGATGATGGAGAGGCAGAGAACAGTAATGCCTGTTTTATAATTAAAATGTTAATTTAAAAATGAAAAAAGCTGTATATTGGGGGGAGGGGGGAATAGCATCCATGCCATCCAAATGTTGCATTTTATTATTGTTAAATTGGTGTCCAAAGAAAAAGATATAGGATCATAGCCTTACCAATTGGAAAATTTTATTTCATTTTATACAATTGTCACAAGCCATAGTGACACATAACACTGAGGAAAGACTTCAGTACAGGGGTGAAATGCTCCCAGTTTGAACCAGATCGCCCGATCCGGTAGCGATGGCGGCAGATGATTTGGAGAACCAGTAGCAAAAATCCCTGCCCCCCCCATGCCCAGCTGAGCTGCGGAATGATCAGAGGTGTTTTTTTTAACTTTTAAAAGCATTTTTTCGGCCAAAGAAAAAATGCTTTTAAAAGTTAAAAAAAAAAAGCCTTTACAATCAGGCAACTCAGCTGGGATCGTCAGGGCCTTTTAAAAGCATTTTTTCTACAACCTTTGAGGTTCTTTTAAAAGCAAAAAAAAAAAAAGAGGCTTTTAAAAGAAAACAAAAGCCTCTGACTATCAGGCAACTCAACTGGGATCGTCAGAGCCTTTTAAAAGCATTTTTAAGAGGTTGTAGAAAAAATGCTTTTAAAAGTTAAAAAAAAGTTGGCCACACCCAGTCAGTCACATTACCCCCCCCCCTCCCAAGCCATGCCCACAGAACCGGTAGTAACAAATTTTACATTTCACCACTGCTTCAGTAGATAACATGCCCTTGACTTATCTTAAAATATCTTAAGGTACGTTTTACTTTATTCTCTACTTTAACATTAATATACCATGAAAATATTTTATGGAATAATGTTTATAAAATCAATTAGTAATTAAAATATTGCTAAGAAAATATTTCTGAAAGTTCCCGTGTTATTTCACAAAGAACAAAATAATGACTCCAAATCAACAAAGAATGTAGGGTGGGTTTTTTTTTTTTTTTGGTTCCGTTTTTTTTCTTAGCTGTAAATGAAATAGAAAAAAGCTTATTTGATTCATATCTTGTCTAAAATCCATTAGCTAATAGTGTTTGTTAGAAGATTAGAAATGGTGAAGGATTTCAAAGGTAGAGTCCATGGTTTGTCTAAATTTTAGGTCTCAGTTTTCTATCCGTTTATCTATTATTGATAATAATAATAATAATAATAATAATAATAATAATAATAATATCTACAGTATTATTATTAAATTAATACTTATTATTAAATTAATACTCTTATTATAAATAATAATATTATCTATTATTATTAAAGGGACATGGTGGCTCAGTGGCTAAGACGCTGAGCTTGTCGATTGAAAGGTCGGCAGTTCAGTGGTTCAAATCCCTAATGCTACGTAACGGGGTGAGCTCCCGTTACTTGTCCCAGCTTCTGCCAACCTAGCAGTTTGAAAGCACGTAAAAAATGCAAGTAGAAAAATAGGGACCACGTTTGGTGGGAAGGTAACAGTGTTCCATGCGTGTTTGGAATTTAGTCATGCCAGCCACATGACCAGGGAGACGTCTTCGGACAGCGATGGCTCTTCGGCTTTGAAACAAAGATGAGCACCGCCCTCTAGAGTCGGGGAACCTTTACCTTTACCTTATCTATTATTGGTAGTTTGAAAATAGATTTTTTAAAAAAAATGTTGTCTCCTGTCAGAAACAAGATTTGTCAAAATAATTGAGTAATTGAACTCATGTGATCCAACTTTAAAGAACAATTGTTTGAAAACTTTTGTTTGTTAACCTTCTTGGCTAACAATAGAACTCAGATAACCAGTGGTAATTGAAGTGTAACTAAACAGGACCACTAAAAATAAGCATTTTATGGAAATTAAAGTTTGTGGCACATCTAAGTTTTAGGGAAGAAAAAATATTTCTGAGTAAAACAAATTAAGATACAAACAGCCCAATGGAGATTGAATATGATCAATAACTATGGTGTCTTGTACCAGACTAAGTTCCAGTCTTCTTTTAAGTATGGAGGCATGGAGACCAGTTAGGTTACCTTGGTCTAGACCAGGGCTGTCAAACCCGATTGCATCACAGGCCATATCGTGACCTATCAGGATGTTTTTTGCCTTTGTCGAACTGGGGTGGGCCAGTGGCTGCCAGTTTGACAGGCCTGGTCTAGACTCCCTTATTCAGCCCTGGACTTGGAAATCAATCAACCAACCCACATTTCACCAACATGGTAGACTATGGTCCAAATCACCAATAAATAGGACTTCTTCCTATAGTGGATTGTTTCAGGCAGATAAATAAATAGAACTAAATAGGTATATATATTCATCCAAATGTTTAATATATTTTTAGAGCGTTTTGTGAATTCCTTTTTCAGTGAGACATAGATCAAAGCTACATGATTTCAAGGTGTGGGGAAACTCAGTCATTGTCACAGCAACATGTATCAACATCCAACATGTAACAATCCAGAATTTGCAAGCACTTGTTATATGAACCAAAGTGTTATGTTTTGTTAATCTGCATTTAGGGTTTAGCATATTGTGTAAGCACGAGCAGTGATTATATGAACCCAATACTGGATGAGAAAAAAGAAACCTAAGTATAGTGAAGAAAATTATTGAACAATGGGCATGTCCTTTCAGATTTAATGAAAAGATGGCTTTGGACATTTAAAAAAAAAACTAAAACTGGACTGTAGCTTATCTCATGGCTTCTGACCACTATTTATTATGCATTTATATGTTAAGAGTAAATTTGCAAACACCATCTTCTGCTCATAAATTTGAATTCATCTAATGACTATGCAAAGGTAGGACTAAAGATTATGACTTTATTTCCACCCATTTGTTCCTTCTATAAAAAGCTTTTGCAGACAAAGAAGCTGCAGTCTACATATGAATTTGCATTGCAAGAGTTTCCTTATTTTCGTTCCTCTCAGCATTAAAAGTATTTATGAGGATTATAACATTGGCAACACCACCTTCTCAGAGAAACCTTTATTAGCTCTCTTATATTTTAAGCCTGATGCTCTCATATGGATTTTCTAAGCCTTACAGGGATTATTTGAGAAAACATCACACAAACAAAAACCAAATATAATAAAAATTAAAAAATGTCACACCTATAGTATTTCCAAACTTATGTCATATTTTACGTCAGGCAATTAAAAATCAAGAGTTCACTTGATTCATGTTAACAGAGATACAAATTCTGCCAGAATGTCATTTTAAATCGTTCATTTTTGTCTTAAAAGTCTTATTTAACAATTAAATGCATTTAATCATTCATTTCAACATAAATAGTTTTGTAGAATGACCCAGAAGTGAACTGAAATATGGCCATACAGATATTGGCCATCAGTGACTTAGGAGTTATTTCTATAAGGGACACCAATTTTTTGCAGCCAAAAAATATTTTCTCTTTCTCCACCATTCTCTCTCTGTCCCTCCCCAAACTCTCTTAAAATCAGGATCTGGTGGATGGCCCCAGAGAATGCAGGAATGATTGATTTTCTTGATTCCCCCACCCCCAAAAGAAATGGAATTGTGGGAAGAATAAACAAACAGGTGGTGAAATCCATCAGAGGATTATATGAGTCAATTTTGCTTCTTATTACAGTAAAACTCCATCAACAGCAAACGTGAAAGAAATGGATAATAATATTTCCTTATCTCAGATAAGCAGAAACAGAGATCTGATTTGAATGGGTTTGCTTTTCCAATGGAAGAGAATTAAATATTGGTCTATTAAAACCAGGGGGAGTTAACTTGACTTGAATCATGTCCATTCATGTTTCTTAAGTTACTTTTTCTTTTGGAATGCATGAAAAGCTGTTGTTCTCTGCTGTGACAATGCCTGCATACACAAGCGACAATATATTTTTTTAAGACCCATCAATTTAGGCACATATTTAAGTTTCTCTTTCAGATTGCAGGAACAAATTAGCTTCTTTGCCTGGATTGTGCCCATGGCACTTTTCTCAGCATTTTGTATGGTTTTAGTAGCTATTCAAAGTCACATTACATGTTTCCATCATTTCAACTGGTCTGGAAGACACGACTAGGAAAAAAGAAATGCAGAGTTCACCAATATCCCAGGGCAGTTCAAATGTGAGCTTTTAGGAAAAGGCAATTGCTTTCCATAAATTAAAACACTCCATAATGAGAAATATATTGTTTTACACTTATTATGTTTTATGTGTTTAAAACCTGGTGTTTTGTGTATATAAAACAGTTAGCAGATGTACAGCATGCTTTAGTAGGCTCCAGAAATTAGAAGTGTTGCTGTCTACAATTACATTCAAGTTAGCTTGAATGGTAAGTTAGCTCTGAGCTGAGAAGAAGCCAGACTTCCTATTACTTCTGGAGTTATTAATTATCACCTATGGCACGGGAAGAGGTTCCTGAAATTTAAGGAATAGACCTCACACTCGCTAAGAGGAAGAAATAGCAGCAGTGTTAGCTCATTGAATTAATACCGGTATTACCAGATATAGCTGAAAATTCAGATGGTCACTATTCTAAGGGTGCTTTTTGCAAGAGGCAACTGGACTTTCTTTGTTTTTCCTTGAAGACATTTCACTTTTTATCCAATAAGCTTCTTCAGAACATTTGGAACAATTGTGACCTGAATCCATAGACAGATGTTCACCAGATGATATGAAATGCATAAAGTTTTCTATATTTCTTTGAGCCACCTAAGAGATGCTTTCATCAACAATAGCTGAGGCTGTCTGCTATGCACAGCCACCATTCTCTGTCCTCACCCTTCATGCAAAACAAATACTTGTATCTTTTTTCCACCATTAAAATCCTGCCTTCTTCATCCTCAAATATGAATTTAGGCTCTAGTTTTTCTTTGACATATAAAACTGCGCTCTTATTTTGTCGTATCAATGAGGTAAATACAACTCCTAATTTTGAATGTTCTAATAATTTTGTATGATGTTTTCTAATATGTACTTCTTGTAAGCATATAATGCCCATCTTTAGTCTATTTAATCTGTTAAAAATTCTGTTTCTTTTTGTTGCCGAATTCAGTCCATTTACATTTATTGATATTGCTTTTATTTCTTCTTCCATATTTTACTTTACTTGTTACTAGTTTTAAATTTCATCACTCTTGTCTCTCTTTGTTCTTTTGGGTCCTTTGATCTTGCACTTTCTCTTAGTGCTCTTTCTTCCTGCTCCTTTATGCTTTCTTCTGTAGCTTTTTTTTCCTCTTTGTGTTTAAGTCCTCTTGTTGCTCCCAATTCATCTTCTAATGGACCACAAAATTGTTCATAAAATAACTTTGCTTTTTCAATTGAATGCTTTTATCAGCGAACAATGGGGTTTTTCATTAATTGATTGATTGATTCATTCATTCATTGATTCATTAATTCATTAATTCATTAACATATGTGGTTTCCCAACTCACACAGAGATGACCCTGGGCAACATTTAAAAAATCCATAATATAAAAAAACTATTAAAAACTCCACCCACTCCACCTATGGCAGCAACAACAGCACAATGAAATCACCCACTTGATTGGCTCCATCTCCATCTGTGATTCCCCAGGCCTTTCACAAAAGCAACAGAGTGGGGCCCAAGCATACCTTGGGGTAGCATAAGATTCTATAGAATGGGGGCCATCACCAATTAGGCCCATTTTTGTTGCCCCATCAGAAGTTGATCCCTAATCAATGGGACCCACAACATACTGTGTCTTTCTGTTGTGAGGAGGAGGAGGAGGACCTGCTGCCTGCAGGTCACAAGACAACCACTCTTCCTGCCTTAACTGTATTTACACTAGTACTGGAGAACCACAGAGCTCCTAGTTTGAAATAGATATGTCCATCAGAACTGATGTTATGTTCAACTTCCAGTTTTGCCAAGTTCTAAAAGGAAAATATTAAGGATGTTTTTAATATCAAAATTTCAAATCAAATTTCAAACCTTTTTAAAAAGGTCCAGATCTTGCAGTCCCAGTTTTCCAAAAGAGAAAAAAAAATCTTTGGAAAAAGAAAATGGCATCAGTTTGGCATTAGTTTAATTCTCAATGTTTCATCATGGAATTCTGGGAAGCTTAGTTACATGAGACATGAGACAGTTTTCAAGGTATCAGTGTTTTCAGCTTCTAAGGAAAGAAAATACATTATGGTTAACTATATAAATATTGTTGTGGATTCTTATCTTATGAACTTTTATTAAAGAAGCCCAGATTCAGAATACTTATTTGAACACCAAATCACTTGTTTAAATTTCTTCTGGTACCAATACATCTCCCCTCCTCTTTAAATTAATAGTGTAGAAAGCAGATTGAATGGGACATCCAAATTACTGAATGGAATTCTTTTTTAATTGTTTGATTCATTTTACTGCTACGCTATTGATTCAGAGGGTATTTTCATATAGTGACCCATTTATTGAATTAAATCAAGGGATTTCTTTGGGTTTTTTTATTTACTTTATAAATTTTTAAAAATAGAAGTGGGTTAAAAGCAGCAAATCGAGATATCATGTTTGAAATATTATAACTGAGAAATTGGGCAGGTTTGAGACCACTGAATACTGTTTATTTTACTATTTTCTTCCTTTCATTCAAGGATCACATTTTCTCATAATCCTAGTAGTCAGTCTATATTGACTATTGTAATGTTAACATTTTCCACTGTGTAGCCAAATGAATTCATTTCTAAGAGCTACTAACCAGCTGCAAACTGTAGCACACCAGGCATACTGGAATTATGAAGGTATAATTTAACTAAGGGCTGCAATTCTAGTTTCATTAAAATCAAGGGGTGTGTGTTGTTACTTTAAACAGAACCAGAGTTATGCCCTTTGGGTTGTTGGCACAACTTTATTAGCAATATGGATATGCAGGTGCAAGAAAATACAAAAAGCTAGAGACCAAGAGTGATCACATTTTTTTTCTTTATTTCTAATAGAAAAATAAGCTTTTTTAAAAAATAGCCATATTGACTTGCTAAATGATCTAAACCAAAGAATAATTGCTGTAGGTTTTGATTCAAAGAATTCTTCATAGTCCATTCATTGATATATCATGTCAGCATCAAATGATATATAGATATGTAATAGATATTTATAATATTTATAATAGAAGTTGTGAATGCTCCAACACTGGAAATTTTTAAGAAGTTGTTGGATAACCATTTGTCTGAAGCGGTATATGGTTTCCTGCCTAAGCAGGAGGTTGGACTAGAAGACCTCCAAGGTCTCTTTCAACTCTGCTGTTCTGTTCTGTTCTTTTCTGCTCTGCTCTATTCTAGAATAATGAGATCAGAGAACAGCATGACCAGATGATGCATAGATAGATAGATAGATAGATAGATAGATAGATAGATAGATAGATAGATAGATAGATTGACAGACAGACAGACAGACAGACAGACAGACAGACAGACAGACAGACAGACAATAATAATAACTTTTATTTGCGGTCACAGACCAAAATACAAATATAATTGGAAAAGAACGTGGGGAAAATAACATCATAAACAGTTGGCTACCAGAAGCCTTGGCTGAGAGGAATTACAGCATTCTCCTCTAATAGTTACAGCTCTTAAAAAAAATTTAGAAACCTGAAAAGTAATGTGTGAGGAGCCATCCCCTAAACAATATAAGGTCAAATTACTAACATTGGACCCAGAGAGATCTGTTTCTAGGAGAGACAGTAATTTAGTCCTGCCTGCATTATACATGGGGCAGTATAAAAGAACATGCTCCACAGTTTCAACCTCAGCTTTATCACAGGGGCATAACCGGTCACTTATCGGGAGCCTCTTAAATCATCCATCCAGCAATGCTGAAGGCAAGACGTTGAAATGAGCAAGGGAGAAGACTCTTCTGTACTTAGGGATGGTTAAAGTGTAAAAATATGAGGCCATCCTCAGTCCATAATTGTTAAATTGGCTTAAGATCAGAGGGGAGCAGGTTTTATTAGCTCTAGCTCTTAGATATTGCAAGTCTATGTCCACAAGCTGTTGGACTACCCTAGATTGGGCGACAGACAGACAATTGTGTATCCAGGGCACAAACATTTTCCAACCTTGTGAGAAAGAAAAGAGAAAGAAAAGAACGAAAGAAAGAAAGAAAGAGAGAGAGAGGGAGGGAGGGAGGGAGAGGTAGAGAGAGAGAGAGAGAGAGAGAGAGAGAGAGAGAGAGAGAGAGAGAGAGATGTAATGGTTAAAGCATCAGGCTAAAAACTGAGACCATGAGTTCTAGTCCTGCCTTAGACAGAAAGCCAATTAGACTAGTCACTTTCACTCTGAAAAACTTTGCCAAGAAAACTTGCAGGGACTTGTCCAGGCAGTCTCTGAGACTTGGACATGACTGAATGAAAAGAAAAGAAAAATTGAGTAAGATATTCTTCAAAAATATTTCTTAAAGGTTCACATCTAGTAATGTATGAAACTAACATGACTTCAAAACAACAGTTTTCAATGTTCCAAGTGTGAAGCAAAAATGCCTGTGTCTTCAAGAGCTTTCTTCTGAGTTCAGAACAAGACATCCTGTCCAGCTTTAGAACAAAACTTGGAAGCTTGGAGTAATGTTATTTTGAGAGCATCAAGGGTTCTGAAGAATGTGATCGAACTGTTCTCTGTGTCTGGCAATTACTGTTTAACAAACTTTTTCCAGCTTGGCCAGTACAGCCACAGGAGCATTTCTTTCTCTACTGCTATTGGTTTAGTCAGGATGGGAGAAGTGGGAGCTGAGAGGAAACAGCAATGCAGCAATTAAGCACATGTCAGACAAGACGAAACCATGCAGCTGCACAGCAGCCTAGTAAGTTATTATTTTTTATGTTTTGCCCTGCTTTGTATTCTTTGTTTTTTAAAAAAAGAAACCTTATATCTAAAGTTATTCAGAAAGTTCTGAATAATTTAACAAGATGTTTAATGTTGTATGCTGTCGAGCCATGTATGAGTTGGGTAGCCATATAAATCTATAGAATGATAGATAGATAGATAGATAGATAGATAGATAGATAGATAGATAGATAGATATCCAGTTTCCCCAAAAATAAGACATCCCCTGATAATAAGGCCAATCAGACTTTTGAGAGCATGCACTAAAATAAGCCTCCCTCCGAAAAGAAGCCCTCCCCGAAAATATTTAAATGCAGAGCTGGAAATCAGGTAAGACGGCAAGAGGATCCCCATCTTGCTCCATGTGCCCCAAAATAATAGATGTCCCTGAAAATAAGGCCAAGTGCTTATTTCGGGGTTCAAAAAAAAAAATATAAGACAGGGTCTTATTTTCAGGAAAACATAGTAGATAGATAATGGATGGATGGATGGATGGATGGATGGATGGATGGATGGATGGATGGATAGATGGATGGATAGATAGATAGATAGATAGATAGATAGATAGATAGATAGATAGATAATAGATGGACAGAGAGAGAGAGAGATTTCATAAATTTGCATTCTGTGTGAGTTTGTGTATGTGTATTTTGCAGCAAATACTGCAAATGGGGCTGTTACCGCTTTGCTTCACAGTCCTTTGCTGCTAATGGTTTTAAGGCTCTATACATACTGCTTATATTCCCATATCCATAACTGTCAGTATATCTGAATCCTTCACATGGCTTAATTTGGATAACAGATTTGGATTTGGATGAAGTGGTTACCCTTCCATACAGAGGAAGAAAGACACACTGAAGAACAATTCTGATGGTCTGCAAGACAGGAGAAGGAAGGAAGGAAGGAAGGAAGGAAGGAAGGAAGGAAGGAAGGAAGGAAGGAAGGAAGGAGCATCATTTACTTCTCAAGAAAAAGAACAATTTTTCTCAATTGTCAACCTCTAATATCTTCTTTACTATACTATCCACCTGCTCATTTCATCAAATCACGAATATATTTGCACTCTTCTCTTGGTATAATAGTACATACATGTGCTGACCATATTCTCTGAAACTTATGCTATAAGGAATTTATTAATCTAATTAGCTCTCTCAAATCCACACCACAAAACACTAGTTGACAGCAAGGGGTTTAGTTCAGTATCTCTTTGTTGCTATCTAGTGGCTGTCCCAATATTTGCAATTTTATTTTATGGCAGCCCTACCTTACCATACAATTTTGTTGTTATTGTAAATTGTGATGGATAATTCTTTAAAACTGCCATTATTAAGAACCTCAAGAAAGTTTTAGTGGAGTTTCTAAATTGTTTAACAATGACTTCTGTAAATTGGATAAATTAGGGGAATCAGGGAAAACAATATTACTAATATTAATGCTAACTTATTCTTTTGTAGATTCCTTGATATAAGATCAAAAAGGAAGGAAAACTCTCTGTAATCCACATTCAGCTCATGCAAAAAAAGTAGGATATAAATCTATTGAATAAATGGGAAAGAGCCTTGGTGGCGCAGCAGACTAAAGTGCTGTTAACTAGCACCAGCTGTCTGCAATTACTGCAAGTTCAAATCTCACCAGGCTCAAGGTTGACTCAGCCTTCCATCCTTTCGAGGTAGGTAAAATGAGGACCCGGATTGTGGGGGCAATAAGCTGACTTTGTATAAAAAAGAACACCGCTTGTGGGGGGGGAAGCCCTACTAAGCAGGTATATACTTAAGTATGAAGGCTATTGCTTAATGCATTGTACGCTGCCCTGAGTTTCTGGGGAAGGGCGGCATTTAAATCAAACCAATAAATAAATAAATAAATAAATGTGATAAACCATCACTATCTAAATATTTAGATCTCTGAACATTTCCCACCTTTGTGCTCTTTAAAGTTTATAAATCAACATTCTGAATTTAAAGTGTTGATGCAAATACATGAGAATCAAAACAAGGTATTTCTGGTTAATTCTTAAGTGACTAAATGTTAATGTTAAGGTTGCAGATATGCTATATATTCTTAACAAATTTAAAACTCACATTAAGTGCACGGTGAGTTTGTGCTTTTTGTGTCCGTGTGTGTACCTTCCAGTCTGTTTCTTCCTACTTAACAGTATCACATTATTCATTGCTGCAATCTCGCATTCAGCCAATACAATTTAAGCCTAGCCGGTCAGCTCAATTACTTGATAGATGTTTTGAATTACTTGGTTAAAAGAAATATTTAATGTCTGTAAAAGAGCCAGGCACATACACGCATACAGAATTATTAATTCCAATATCCTTTTAACCCAGTATCAATAAAAGGTTATATATAATGGATTTGTTCATAATTGAAAACATGTTAATGTCAGGAATTATACTGAATTTTAAAATTATTCATCTTTCTAAAGTTCCTTTCCACTCCCTTTTATTTCCTTTGCAAATGAAGCTCCCTGTCCTTGAAAATGTTATAATATTTATGGATTAATTTATGAATCTCTAGGCTTTTGCAAATTTCCCATGAGAACATGTATTTTAGCTATTAAAACTCATTTGGTAACTGCAAATATCAAACTTATTTCTTTTTTGCTGAATCAGCTTAAGCCTATCATTCCACCTCAGAGAAAAATAATTTTAAAAAAATATTTTTATAATAATAATAATAATAATAATAATAATAATAATAATAATAATAATACAAACTAATGTCATGAAAGCAAAGATACAAAAATCCACCAGCAATTCAAACTACTGACTTTGCAACAACAAAGTAGAAACTGTTTCACATTTAATATGTGAATGCAGCAAAATCGCACAAACTGATTACAAAGCTAGACACGACCGAGTTGCTAAATTAATCCACTGGCCATTATGTAAAAAATACGACTTACCTGTATCCAAAAAGTCATGGGAACATGAAGTGGAAAAAGTTATAGAAAATGAGAAGGTGAAGATCTTGTGGGACTTTCAAATACTGACAGATCGTCACTTGGAACACAACACACCAGATATCACAGTTGCCAAAAACCGAAACGTAAAATTTATTGACATCGTGGTAACAGGAGATACCAGAGTCAAAGAAAAAATCATGAAATATCGCACGACCTGGCCATTGAAACTACACGGCTATGGATGAAACATGTAACAGTGATACCCATTGTCATTGGGGCACTTGGTACCATGTCCAAGAATTTTATAGGATACATCAACAAATTGCAGCTTCCTGCAATTTGTTGATAACACCAGCGGAACTACAAAAAACTGCACTACTTGGAACATTGTACATCTTAAGAAGGTACTTGGTTTATACCTAGGACATTGGCAGCAACCGTATCAACCATTAGCACCAGTCAATGGTATTTGTGATGCATTTTTGAATGTTTCCTATTTAATGAATAAAGTAAATAATAATAATAATAATTGTGGAGTATAAACCATCTTGTAGAACTCAGGTACTTTCACCTAAATAAATGTGGGTCCTTAGAAATGCCCTAAATTGTGTAGTCTGAGTTGTGACAATGGAAGCAATAAATAAAATAAAACATCAATATATTATTTTAAGACATTAATTTACAGTTAGCTAAGACAATCCAATCAAGATCTATCCAAACTCAGTAAAACATGTTTATCAAAAGCTTTCATTCCTCACCTCCATGAAGAGATGAACAAAATGACTCCTGAATGTTGTCATCTAATTTGGATTAATTAGTGACTTCATTGGAGATCAATGATCTTTGATGGATAAAGCTGCAGCACCACTCTAAAGCAAATACAATAGCTTCCTATCGCTTCTGAAATGAATATGTTATTATACCTCAATATGTTTTATTTTCAGTATTTTCACTATTGAATTTCATATACTAGTAGCCAATTCCTGTTCCATTCCTGAGATGACATCATCATCATCATTATCATACTTTTATTCATTAAATATGAAACTCAGTCAACTGAACATTTAAAGATGTATCACAAATATTATTGACTGGCACTGATAGTTGAAATGGGTTGCTGCCAGCATCCTAGGTATCAGCCAAGTATCTTCTTAAGATGTATGATGTTCTGAGTAGTGCAGTTTTTTGCAGTTCCACTGGTGTTTTTGTAGGAAGCTGCAATTTCTTGATGTATTTTGTAAAATTATTGAACATGGTACCAAGTGCCCCAATGACAACGTGTATCATTGTCACATGTTTCATCCATAATCGCGTAGTTTCGATGGCCAGGTAGTGATATTTCGTGATTTTTTCCAGTTTTTTTTTTCTTCGACTCTGGCATCTCCTGGTACAGCGATATCAATAAATTGTATGCTTCAGTGGTTATTATTATTGTTGTTGTTGTTGTTGTTGTTATTTTTGAACTCCTGATTTAGGCCACAATTAATTGCATTTATGGACATTGTTTTTAAGATTGTTCAATTTAAATTAAACTATTCCCAATAATATTTTATACCATTTGTCTGAAATGGTATAGCATCTTCTGCTTCAGCAGGAGGTGGTCTAGAAGACCTCCACAGTCCTTTCCAACTCTGTTATTCTGTTATTTTATGTTGCCTAATATTAATATCTCCTAACCATTTGAAACATTTTTAGATTCAGTATGTCTAATGAGTAACCTTTAAATTCATACCAAACATGGCATAACTCAGTTAGCCAATATATTCCTGTCCTGAGTTTCTTGATGCCTTGGTTTCCATGCCTTCCCTTAATAACAAATCATAATCACCAGTGCCTTGCCTTTGCCCAGATGGTCATTCAGATATTCATTTTTCAGATTAATATCCTTCAGCATTTCACAGAGGAAAAATCTGATAGCACTTTGATTCTCATAGTAAAGTCTGAGGTCCAATCCCCTGACATACTAAAATCCTGAAACTCAAACACTTCTCATGGATGGTGTGATAGAAATCTTTGTAGACAGAGAGTTGAAGTATTGACTAATGAATATCAGAATGCAAACACTGGACTCTCCAAAGATATAGAGGTTCTGCTGAAATTTATTCACTGAGTTTCTCAAACAATTAGGGACAGGAGTTGAACAAAAAAAATAGGAGCCTGAGCAGTCCAAGCCAAAAACTAAAAATAATTCCCAAAACAAAATATCTAAAAAAGGTAAAGGTAATGTTTTCCTCTGTATAGTTGTGTCTGACTCTAAGGGGCAGTGACAGGGGTGAAATGCTCCTGGTTCGGACCGGATCGCCCGATCCGGTAGCGATGGCGGTGGGTGGTTCGGAAAACCGGTAGCAAAAATCCCTGCACTCCCCCACCCATGCTCAGCTGAGCCGCGCGATCATCAGAGGCTGGTTTTTTTTTTAACTTTTAAAAGCATTTTTTCTACAACCTCTTCAGCCGAAAAAATGCTTTTAAAAGTTAAAAAAAAAGCCTCTGATGATCATGCGACTCATCTGGGATCGTCAGAGGCTTTTAAAAGCATTTTTTCTACAACCTCTTTGGCTGAAGAGGTTGTAGGAAAAAAAAATGCCTTTAAAAGCCTCTGGCGATCCCAGTGAGTTGCCTGATCGTCAGAGGCTTCTAAAAGCATTTTTTTCTGCAACCTCTTAAGGTTGTAGAAAAAATGCTTTTAAAAATAAAAAAAAAATGTTGGCCACGCCCACCCAGTCACATTACCTCCCCACCAAGCCACGCCCACAGAACCGGTAGTAACAAATTTTAGATTTCACCCCTAGTCAGTGATCATCTCCATTTCCTAGCTGAGGGATCCAAAGTTGTCTGAATATCCTTCTGAAGTCAGCATGACTATACATCCAGCATACAGAATGCTGTTACCTTCCCATCAAAGTGGTACCTATTTATCTACTCGCATTTGCAAGCTTTCAAACTGCTAGGTTGGCAGGAGCTGGGACAAGAATGGGAGTTCACCCATTATGTGGCACTTGGGTCTTTAACTGCCAACCTTCCAGTTGACAAGCCCAACATCTTAATTGCCATCTAATCAAAGTAGTAAATGGGTTTGGTTACAGCAGTTTGAAGTTTGTTTTCTGTAGTCACAGAAACATTCTCATTAAGCATTCTAGCCTTGATCTAACCATGTAGGCAACTCCTTACTTGAATTGTCACTAACCCATTTCTTCTCTTTGAGAAAGGCTTTCCAGCATAGAAGGTAGGAGATTTAGTTGTATAGACATGGTAGGAAGGATAATCCAGCATGCTTCCTTCATAGACTTCTTCCTTTTTTGCTGTTATCCAGCAATTGCCTCAACCTTTTTCTCTCATCATTACCTCTGTCCTTTCTTCAGAGCAGCCTCTAAGCTTGGGCAGCATAGAGTCTTCAGGTACTCATAAACTGGTGTTTTCCATGATCCATTGATGGTTTAATGTATAGTATTAGCAGTGAGGTCTAACCTTTTTGTTGTCGCATGCCAAAAGCACTCATAATGCACCCATAATGCAATAAGTGTGTGACCCCCCGCACATGCCCCCAACCTCCTGCAGATGCACACCCCCACCACCTGCATATGGGCATCTCCCTCCCCCTGCGCATGCACACACACCCAGGCCTCCGCATGTGCATGTGCATGCTCCCCACACATTCCCCACACACTCCCCCCTACATCCTGTTTTGGGCCTAGTAAGCCTTCCTGCACTTATAACCAATAAGGCAATGCATGTGCAAACCCCCATGCCTCCACACCGTCCCACATGTGCCCCCCCATGCATGCACGGCAGAGACCCAAAAATTAGCTGACTGGCAGAAGGCGCATGTGCATGTGTGGTGGAGCTGAGCTGGGGTGATGGTTCACATGCCATCAGAGAGGGTGCTGCGTGCAACCTGTGGCACGCATGCCATAGGTTCGCCATCATGGCTATATAGGGTGGGACAAGATAATTTTTATAGTCCCTTCTAATCCCAAAGGTGCCTTTTCAGGAGGCAATTGGACTTCCTTGTTTTTTTCTTTGAAGACATTTCGCTTCTCATCCAAGAAGCTTCTTCAGCTCTGACAACCATGACCTGGATGATGAGAATCTCTATAGACTTTAACTCCCTTCTAATAATTGTCAAAGTGTTGCACACATTAAACAAGAGCCCAGTTAAATGACCCAGGCAATTGTGGAAAGTAGTAATATAAGATTGATGTGCAAGGCTGGCTTAAGAAACTCCTACTTGTAAATGATTTCTTTAAACCATATTCACTAAGCTAGAAAGATAATAATAGAATCTCTTTGGTAGCAATTATAAAAGTGACAGAGGCATTTTCTGATGAGAGCAAGTTGGGTTATGTCAACTATTCCCCTACTTGCTGTGAACTGTGCGTCAGAAGGAAAGCGAAACACAAGGCACATAAATGTCTCTTTCTTTTTCTCAGAGCTGGGGTTAAAGTTGTGACACAATAACATCCAGTACTTTTCTTATATATTATTATTTTCAAATCCCCAATGAGCTAATTAAAGCCATTATGAAAGAACTTTGGCATGAACTATACAGCATGCTGAAGGGAAGGTTTGAGGCAAGCAGAAGATGGCAATGGAAGCAAGTCTTCTTCTCATTTTTGGTCATAAAACAATTTGGGTAACTTTTGTTGGCATTTGATCCAGAAATTATTTATAGCTGAGGTTGTTTTCAACAAATTCCATATTTTAAAAAAGAGACATAAAACAGTTTTGGCACTAAAATTCTTTGTCAGTTAAGCAAAGACTATGGCTGAATGACTATCCTTAAAACAAAAATTAAAAGTTCTAAAATGAGAAGACTATATAAAGAAGATAGCAATCAATTTCATTTAGTGACGTATTTTGAAACAAGATTTAATGAGATTTCCAGACCTTGAATAATATATTAATGCATATATTATTATTGCATTTTTTAAAACTTTCAAATAATGGTAGTATCCTAGTAGTTGATCTAAACATTTGTTAAGCGATGTGTTTATTATAAATGCTTTTCAGGAAATTCAGTTCAGATTTCCATAATTTACAATTATGTCTGTTCCCAGATTCTCAAGATTTTACCAGTATATAACTCCACAATGTCCAGCTTTCCTTGGATAGATTTAGTTTGCAGTCCTATATGGATCATATTGAAAGACTAATTGAACTGAGCAGGATTTATTCCTGAGTAGCCAGCTATGCATTGAATAGCTTTGTGAATCTTAAAGAGTCAGTTCTCCCCATCAATTTGGAATTATTGCCTAAATTTAGACTGCTTTACAATTTAATTGCTAAGCAGCTAATCTTATTTGTCTTTATCTTTAAGCTTGGGCTATTTTGAGGGAGAAAATAGATCTTGTCATCAGAGTAAAAAAATCTATCTTCCATTACCTCCCCTTCTTCAGCTAGTAAAGAAAACAGAGGAATTGATGCTAAATGAATTTCTCCTCCCAATTCTCTACTTCAAAGACAGAGTTATTCAGGAACAGTGACTAATCTTGAAATATGTATACTTTTAAAGGTGCTTATGGATGATTTGAAGCATTATAGAACGGTAGAGTTCCAGCAGTTAATATCCTCTGTAGGTGCCTTAAAACCTGCTGTTGAAGGAACAACAGGGTGACTTTATTCTTTTGATATGAACATGAAAGTGTTTAAACAGATGGGTATACTTTTTCATGAGAAAAAAATGAGCCATTTTGAAAGAACCTATAAAAAGCTCTTCTAAGGTTTTAAGGCCTTGCAGAAAAAGAGTAAAAATGCTCAAGATGAACCAATCTGTTTATAGGGATTATAATATATACAAATATAAGCAATTTATGTTTTTTTTTTTTTGAGAAATTCTGTATATGGCACAACTGGATCAGTTTTTAGACCAATTTAAATATTTTTTTTAAAAAATTGTGTGATGGTTTCTATCCGCATTATAATTTGAAGATAAATTTGAATCCCATATTGCTTGGGATTCTTATAGAATTCTTACAGAATAACAGAGTTGGAAGGGACCTTGGAGGTCTTCTAGTCCAGGCATCCTCAAACTACAGCCCACAGGACAAATGTGGCCCACCGACACAATCTATCCAGCCCATGCGCAGTGGTGATTAAGCCCTGCCCTCTGCCCCGCCCTTCCCGGCTGTCGCCCTTATCTTCAGTTGCCCCAACACGTGTTTCCAGCGGGTGCTCCTCTGTCCCAAAGTAGGATTGAGTGGGTGGAAGGGAGGAGGGGGAAGGGTAGGAGAAGAAGAAGAAGAAGCCTGGCTGGCTTTCCTTTGGCATGGGGCAGAGGGGAAGACCCAATATCCCCTCCATGCCTGCCCACTGGTCTCGCAACGCCTTGTACAGCACAGCGAATGCTAGCATGCTTCACAATGGGGAAGACTGGATCCCCTCCTCATCTGGGAGCCCATTCCATGACCCATTTGCCCCTGTCAGATCTCTCTTTCTCTCTCTGGGTGGACAGCAAACCCAGCAAACAGACTGCTGTTTCCAGTCAGGCAGAGAGAGGGGGGGAAGGGAGAGACAGATTCGGCTCAATTTGGCCCTCACCAAAGATGCTCACCCATCAGCCAGTCTCCGTGTGTGTGTGTGTGTGTGTGTGTGTGTGTGTGTGTGTCCCTGTCTCTGTGCCTCTTCTCACTTTGAAAGCCCTGCATGCTTTCCTTGGGGCTTTTCGCTACCCATTTTTCTAATGAGCGGCAGAGGCTTCCATTCTCCTCCTCCTCCCCCTCCTTCTCCTCTTGTGTGCACCTTACCAGCCCCGCCACAGCCAGCCAGGTAGTCACGAGGGAAGCCTCCACTGCTCATTCCTCAGCAAGCCCGGATTTCCAAAAGGAAGAAAGAAAAATGGGTAGCAAAAAGCCCCAAGTAAAGCATGCAGGGCTTTCCGAATGAGAAGAGGCACAGAGACAGGGAGCCACACACACACTCACTTCCTAGAGAGTGAGAAGAGATACAGAGAAAGGGAGTGAGAGAGAGTCACACACACACACACACACACACACACAGGGGGAAGAAAGAAAAAAAGAGAGAGAAAGATGAGGGAGGGAGGAGACAGAGAGAGAGAGAGAGAGAGATGAGAGAAACAGAGATGAGAAGGAGTGTTTAACCCCTGAGGAGAAGAGACAATAAGAAGCAATGGAATATTTCTCTTCAAGTCTTTAAAGAACGAACAGATTTGCTTCATGTTTCAGAACCAGTGAGTTCATATTATGAGGAAGGGGTTTATATGAGGACTTTGCTAATCACAAAGACTTTCAGCTTTCAATAACATAAAAGATGCCACTAAACTCCTTCTGAAATAAGGTGATCCAGTCTATGTCTCACTCAAGATCAGGATTTTTATGGGCTTTGCTATGGGAGGTTTTATCTCCACTCCCTTATTCAATATTTCAATATTCCATTTTAATGCCAATAATGTTGTAAGCATACATGGTCTAGGATTTTTGTCTCTATGGTAGTTCACCACTTTAAAACATAGTTCTAAGAGTCTCTTTTCCTAGATTTTCCTTTTTCTTTTTTTCTTTAAAGTTAGGGTTTAGATAAGAAGGAATCTTCTCACCCAGCTGCAATCACTGTTCATCTGCACCACTAATGCACGTTTCTTTGTTGTCTCACTATCCCAAGCTTCATGACAGCCATGATGGCTGCCTCTTCTCCTTGTCGAGGGAGAGGAAAGAAGCCCTAAGTCCAGTTGCTGCTCTCCCCGAACTACAGGGCTCCCCTTTTTTCTTTACCACCCCTACAGGGTGGCTTTAGCTCCTTTTGAAGCCCTCCAACAGGCTTCAGCGCTTCCTTCGGCGTGGGAGCGGAGAGACCCGCACCTCATGTCCAATACTGTCGTGATGTCAGTTGGAAGTCTTAAGCCTATCTTCTGGAGTGTTGGCTATTCCTGCTAGCTTGGTGTCACCTGCAAATTTGATTAGTTCCCCATCTATCCCTCATCTAAATCATTGATGAAGATGTTGAAGAGTTTCTGTTTCCATTCACTCCGATCAATAATGATTCAGTTCTTCAAAAATAATAAAAAACTTTTCTTATTATGATTCAGTTTGGACTTTTGAATTGGAAAGAAAGAAATTTCTCTTTTTCCAAATCTGCTCCCTCAAATATTCTAAAAGCATAAGATTAGGAAAGTTTGAAAGCAAAACAAAAGGTGACACAGATTATTTTATCCACTTTTTTTGGCCTGTTTTGGCCATGAAAAATTTCTGACCCAAAAGCTGCTTCATCTATTGAGATCAAAAGAAGAAAAGAAACAGCAATACATTTTGTTTATAGTGTTGTTCAAATTATTCAGACACAACTGTCTCTTCTAACCTGATGGACATTATTTAGCTAGGATTGTCTGTCAGTAAGTGATTCTTTGAGTTCTAGTAATTCCTGAGACTTCAAAGATTGATGTCAGCTCTGAGGTAGATCAGGTCAGAAACCAAGTACCACAAGGATTCAAAAAAATGTTATTTTATGATTGTAGGATATAATAACAAAATCTTGAAAGCCTGGCAGAGTTTCTCATCTTATATCAAGCAGAATTAAGGCAATTTTGATTTTTTCCCCTCATGCTTTCCACTTTCCTGTGATTTTACCTCTCTTAAAGGTTCTTCAATTCTTTCTCCAAGGTCATCTCTACATTTGAAATGATCAATAAAAAAATACTTCCAAGATTTTGAGGCATTGCTAAAAAAAGAAACAGCCAAAACGAACCCATCTTTTACAGGTCTGTGGAGATTCTCAGTCATTTAGCTCATAGTTGTCTCAAAGATGTTTTTTCAAAAAGCAACTGGACTGTTTCCTTTTTTCCTTGAGGAAGAAGAAGAAAACGTTTTGCTCCTCATCCAAGAAGCTTCATCAGTTCTAATGGTGGGGGATGAAAAGCTAGGCACCTATCCTTCCGTCTTTCCACCATCACAACTGATGAAACTTCTTGTATGAGGAGTAAAATGTTTTCTTCTTCTTTCTCAAAGAAAAAAGAAAACAGTCCAGTTGCCTTTGAAAAAGCATTTTTGAGATCACTCTTTGCAGGATATGTGTTTTCTGGAAATTCTGCATATACCATAGCTAGTTCAGGTTTATGTTGGTTTTTTTTTTTTTTTTTTTTTGAAGTATAAGGATTTTTTAATGTGAGATTGTATTTGAATTTATAATTCTTTTTCAGGCATCAATTTGGCAGGTCAGAACAATTGGAAAAGATAAAGTGTTTTCTCCTTCCATTCCTCCAAAGAATGTTCTAGAAATATAGAATGTTTGAGAAACATAGAAAACTGGCAGCAGAAAAAGACTTAGTGGGTCATTGAGTCTGCCTTTGAGGTTTTTGTTTTGTTATTCATTTATTATTTTAATTATTAATGTTTACTTTTTTACTTCTTATTTTATTTTTGTCAGGTGATAGATATACATGTATCCCAAACATATTTAAACTCAGTTATTGATAATTGACCCACTGCCTCCATTGGAAGTTGGTTTCACTACTTTCCGACACTATTTTTGAACCTGCCTCCTGTCAGTTTGAGGTTATGTCCCTGTGTCTTTTTATTTTTATAAAATAAAATTTTATTAAAAGAAGTGATTTTTATTTAATATTTAATAATATTTAATATTTAATAAGGAGTTCTGGTGGCACAGCAGACTAAAGCACAGTTATTAACATCAGCTGCCTGCAATTACTGCAAGTTCAAATCTCACCAGGCTCAAGGTTGACTCAGCCTTCCATCCTTTCTAAGGTAGGTAAAATGAGGACCTGGATTGTGGGGGCAATAAGCTGACTTTGTATAAATATACAAAAGTATGAAGGCTATTGCTTAACGCATTGTAAGCCGCCCTGAGTCCCTGAGGGCGGCATATAAATCAAATAAAAAAAATATTGAAAATATTGCCCTCTAGAAACTTATCCACACCCTTAATATATTTAAATATCTGCATTTAAGTCCTATATAGCAAGATTAGGACTTTGTTTGTCCTGTTGGTGATCCCCCTAGTGATGTATCTTCAGGGCAACAAGAGGAACATGTTTTGCACATATTATATACATATAAAAAAGTGACATAGTTTAGATCCCAAAGCCCTGTCTCTACTTCATAGCCCCTGTAGATTCACTTCTTGTTTGCTTTCCCACACATATTTTATGCATGTATGTATGCATTGTATGCATACACATTTGTGTGTATGTTGCTAGGCTTATTTGTATGCATGTATGTATGCAATTCTTAGATTCACTCCCATATTTTGGTCATCAACTATAGAGTACATTCCAGGGCGAATGCACTGAAAGAAAAAGAGAAGATCTGCATATAAAATTCTTACAGGTGTAACTAAAACAAAACAAAAAATAATCTATTGATGACAGAAATATCTCAGCATCCTTCTGTTTTCCTTTGCAAGCTTTCCCTTGCAATTGTTTGAACATTGTCTGCCCTGATAAGTTCTGTTTACAAATTGTCCATGCAGCTCTGAACTTTAAAAATCTTGAGCATGTCCGGGTTTAATTTAATTAAACCCATGAAAATTTTCAGTAAAAGCTTCCCTTTTCAATTGAGTAAGTTGGGCCGGGCCGAGTAAAGTCAATGGGGAGCAATCACTATGTTTGTGCATTTAAGGGCAGGATGTCATCAATCAAGATCAAAAGAATGTTGTTGACTTTGAGAAAGCTTGGGTCAAATTAGAGAGCTGGACTTTTTTTTTTTTTACTTTTACAACACTTTGGTCGTGCCAATTTACGTAGGTTTTTCCTATGTAACCAAGGTTTTTCTGCAGCCCTAGCTCAGTAGAATCACATCCACTGTAAAGGTATAGTATCTATTTTCTTAATTCTTCGTAGGATTTATGTGTGTTTTTCCTCTAGCCAGGTTTTTCCTACGTAACCAAGGTTTTTCTGCAGCCCTAGCTCAGTAGAATCACATTTACTCGATTCTGGGCATTTTTTTTTTCTGGCAGCCAGCAAGTTCCAGTTGCCAGGTGGGAGACTTATATAGATCTATTTCCAGCTCGTTTGCTTTCATCAGTAAGCCACACCCACATCTTATGTATCCTCCCTGTAAAGGTATAGTATCTATTTTTTTACTTCTTCGTAGGATTTATATGTGTTTTTCCTCTAGCCAGGTTTTTCCTATATAACCAAGGTTTTTCTGCAGCTAGGGCTGCAGAAAACTTACATATATATATATATATATATATATATATATATATATATATGTATATGTATATGTATATGTATATGTATATGTATACATATGTATACATATGTATACATATGTATACATAAAAACATATGTATATGTTTTTCTTTCTTTTTCGTAGGTTTTATGTGTATTTCTCTTTAGCCAGGTTCTACCTATGTAAACCAAGATATTATGCAGCCCTAGTTCAGTGAAATCACAATTCACTAGTTTCTGGGCTTTTTTTCTTCTGGCAGCCAACGCTTCCTTGGGTGAGGATGTCTTGCCATCAGCCTTGAAAGAGGCGGTGGTGAGGCCCCTCCTCAAGAAGCCCGCTCTGGATCCGGCTGTTTTGGCTAACTATCGTCCAGTCTCCAACCTTCCCTTCATGGCGAAGGTTGTTGGGAGTGTGGTGGCACGACAGCTGCCTGGGTACCTGGATGAAGCTGTCTATCTGGATCCATGCCAGTCTGGCTTCAGGCCTGGGCACAGCATGGAAACGGCATTAGTCGCGTTGGTGGATGATCTCTGGAGGGCTCGGGATAGGGGTTGCTCCTCTATCCTGGTCCTATTAGATCTCTCAGTGGCTTTTGATACCATCGACCATGGTATCATGCTGCACCGGTTGGAGGGGCTGGGAGTGGGGGGCACCGTTCTATGGTGGTTCTCCTCCTATCTCTCCGACCGGATGCAGTCAGTGTTGGCAGGGGAGCAGAGGTCAACCCCGAGGCGCCTTGTGTGTGGGGTGCCACAGGGATCGGTCCTCTCACCCCTTCTGTTCAACATTTATGTGAAGCCTGTGGCCGAGATCATCCGTAGCTTCGGGGTGGAATTCCATCAATACGCTGATGACACTCAGCTGTACATCTCCACCCCAGGCCATCCCAATGATGCCCTTGAAGTGATGTCCCTCCCGGTGCTTGGAGGCCGTGCGGATCTGGATGGGGAGTAACAGGCTTCGACTCAAACCCTCCAAGACTGAGTGGCTGTGGCTTCCGGTGTCCCGATATAGCCAGCTGGCGCCATCGCTGGCTATTGGGGGCGAGTTATTGGCCCCCACGGAGAGGGCTCGCAACTTGGGTGTCCTCCTGGATGCACGGCTGTCTTTAGAAGAGCATATGACGGCCGTGGCCAGGGGGGCTTTTCATCAGGTTCGCCTGATTCACCAGTTGCGTCCCTTTCTGGATCGGGACTCCTTACGCACAGTCACTCAGGCACTCGTCACTTCCCGCCTGGACTACTGCAATGCTCTCTACATGGGACTCCCCTTGAGGTGCACCCGGAGGCTCCAGCTGGTGCAGAATGTGGCTGCGCGGGGGATTATGGGAGTGAGAGGGCGCTCCCATGTGACACCTCTCCTGCGTGAGCTGCATTGGCTCCCGGTGGACTTCCGGGTGTGCTTCAAATTACTGGTTACTACCTTTAAAGCACTCCATGGCATCGGAGGGTATTTGCGGGACCGCCTTCTGCCACCAATAGCCTCCCACCGGCCAGTACGCTCCCACAGAGAGGGACTCCTCAGGGTGCCATCAGCTAGGCAGTGTCAGCTGGCAACCGCCAGGGGGAGGGCTTTCTCTGTGGCAGCACCTGCCCTCTGGAACGATTTGGCCCCGGAGATACGGAGGATATCAGATCTCCGGGCTTTTCGCCGTGCCCTAAAACTTTTCTCTTCCATCAAGCAGGGGTGGCCCACCCCGTTTTTGAGATATTAGATTTTTAATTGTTTAATGGGTTTTAGTCATAAGGTTCTTAATTTTTGGCCAAAGGGTATAATTCTTTTAAATTTTTAAATTTTGTATTGGATGTTTTTTACTTGGTTGTGCACCGCCCTGAGTCCACCAGGAGAAGGGCGGTATACAAATTTAAATAAAATAAATAAAATAAATAAATAAATAATATCTTGGTTTACGTAGGTAGAACCTGGCTAAAGAGAAATACATACATACATACATACATACATACATACATACACACACACACACACACACACACACACATATATGCATTGGAATTTGCTACTATGAGATGTGGTGGTGGTTACCACCACATCTGGCTGGTTTTAAAAAAGAAAAAAAATTGCATCAATTAATGGAAAGCATGAGGATCAATGGTTATGAGCCTTGATAAAAGCATAATGGCCTCTGAAGACCAACTGCAAAGAAACCAGTGGGCTTCCTTTTGCAGTTGGTTAGTCACTGTAAGAACCAACTGCTGGATTCCAGCAGATGGACCAGTGGTCCAATTCAACAGAGTACTCATATGTTCTTATGTTTTCTTAATTAGCATAAAGCTATATGATATCCCAAAAATGAAATAACAAGGATCATCATATGCAAACAACTCAACTTGGCTTCTTGTCCTAGCATACCGTATTGATCAGTATACCTCACTTAAATTTGTTGTTTCTTTTTATCATTGTGTTATTTTATTCAATGTGTTTTGAACTGCAAACTTCCCAGAGTTTTGGGAGTTATGTAGTGTAAAGAGCATAATGCAAGAAAAAAGATCATAAGAATTGTACAAAACAAAGCCTGAAAAATCAAGAAAATAAGTTAATGAGTCCTGGACAGACCAAAGGGTAGTTTGGTTTTGCTTTGAATTCACTTTAAATTCACCTTGACATTTAAATGAAATTGCAGCAGCAGCTTTCATAATTGTATATTTAAACTTGTGGACAACTTCAACTTAAATTTGTAGTGGGAGTTCATGGTGGTTATATAAGGTAAAAGTGGCATTACAAGCAGAGAATTGTACTGTATTTTATTAGAAAGGGAAGAAAAAGTCACATTTATAAATTCCATTATTCTATACAGTATATGAATATTGTAGGTAATGGTTCCAGGAATTGCTCTTAGAGTAATAAATGTAATATAAGAACATCATGAAAACTTTTTCACTGTTTTTAAATTTAATATTTCCGTGATTACAAAGGTCATTGAATGTAAAAGCTTAAACAGTGGAAGAGCAATTTAATGATGAGCTACTTAGGTTGTATCTCAATTAAAAAATGAATAAATGGATCTTAAAATGTCACTTAAATACACTAGTTGGTTTGCTTCACAACTGACAAAGAACAAATGCCATCCAAAGTCACAAGGTTTTAAATATTCGAGTGAACTTCTTAACCAGTTTGAATGTCATCAGGAGCATTTATATCTTTGGACTAGGGAACTTAATGAAAAATGTCACACATGACCAATTCTTCTAATGTACCAGTATTTTTCTAGATTATCCTCAACTATTACCTCCATCCCACCCCTCTGGAATGAGTAACTCAACAGTTAGTTCATCTTCTCTTCTATCTCTGACATTTTTACTTTTATTCGTTGAAGCCTGCCCCATTCTGTTTTCAAGTTAATAGGATAAAAAAAAGTGCATTTTCAGATTTTAAAAAATACATTAAAATGTTTTTAAGTATCATCTATCAAAATATATACAAATATCTATGTGTCTTCAGATACGTGTTTTTAAGCCTAGTGATGCTACAGGAATCAGAAAGTGGGAAAATGAATAGATAATTCAAAATGGTACAGACTTCCCCAATTATTTTAATCTTTTCTCAGTAAACAGATTAGTTTTCCAAGCTCTTTTTTACAACCAGTCTTTTTGGCTCATGCTTTGATAAGAGTGGCAGCAGTTTTATCAAACTCTTGGATTGTTTATTTGATCAGAATTTAAACAGGTTGTAGTTCCCTCGGATTATGTCCCTTATTATTCTATAATAAATTCTGATGTGCATGTAAGTCTTTGAAATATATTATTGCTTTTCTGCTTATAATTGACCTATTCTATATTACCCTAAGTCCAGGGGTGGGTTCTACTTACCTTTACTACAATGGGGCCGTGCATGCTTCTGCACATGCGCAGAATCTTCCTGATGACATTGGGGTCAGTGGGCAGAGCCTCCCACTGGTTTTACTACCGGTTCTATAGAACCGGTCCAAACCGGGGGCAACCCACCACTGCCTAAATCCAAAATTCTTGATCAGTCTCCTTCCTTCCTTCCTTCCTTCCTTCCTTCCTTCCTTCCTTCCTTCCTACCTACCTACCTACCTACCTAGCTACCTACCTATTCTACCCCAGATATGCAAACTGCAGTAAGAATATCTATCACATGGCTTTTCCACTCTGGCAAAATATTTTTGTGAAACTATCCATTCATTCTCATTACTTGTACAGTTCAGCAATTAATTATACTATAAGAGAAGACAATAGTTCTTTAGGGAACAGCAATAACCAAGAAAAGAAAAGATCTGCCAAAAAGGAAAGGTACCAATGTATACTATGTAATAAGGTTTATGCTTGAGGCATGTTGAACCATACAAGATGAACATACATAACATCATTTAAAAAGCATTCTGTTCAGAATTCACATCTCTTTTTTTTGTATGTGTTTACTTATTTACTGTATTCATCTCCTGCCTTAATTAAAGAAAATTAAACTTGTGCATATAAGCAGCACTTATTAAACTGTAATTAGTCATAAGGACCCATGATTCAACACACATCTTCAGAAAGATACTTTGTGCAATGTGATGGCTGGAGCTCACAATTTTTGTGTCCAAGGTTAAAAGTGGTTGAAGATGCCCATTATGTCTCTTATGTTATAATTATTCCTCCTCCTGTTCCTTTTCTCTTCTTTCTTCAGCAACATGCTTCAGGAAAGACACAACAGAGACAACTCTTACTGAAGATCTAAATTTTGGTTGAATCATTATGGCTTGAGTGTTATAATAGCCCTGACATTCAGATTGTCACCTCTAATGTTCTTTAGCAAGTAAGTTGATAGGTAGAAGATTCAAACTACATTGAACTACATTAGCTATATTCACACAATACATTATTGTACAGAATTCATTTATTTGGGTCCATACAATACACTAAACCATTATCTTACTAAATAGGAATAGAATAGAATAGAATAGAATAGAATAGAATAGAATAGAATAGAATAGAATAGAATAGAATAGAATAGAATAGAATAGAATAACAGAGTTGGAAGGGACTTTGGAGGTCTTCTAGTCCAAATACCTGCTTAGGCAGGAAACTATACCATTTCAGATAAATGGTTGTCTAATCTTTTCTTAAAAACTTCCAGTGTTGGAGCATTCACAACTTCTAGAGACTAAGTTCCCATAATGCCTCAGGTCACTAAAATGACATTGAACTTTAGTACTAACCAAAATTAACATGTTGTGCAAATAAATGAGCTACAACTTTACTTAACCTGGATCATGATGAAATAAACTTCCACCAAAACAATGGAAAAATGTAGAATCACTATCACTGTAACATTTAATTTGTGAACCTGAAGATATATGCAGTTACTGTTGATGTTTTTTCTTATAAAACCAACTCACTGTGAACCTACTTAATTAAATGTAGAGATTTAAACAAGTGGTTTTGTCTGTGGATTATTTTTTTTAAAAAATCTGGTTATATTAATTACCCAAAATAACAGAGTGCATTGAAATCTAAAAAAACATATATAATAATCCAAAAGTGGTTCTATAAAGTAACTTATACAAAAGCAACTTTCCATCTTTATACGAGTATAACAAATAATATCCATTTTCTTTTATTATTATATAATTAGTTATAAATTCAACAATTCGAACGTTTTAATGATTTGTACTTTATTTTAAATCCTGTGCATGGATGATAATAGTTTATGTCAGAGGTTCAGTGGTTGACATGTGTCAACAGAGATGCCAGATGAAGTGTCCTTCTCCTATAAACAATAAACAATTTAGTGAGGTGTAATTTATAGAAAACCATACAGGACTGATTGTCACTTGAGTCAACAAAGACCACACTAGTATTGGAGTTGCAGGACATCTGGTGACAAATGGGCTTTGGGACTCAAGACTGTTGGCTGAGCAACCTGCAGGACTACTGGAAGAAAAGTTGTTTACTCATTGCATATATGAAGACTGAAAACAAAGAAACAATGACTCGTTATTACCGAGCAAGCCCAATGAGAACAAGATTAGTTCTGGAAAGTACAATATCTAGAATGAGAAATAAAATAACAGAGGCTGGTAGGTTAATGTTGATATATAATAAAAAATAAAGTACACACAAAAATAGAATTAGAGTAGAAAAACTACGAAAATCTACCCAAGGCAAAGAAAACCTTGCAAAAAGTAGCTTAAACCAGCGGGAGTCCGAAGTAGAAAAAAATCAACAGAGCTATTGAATCTTTTTCATTCCCAAACTAGACATTATCTCCTCTTCCTTCTACTCAGAAAGAACAAAGTCCTCTAACTAAAAACAAAGGATAATTGAGCATCTAGAATAGCACAAAGAAACAGAATGAGACTGCGTACATTTTGGCTTGTTACAAAGAAACAGCACAAGTATTAAAAGAGGCCAATACTGTAATATCAAACATAAGCACCAGAAAGAAGAAACAAATTGAATATCTTGGATGCAAATTTGACAAATTAGATAAGAAACCAAACAGCACACCATCAAAATGAAAAATCACATTGGAATATAAGATCAGCAATCTAGGATCAGAGGCAAGCCAGCTAGAATAATTGAAGGTAAAGAAGTTAAAGAACAAGAAGACCAAAGAATAATAAAGCAACAAATAACACTGAGCAGGGGATTGGACAGCTCAGGCAGAGGTTGCACTAGAAAGTCCCTTCCAAGGTCCAAAGTCCCTTCCATCTCTATTATTCTATGTTCCATGTTCTAAGAAGTGATGGAGAAAAGGGCAAAGAAAATAAAAGAAAACAAGTTGGTCAGCATCAGGTGAAGATCAACTGCATGTTTTCTGATTGAAATATCTGACCGGCTTGAATCCGCTTATTGTCAAACAGTTTAACAACATGCTGCAAGGAGATGAAATTGAAGATTGGTTAATATCTAGTAAAACATACCTGATAATGAAAGATTCAGTCAAAGGGGCAGCATCAGGCAGCCACAGGCCAATTTACTTGCTAATCAGCAACTTTCAAGTTACCGTATTTTTCAGAGTATAAGTCGCTCTAGACTATAAGACGCACCTATCTTTTTTGGTGACGAAACCAAGAAAAAGAAATCTGCTTCTGCCTTTGCCTCCCAGAAATTTTGCCTCATTGCAGCAAACAGCAAATAGCCTGCTTTCCTTTCATTTTCGTTTTTAGCATAGCTTGATTAGCACAAGAAAAAAAATCTGCTCCCAGCAATTTACCTCCTTGCAGCAAACAGCAGATGCTCGCACAGCAATAGGCAATTGTAATATCTGCAGCCTGAAACAGCTGAGAGTCGGGAGGCCAATCCAACAGACCATCAACTTGTGCTAACTAGGCTGTGCTGAAGCTGAAATGGGATGTTTCTTTTTGCTGCTTGCTGCAAGGAGGTAAATTGCTGGGAGGCAGAGGCCAAAGGATGGGGGCCAGTGGGTGGGTGGAGTACATTCGGTGTATAAAATGCACCGAAATTTTCACCCCCCTTTAAGGGGGAAAAAGGAGTGCCTTATACTCCAAAAAATACTGACTGATGCTATAGCTATTGTGTTGAAGAGCAACTAGTTGAAAACAATATCTTTACATCGTAACAGAAAGAAAACTGACGAAGCAGCAAAAGAAAAAAATACCAACTAATCCTAAATCTAACCCACATTCTGACCCTAACCAATCCCTGTAACATCCTAGATTACTGTTAAGACAGTTCTTACAGCAGAGCAGTGCTGCATTAATAGTGCTTTTATATTAACTTTTTTTTTATGTTAAGCTTAGTGTGTGTGATTTTATTGTATAGTTGAATGTGGCTTGTTCCTTTTAACCTTTCTGTCTTTTGTAATGGCTTATTTCTCCTTTTCCAAACATCTATCTATCCTTTCTGACCATCTTTTTAATCATTTTGTTTTTAATTTATAGAAAGAGACCCAACCTTTTCTGAGGTATAAAAAAAACTAAACAGGGTTGAACTTGCTTAGTATTGACCATTTGAGTGTTCCATGGCTACTGTAATCTTAAAAGAAAAAAGAGAAATGAATAAATGCAGACAGACACACAGAGAGAAGCCAATGGTGTATCCCCTCTGTAAGGTTCCTAGGAAAACTGAATAACGGGTCCCTGCAGTCACCAAGAATCAGGCTTCATTCATTATCTTTACCTCTAGTACTAAATCCTGTGTTTTGAGTATTTGAGATTTGATTATGCTACAGGAATGAGCCTGTTTCTTTCTATGCAATTTAGAAAATTGACAGCTGGAGCTTTCCTTCCTGAACAGCAGATAAATATAGAGACATCTCATCCAACAAATACTTGTCTACCAGCCTAAAAGAAGTTAATCATTAATTGTGCACCAAAAGAGAAATCCATCTCATAAAAAAGAAGGAAAGAACAGAGGAGAGGAGAGGAGAGGAGAGGAAAGGAAAGGAAAGGAAAGGAAAGGAAAGGAAAGGAAAGGAAAGGAAAGAAAAGGAAAGGAAAGGAAAGGAAAGGAAAGGAAAGGAAAGGAAAGGAAAGGAAAGGAAAGGATGGTTGAAGAAGGGAAGAGGAGGGAAAGGAACCATAAGTTATTCAAATGTTTTTATAGTGCCTTGATTAGATCTTTGACACAGTTATACCATCTCCACACATGATAGGATGTCAGAACAGCGAGGCAAGACAGACATCCTTTCAAATGGATGTACAGATCATGTCCAGGAAGCCAGTGTTGTAAATCACTCTTGTTTTACACCTCAACCCAATCAAGTACAATAGGAAGATACTGAACCATAGTATGATGTCAAGTGCCCAATGACAAGATAATAGATCAATGTTGGGCTTTGTTCAGCGTTGCACAGCACTTAAGGTCCCTATGCTGCTATTTTTAACAGTGCTGATTAGATGTTGTTTGGGATAAGGAAAGAAATAAGTTCAAATAACAAACAGGTTAAATAACTTAAAGAGATTTACCCAAAATTTTGGACTTGTGGGGTTTGAAAAGATGCTACCAGGTAATTCCTTATAGCAAACTACAATGATGTTTGAGAAGCAAAAATGTATGGGAATCCTTAATTACTTTGCCTTTAAAAAAAATCATACAGGGATTTTTTTAAAGTGCCTAACCTAAATTAAGCAGCTATTAAGGCCTAATTAATATACATTGTACATGTTCCAAACTTCAGCAGCTGACTATGTAAAATATACTAATAATAAATCTTGGTCAGAAAAGAAATATCTCTCTGATCCAATTTCAAATATGTGAACTGGCAATGGAAGACTGCAAGAGACTGTTCAGCAAAAGAATTGTATGTGTCAGCATGCAGTGTTCTTTTCAATTCCCATGCAGAAAAGGCCACATTGTATGACACCTGATTGTAGCCAGCTGAGTCCAGTCCAGGGTCTGTGTCAAAAGACTGGAACTTGCTAAATACAATCCTAGAAGGTTTTGGATGCTTTCTGATGACTCAAATTGAGTAATGTGGATACTGCTTTCTATTCTAGTGGCAAATTTCACCTGCTGTTTCTCTAGCAGGTCTGAAATTGTATGAAACATAAAAATGAATGGAATAGTTTTTGTTTATTTCTCTTTTGAAAAACATTTTTTAAAAATTCAGTTGTAATTTCCAAACCTAGTTACCTGTTGTTACTAATAATTTTGCTACTCAATAAGTATATATACAGGTATGTGTGTGTATGTATGTATGTATGTATGTATGTATGTGTGTGTGTGTGTGTGTGTGTGTGTTTTCTTCTAGCCAGGTTTTCCCTACGTAACCAAGGTTTTTCTTGGTTACATACATATAGGTGTGTCTGTGTGTGTGTGTGTATATATATGTGTGTGTGTGTATGTATATATATATATATATATATATATATATATATATATATATAGAGAGAGAGAGAGAGAGAGAGAGAGAGAGAGAGAGAGAGAGACAGAGAGAGAGAGAGAGACAGAGAGACAGAGAAAGAGAGACAGAGAGACAGAGAGACAGAGAGAGACAGAGAGGGAGAGGGAGAAGGGGGGAGAATATTGCTTGAAAATAATCCTTTATTTGGAAAACATTATATACCTATTTTCCTCACAACAACAACCCTGTGAGGTAAGGTTAGTAGAGAGCGATTGGCTATCTATGTATATATTATCTCAAAAGAAAAGCTACAAATTCTTCAACAAATCTGTAGGTGTCTTTCATATAATGCTATCCATTTCAGAATGAGTACATGGGAGCAAAATCAGTCCAGATGTATGAATGCTAATTAAAACAAATACATTTCATGTATCAAAACTAACTTTTCAAAAATATTCTGCACATTCTACATTCTTGACACACTTGAAAATTCACGCTAAGGAAACTCAGTATACATAATTTGCTTTCTATTTATGAGTAGTCTATGGAAAGGTTCCTCTAGGAAATATAGTTTATTAATTAAATTATAGATAACATTACATAATTAATATTGAATCAATTTAAAAACATGAATAAATGATTAAAAACCTTTTGTTTGACAAAAAATAATTTCATTAATAATGCAACATGTCCTAGGGGAAAACAAACAATATTAAATTAGTTTAGGTTTTAACTTAATAGTTACATTTGAAGGGTTTTTTAAATGAGAAATTCCCCCTACATTTTTTCTTTTAATAGAGTTTCTAGTCTTTGTTCCATCCAAAATGAAAATCTTGTGTTTATTATTATTTTCAATATATTAATGCCTGTACTCCAAGGATGTCATTTGATTTAAAGAAAAAAATGAAATGCCTACCTTCTCCAATATGACCTAACTGTGCTCCCAAAATGACATTTGCCCTATTCATGCATGCTAAAGAACTCGTGAAAGCTTGCAATATTGATTCATTGTGCTGTTAAGAAGAGTGGGAGACAGAGGGAATTAATTCCATGGGAGGAATAATAAAATGGCCAATGTAAAAAACACAGGGAAAATGTCCTTACATAAATCTTAGCATAATTATACTTGAAATACTGGGTACAGTTTTCATCACTATACCTCCAAATGTATTTTGCAGAGTTGGAAATAACGTGAACAGGGAAACAAAACAAATGGGGATCCATTGTGTGGTAATGGAGAAGATTCTAATGCTTGAAGAAAAAAATCAAAATAGCAGCTGGCTGATGATCGAAAACAAATATTGTTACTGAGGACATATGCATGAGCTTCAAGAAGCAGTTACTGACAGTCAATTTGGCAAAATTATGTGTTTTCAGGTTATAAAAGAATTGGAAGCAATTGAATGACTGAACAATGATCAGGAAAGTGGTTTTATTTTTTTTTACCCAAAGATGCTTTTTAAAAGGCAACTGGACTTTTTTGGCGTTTTTTTTTCCTTGAAAATGTTTCGCCCCTCATCCAAGTAGCTTTTTTAGTTCTTGGATGGAAAAATATATATTCCTTAGCAGTCATCTGGTCATCTGGAAAATAGTCTAGCTTTCCTGGACTGTGCAGTAAACATTAAGGAAGATAGAAGCCTCAACATCTAAGTATCCATAAAGCCCACACATCTAGATCAATATTTACATTTTGATTCTCACTACCCACTGGAGCACAAAATGGGAGTGATCAGAACACTACATCACCAGGCTGAAAATATGCCTACCAGCAAAGAGGGAAAAGAAAAAGAACTGAAACATTTCAAAGAAGACCTCAGAATTTATGGCTATCCCAATTGGGCCTTCATCAAATCCAGGAAAAGATCCAGCAGGAACTCCTCCATAACAGACAAAGAAGAGAACAAGAAACAAAGCAATGTTGTCACTCCATATATTGCAGGAATATCTGAAAAGCTGAGGAGGATTTTCAACCAACATGACATATGTGGGCACTTGAAATCCAAAAATACATTAAGGTAAAGCTTGTCTACTCCAGGGACAAACACACAGAAAACTGACAATTGAACAAAAACTGACCAATGTGGAATATATGGTATAATGCAGTGAGACATGGGCAGATTTGTACATCGGTGAAACAAAACAACACTTTCACAAACACATGGCCCAACACAGGAGAACAACCCATCAGGACAAGATTCAACAGTCTATCTGCATTTGACAGACAAAGGTCCACATTTTGGACAAAAAGGACCACTGGTTTGAAAGATGGGTCAAAGAGGCCCATCTATATTAAAATTGAACATACCTCTCTCAACAGAGGGAGAGAGTTATGACATTACCTATCGCCAGATCCACAACACAATCCTTTTAGCAATCTCAAGAATATTTCATACCCATTTTCACTCTGATTCAGGTGACTCTGGAATACAGTAAATCCCCAAGTGGCCTCAATGACTCTCAGAGAGCTAAGGACCCTCAGAGAACTAACAACCAGATGACTGCAAAGGAATATAAATCCTCCTATTTCCCACCATTCAGCCAGAACTGAAGAAGCTCCTTGGATGAGAAGTGAAACATTTTCAAGGAAAAAAACCAAGGAAGTCCAATTGCCTTTTGAAAAGCACCTTTAGGACAACCAGGCCCTGAATGATTGAGAATTTTCATTATTATTTTTTTTATCTTACCTTAGAAAAAGGATGGCTAAAGAACATGAAAGATAAGAGATATAGTGAGGGAGAGAGAGATGAGAAGGGGAAGGAGAGAGAGAGAGGGAGAGGAATTATGTAGTCATTAAGCAAATCCAGCTTCTCCCATTGTCTTGGCTTGTCGGAAGTCAGCTGGGAAGGTCAAAAACAGCGATCACATGATCCTGGGACCATTGTAAATAAATGCCAGTGGCCAAGCCCCCAAATTTTGATCATATGACCTTCAAAACACTACTAGTTGTAAGTGCAAGAACTGTTTGCAAGTTACTTTTTTCAGTGCTGTTGAAACTTCAAATGGTACTAAATGAATGATGGCAAGATGACCACTCCCTGCATCCTTGAATATTTTGTCTTATAGTTCAGTCCACTATGGATTTAAAAAATCCCTATCAGGATTTTGAAGAATTCATATTTTTCCTCCTCAAATCTCTTTTTCCAAAGTCATTCTGTTTCCAGATCTGCAGCTATAAAATTGTAAGTGTACATTGCTTCAATGAAAAAACACACAGCAAAATATTTATTAGACCCCTGAACTTTTTGGCATAATATTAAACTGTTCTGATGTTTGCACGAGAAGTATTTATTAAGAAAGGCGTTATGATGAATTTTAATATAAGTAAATGTACCTTGCAAATTTCAAAGGTATCAATCTGTACAAAGAGTTTCCTGCATATTCATGATGTAATATTTTATACTTTATGAATTATAATAGTGATGCATTCCATCATTTTGTGTAAAATATCCCATGTTTTACCAACAATACTCTCCTTTATTATTTTCTCAGTCCCTCAGTCCTTGGTACAATGATTAAATGAAACACCCTAGGGTAAAATTTTACATCAAACACTTTTAAACGTTTACAGCAAGTATGAGCACAGCCTAGCTGAGATAATAGATGCTGATTGTGGAAATTATTTGTTTCCAAGGAGTTCAAAAGTGTCATTTCAAATACATCCTGAGAGAAAATATTTTCAGACTCCCCCTTTTCCTTCAAGACTGCATTAACAGAAATTAGAAACAAAATATCCAAAATTGATGTTATTATTTTTGGATGGATGGATGGATGGATGGATGGATGGTGGAGGGTAGATGAAGGCAGCCAGCCAGCCGGCCAACCAACCAACCACGCTCCTATGGGGGGTTTTTGGGTTTTTTTTTTTTTTTAGGTTTAATAAGTTACATGCAGACTGCCAACTCCCCAAAGGGTACCCCCTGATCCCCATAGGATGGAATATTTTAACTACTACAAGACCACTATCATCATTTATTGCCTGCTCTGTCTTAAGATTTAGAATACTAGAAATTCTTCTAGGGAAGGCATGTCTTCATTTTGTATAATGGTATTCACTAGCTTAAGCATTTGGCTGGAGGATCTCAGGATATGCAGAGATTTTGAGCCTTTTAAAATTTAAATGCCATTTTAAATTCCCACTTAAAGCTACTATTCAAGTCCAACCTTTAAAGGAAAATACCTAAATTATCATGTGCAATTGATATATAAAGGCTTGATTATCTTCAATATGTTGTTGTTCAGTCACTAAGTCACTTTTTTCCAGCGCTGTTCAAATGGTACCAAATGAATGATGGTAAAATGACCACTTCCTGCATCCTGTTGAATATTTTGTCTTACAGTTCAGTCCATGGTGGACTGTCTTTGACCCTCAGCACCCTGTCCTCCCCTGTTTCCCATGTTTGCTCAAATTCATGTTCATTTTGTCAATAACACTATCTAATCATCAATATGAAGAACATTAAAAACAAAATTTTGAGGTAACAGGTATCTTTAGTGCTCAATATTTGCCCCTTTTAACCATGTAAACTGATCTGTGGTCTGTTCAGGAACCATTATTCAAATATTTAATTACTGGTTAAAGATTCTGTATCATTCAAGTGGCAATGATATTTAAAATTATGTTTTCTAGAGGCATAATGGAAAAATCCTTAATCAGAATATTTGGTTCCTAATGATTGCCAGCATGAGATTTTTCTTGGAATACTTTTCTTCCGTGGAACTGCCTTGCTCTAAACACTTTAAGCTCAAGAGCCCTTTATGTAGCTAGATTTGAATATGATTGCAAATAAATGCTTGGCCTTCGTATAAATAGATTATACATGAAACTGTATGTGGGCTATACCACCAATTCAAATTCCATTCTTCTCTTAGAAGAGCATTAATAAAACTGAGAACATGGCAAATGGAAAGTGTACTTCTAGGCAGGTATTGTAAGAAAACTTTTCACAATATTAGGCACTGTGAAATGAAGCAGATGAAAAGCTTTTACATTATGATTTAGTATCTTGTTATATGCTTCTCTTTTATGGAGTTTATGTCCTTTTGATGAGCTTTTCTTGCTCCACCTCTAAAGAGGCCCAGGTTTTGAGGACTTGTTTCCAGTGAATCCTCCACTGAAGCATAGCTTGCTCCTTAGGCAGCAATAATAGGCTATTATTGCAATAATAAGCCTATTCAAAGTAATGTAACAGAAGAGTGTTTTTCACAGGGGGAAAAAAAAACTTCCAATATGATATGATACCTTACATGGAGAATTGGAATTTAGAGATTGGCAACTGGTTTGGTTCCAATTGGCCAGCTACCTGCCTGTCACCTTCAACTCATCTATGAGGCTCTGCGCCTCTATGCCCTATTATTTTCTTGTTTCCTGGAGAGATACAATCTCACCCAGGAAAATTTCTTAATTGATAAATATTGAGCTTGTGAAAAAACTTCCACAATATCAAAATTTCCATTGGAGAAACAATTGGAAGAATATTGCAATGGAGTCCATGAACAGGGCCAAAAGAAATGAAGTTGATTGAACAATTATAGCACAGCTATATTTAGGTGGCTTCAGATTTCTCTTATCTGATCATTCTCTTGGTTGCAGCTCTTTGCCTTGTTCCTCAAGGTTTTCACGAATTCCTGCTTTGGACTCAGATTTCAGCTCTTCGCCCTGTTCCTCAAGGTTATTGTCAAAGCCCATTAGACTCTGCCCCAGTTTCAACATGCTTGGAGCATCTGCTTCTGGTTCATGTGTTCCTTCTAAATCCCTTCCCATTGGCAGCAGCAACAAGCTATTATTCCACCATGATGGAAGCATTGATACTGGGATCATTTGGGGCTGGGGACAACTGATTTTAAACAATATTTCCTCCTCTTTCATGAATGGAGGAAAGTATGTGATGTAAGAATGCAATCTAGGTAAGAACGCAAGCTAGGTAAGCTAGCTAGGTAGTTTATCTATCGCTTTATCATATCTCTCTGGTAGTAGAACATTACTTGAAACAGTTGCTTTTCTTCTAAGGGATAGAAAAGCATGGAAAATTATCATATGTTAGTTTTTTGAATTTTAGATTGATTCATTGATTCATCTTACTTAGGGGTGGGCTTCAAAAATTTTAACAAGGGGTTTTCTGCCCGGTTGCTGGGTGGATATAGCCATGGGGGGTGGGGCGTGGCCTAGTCAGCCTCCTGCACATGGTGCCCAGGGAGGGCGTTTTTGCCCTTCCTGGGCTCCGGAGGCTTTCCTCGAGCCTCTGGGAGGGTGAAAACAGCCTCCCCAGGCTCTGGAGCCTGTTTCTGGCCTTCCTAAACTTCTGGTAGAGCCCCTGCACTTACCTGCATCCAAAAGGGGCAGCATGGGGACTCCTGTGAGGAGTGGGGCAGGGTGGGCAGGGCCAGCTAGGAGTGGGATTTGGGGGTTCTCCAAACTGCGCAGAATCTTAGCTAGAGGTTCTCCCAAACCCCTGCAAACCCCCAGCAGCCCACTCCTGGTCTTACTGATGCTATGAGAGCCAGTTTGGTGTAGTAGTTAAGAAATTAGGTTAGAAATCTAGTCATACCTTGGGCACTAAAGCAGCTGGATGAGCTTGGAACAGTTATTCTTTCAGCTCAAGGTAGAAAAGAAATGTCAAAACATTGCTGAAAAAACTTGGCAAAAAAACTGTGGGATATAGTCAGACAGTCATAAAGAGTCAATACTAACCTCAAAGGTGCCCATTATAGGATTCTCTCTTATTTTATGTTTTGTGATCTATACTCAAAGCAGTATTTTTATAGTTACTAGATAGTAGGATGTGAATGGAAATATCACATTCAAAAAATGCAAGATTAAAAGAATCAAGAAATAGATATGACTGCAGAAAATGAAACAAATATGCATATAATTTCCAGCTATTGAACTTCAGCTTCATTCAGTTAAGGAAAAAAAATAATTATTGTATATGATATTTTCCCAAAATCAAAACACAACAGAAGCTTTCATGCAGAAAAGCTGTGTTTCCCCTAAAGGAAATGCATATAGTGAAGCAGAGAGAGAGAGAGAGAAAGAGAGAGAGAGAGCAAATGAAGCAGAATGAATGATTTATGAATGCAGAAATGATTTCTCTGAACTATGACTAAATATGGAACCTGTGACATGTTAATATTTTCTCAATTTCATATGGTAGGAAATGAGCAAAGATAATAAAGAGGGACACAATAGAATTTAGAAGGTGATTTACACTTAATCAGGTGAAATTGGAATTATTTGGTAATACCCCATCTGCCTTTCTAGAAAACATGCCACTGGCCTTTTTCTAAAAGTTGTTTTCACTAGAAGTAGGGATGTTATTTTTTTCTTCCTAGAGACAAATAGAAAATAACCTGTTAGAATATAATTACTATTGAAAGGTATTGAAATTTGGAACTACAGATGTTTGGAAGCCATATCTAATTTGGATCTTGTAGAATATGCAACTATTGAAAAAAAAATATGTTCGAAGTTCACTCTTTATATTGCTTGGTATTCTGAGATGTATTTGCAATGGTAACATTCAGTATGATGAACATGTGTTTCTTGAATTTTTTTTTTTAATTATGCAGATTTAGCCTTACTTCTGGGAACTTCATGGACATACTCAACCCCATAGCTGTCTTTGTGACAATATGGAAGCAGTTTTTTATTGATGTCTTTTTTTTCCCCTTGCAACTTTCCCAAGTACATCTTTGTTACTTCGTGGTGGTCTCCCTTATTCATGTTATAACTTGTTCAAAATCTGCTTAATCTTTTGAAGTTAGCAGTGTTTTATATATTGTGCTGCCAAATAATAAAGTACTCTTCATCCCATGACATACTTAAGGGTGAGAGGAAGCAAAGCTGCAAATCTAAGTTTGCCACCCCTTTAAGTGTGTTCCTTCTTTCTTCTTTTTATGTAAACTGAGAGCATATGCACCAAGACAAATTCCTTGTGTGTCCAATGACACTTGGCCAATAAAAAATTCTATTCTATTCTATTCTATTCTATTCTATTCTATTCTATTCTATTCTATTCTATTCTATTCTATTCTATTCTCTATGGATTGTGGTTAATGGTACCAAAAGAGCAAGGGACTACATCAGTGGTGGGTTGCTCCTGGTTCAGTCCAATTCTTGCAAACTGGTAGTAATGGCAGCAGGAGGCTCAGCCCACCTGCCTGGACATCATCATGAACGATCTGTGCATGCGCAGAAGCTTCTGTGCATGCATGCACATGCACTCTCATTGTGAACCAGTAGTGGAAGTGAGTAGAACCCACCCCCTACAGAACCTGCATCTGTTCTGTAAGGAGATCAAAGAGAGACACTGAAGGCAAAGGAGTTGGGTGTTGCTACAAAGAAAAAAGGAGAAGTAATATCAGCAGAAGGTGATCCTAGGTGAAGTTAGGCAAGACGCTTGGAGAAAGGAATAGCAAGGTTTACACAAGCTTTACAAACAGGCAGATTAGCTACAACCAACCAACCAACAATAAGTAATTGTGTTTTCCTTCCTACAAAGGGAGAAACAACCCAGTAGAAGTAGTTCTCATTTAGCAATCACAATTGGGACTAGCAACTCTGTTGTAAAGCCAGTCACTAAGTGAAACCAAGAATGTGCTTACAGTCTTAATTCAGTTTTTTTTTCTTTACAGATCTTGCAAAGTTGTAATATAAGGACTAATTGCAAAGTTATTTTTTTACTGACTGGCATAACTATGAAGAGTTGCTAAGCTAAGTGCTAAAGTTTAAAGAAGCAGCACCTAGTGAAATATAAGGGCTGGAAAGCTGAGAAAGGATTGTAGGAAGTTAGCACCCACCCCTTTCCTGGAAGAGTGAAATATTTTAGGAAATATGAAAAAGGCAGAATATTATATTTCCCTGGATGAGAAATGGAGAAGCATATTTTACAGACAAAGCAGCTCCCACCTTCCTGCCCCCCACCCTTTGTCAATGGGCCATTAAGGCCTGGGCCAGTCTATTCTACATAACAAAGATCTGCCTCCTTCAGGCAGAGCCATAGTAGGAATTGCCAAAGATCCAACAAAGATAGGATTAGCCCTCACACAATAGCAGCAGAAACTCACCACATGTGACCTGGGAAGCACATGTGACCATCAGCCAGCAAGGCCCCCACCCCCTGGGAGTCTGACAACCAATCAGGATACTCTTTCGGGGCCCCAATGCAGAGCCAGAGAGAGCATAAAAACCCAAGGATTTACTGTATCTGCCCCTTTTCTGTTCAGGAACTCAAGCCATGTGATCCCGTCCACCATTAAACCATCTTTCCAAGCAGTCTCCATGTTTCCAGTGTCTGTTTCCCCACTTGGAGCAGAACCTAGAAGGAGCTTTCTTCCAACAGGATCATACGGGCTAAGTATAAAGTATGGTGACTTTAAGCTCTGGGTAAAAGGAACAGAATTCCCACTCCTCAACATTTAAGACTGGGAAAAAAAACCTGTGTTACTACCACCTTCATTTATAAGAAAGATATAGTTTAAAAAGGATAAAAGGGAAACCTGTACTATTACTACTGTTATGTCAGGAGCACCAATGCATTTTTTTGGGTTGAAAAGATTAGCCAGTGGCATCACTGTTGTTTGGGGAGTCCCAGTTGGGGGTTCCGCCATTAACTTGTCCATCTAAGTGGTTACCCATCTATCTGCTCACCGTTGCCTTATTTCAAACTGCTGGGTTGGCAAAAACTACCGGTTCTCCCTAACTGGTCCAAACTGGCAGCATCCTACCACTGATGTAGAGATATGCAGGATGTAAGTTAGTCTGAGTAAAGCTGCCTTTTGCCATTGACTGATAGTGGATTTGTCAATGCCAATGATGTTATTATTTTATTATTATTTATTAAATTTATATGCCACCCATCTCACTGGGCAACTTACAACATCATAAAAGCACAACATGAAACCATAAAAACATTGAGGAATAAAAATTAAAACATTAAAATTAACAAACAAACAAAAAATAACTAGATAAGGGAAAAAAAACAATGCATAAACAGGCTGGAAGTGGAATCTTCTGCTAAATTCCTCCAGAGTCAGACACTCCTATTGGTGCCCCAAGCCAGTTGGCAGAGCCAAGTTGTCAGGCCTTTTTAAAAGGCCAAGAGAGTAGGGTTCAGATCTCAGCTTGATGGGCACAATGTTCCAAAGTGTGAGAGCCATGGAAGAGAAGGCTGTTTTCTTAGAGCCCACAAGCTGAAATTCCTTGGTTATTAAGATTTTGAGTCCGCCCCTTCTAATAGTACAGGTTTCCCTTTTATCCTTTTTAAACTGTATCTTTCTTATCAATGAAGGTGGTAGTGACACAGGTTTTTTTCCCCAGTCTTAAATGTTGAGGAATGGGAATTCTGTTCCTTTTACCGAGGGCTTAAAGTCACCATACTTTATACTTAGCCCGTATGATCCTTTCTCAGCTTTCCAGCCCTTATGACAAGTGGAATTGGCCAGTCCCATGGGATGAGATGGTTCCTGCAATAACCTTGACCCATGCCAGGTTATTATTGCCAAGACATTAGTTCTTCCACCTTGATAAGATAAATGCATGGGCCAGTTACCCAGTGTATTGAAGGCCTGATATTATCTATATGCTATGAAAGAGTTGTCTATAAATAAAGATTATTTGTGGACAATTGCAATGGATTGCAATTATCCTTTATTGAAAGTGTTATGCAAAGAAGTCATATATACATATGCATGAGAAGTCCCTATATAAATACTGTACAGTTTATCTTGATGTAATTACATTGTCTCTTTTGATATTTCTTTCTCTCTTTTCCTTTCTGTTTCATTGAATACTGTATATAAATAAAAGTGAGAAAGTGTATTTACAGGTAGGTATAGAACTATAGAAATGATTACAGTTTCTCCTACAGAACAAACAGACCTTCAGAGATTCAGTATAAATCACTGACTAAACTGGAATATTAAAGGTTGAGTTTATTTCCTCCAATGCAATGAGAAAATTTAGGTTTAAGATTCTGTTCTCACAAAGAATCTGAGATGTACATTGATAGAACACAGAATAACAGAGTTGGAAAGGATCTTGGAGGTCATCTAATCCAACTTCCTATACCCACAGGAGAGTCTATACTATTTCAGACAAGTGGCTGTCCAATCTCTTCTTGAAAGCCTCCAGTGATGGGGCACCTACAACTTCTGAAGACAAGTCATTCCACCGGTTGATTGTTGTCACCATTAGGAAATTTCTCCCTAGTTCTAGGATGCTTGTCTCCTTGATTGGTTTCCATCCATTCACTCTTGTCTTGCTTTTCTTGCTGTTTTAGAAAATAATTATCCCCCTCATCTTTGTGAGAGCTTCTCAAATACTGGAACACTGATATCATATCTCTCCCAGTCCTTCTTTTCTCTAGCCTAGACATACTCAATTCCTGCAACTGTTCTACATATTTCTTAGTCTCCACCCTCCTAATCATCTTTGTTGCTCTTTTCTGCACTCTTTCCAGAGTTTCAACATCTTTTTTGTAATGTAGTGACGAAAACTGGATGCAATATTCTAGATATAGTCTTACTAAGGCTTTATAAAGTGGTATTAATATTTTGTGTGATCTTGACTCTATCCCTGTATTAACGCAGGCTAAGATTGCATTGACTTTTATCACTGCTGCCCCACACTGTTGCTCATATTTAAGTGATTGTCCATTTTGACTCGAAGGGCCCTCTCACAGTTGCTGGCATTGAGCCAAGTTTGACCTAGTCTGTACCTGTATAGCCTTTTTCTTGCCAAAGTGTAAAACCTTATAGTTCACCCTGTTTCACTGTATTCATCTCAAATCATGCCATGATCATACAGATGATTTTTTTCCCCCAGAAATGCCTCAGTGAAGCAAGTTGTCTTAATCCTTAACAACAGGCATAAGTCGTAATGACCTTAGTAGCAAAAAAACATTCAATGTTTTCATGGTTGGCTCTAAAATTTGATGTATAGAGCAGTAAACCAAAAAAATGTATTGATCTCTATCAAATCCACATCGCCCAGGTCACTTTCTGTTTTTCCATCCTTGAACTTCAATCTTTCTTCTCTAATTTTTACATTGGTCCACTGAATGATGGCACTAATAATTTCTTTAGAAAATAATAATTTCTAAATCTCTAGGGGAGGAGGTGAATTTCCAAGATTTCTAGCTGCTGGCCATAGTCCAGGCGCAACAATATTATGACTAGCGGTTCTCGATCGATTGCTTCCAAAGGGTGCAGAAGACCATTTGAATTTGTTCTTGCCATATAAATTGTTGCAAGACGTAGATTGTACCTCATCATCAACTTCATTGGGAGCTTCATCATCGCTGATGTCAGAATTGGCAGTGGCGGGTTCTTCATCATCCATTACAAAAATTTTTGTCACAATCCGATTCCACTTCTCTCAGATCACTTTCTGCTTCTCCACACCAGTTTAGAACAGTTTCTTTGAAGTTTGGATTACCAAATCACACTCTTTTTGGCAGAAAATGTGGCCCTGACATTATAAAAAATATATATGTTAACAAAGATCTGCGATCAAAATGACCAAAACTCAAATTCAAATGCTGTTTCAGAAAGCACCAAATAACTGATGCAAGCGCAATGCTGCACACACTCTTATTGGTGGGAAAGCAAAAGCTATTCACAACCGGAATGGTCCATTTCTAAAAATAGGAGTGTTCCAAACATTTTAGAAAACTGTTTAGAAACACTGTGACTGCGGGTCTGTGCAATGGTGAATTCCAAATGTTTTTACTCCCGGTTCTGTGGGTGTGGCTTGGTGGGCATGGTGTGGCTTGATGGACAAGGCAGGGGAAGGATACTACAAAATCTCCATTCCCTCCCCACTCCTGGGAGAAGGATATTGTAAAATCTCCATTCCCACCCCACTCTTGGGGAAGGATATTGCAAAATCTCCATTTCCACCCCACTCTGGGACCAGCCAGAGTGGTATTTGCCGGTTCTCCAAACTACTCAAAATTTCCACTACCAGTTCTCTAGAACCTGTCAGAACGTGCTGGATTTCACCCCTGGGTCTGTGGTTATGGGTTAGAAAAGAAAGGGGAGATTGGTAATTTTCCTCTGGTGTGTGAATGTCAATCTATATTATCTATCTCACCATTATGCACCAATCAGTATCTTTAGAAAGACCTGTAAAAATAGAGTCACTGATCTATGTCAATATTTCTGCCAAGGAATAAAATTAAAGGTTTTGAAGTCTATAAAAGCTTATAATCTGACATTCAACACAAGGTAAGCAAGAGGAGGAAAGTGCTACGTTACTATGGTTTTATATTGTAATAGTTTGTCATATTTGTTGCTGAAAATATTGATAATCTTATATTATTCTGCATGTGCATATAGCTATTTGCAAGCTACTTAAAATCAAATGTTTGAATGTTCTGCACTTAGAAAACAAATTTAACCAGTTTTCAACTTCAAAGATTGATTTGTAAGTTATCCCAGATAATCTCCACTTAACAACTGATCATTTAGCAACCATTTGAAATTAAGATGGACCTTTCCAAGCTACTAATGACCCAATTCCAGATTTCCAATAGCCACAATTCCACCCTCCATCTCCAGTTATTTATTTATTTATTTATTTATTTATTTATTTATTTATTTATTTATTTATTTAATCAAATTTCTATACCGCCCTACTCCCGAAGGACTCAGGGCGGTGAACAGATAAAATACAAATAATACAAATATTAAAAAATCCCTTAAAATTATTAAATATTTTGGCCGAAACACAGATTGAAACACCCAATTTATAAAATCGCAAATTAAAAATTTAAAAGAGGAGAGTTAGGCTAGGCCAGCTTGCTGAAATAAAAAAGTTTTGAGAGCACGACGAAACGTGCGCAGGTCCGGGATCCTCCGTATCTCTGGGGGGAGCTCGTTCCAGATGGTAGGTGCCCCACAGAGAAGGCTCTCCCCCTGGGGGCTGCCAGTCGACACTGTTTGGCCGAAGGCATCCTGAGGAGCCCCTCTCTATGGGAGCGTATTGGTCGGTGAGACACTATTGGTAGCAGAAGGCGGTCTCGTAAATACCCCAGTCCGATGCCATGGAGCGCTCTAAAGGTGGTAACCAAAACCTTGAAGCACACCCGGAAGACCACCGGGAGCCAGTGCAGCTCGCACAGGAGGAGGGTCACATGGGAGCGCCACATCGCTCCCATAACCACCCGTGCGGCTGCATTCTGGACCAGCTGGAGCCTCCGGGTGCTCCTCAAGGGGAGCCCCATGTAGAGAGCATTGCACTAGTCCAGACGGGAAGTAACGAAAGCATGACTGACCGTATTTAACGAGTCCTGATCCAGAAAGGGACGCAACTGGTGAATCAGGCGGACCTGATAAAAAGTCCTCCTGGCCATGGCCATAATGTGCTCTTCTAAAGACAGCCATGAGTCCAGGAGGACACCCAAGTTGCGAACCCTCTCCGTGGGGGACAATGACTCACCTCCAATAGTCATTGATGGCACCAACTGACTATATCGGGATGTCGGAAAGCACAGCCACTCGGCCTTGGATGGGTTGAGCCTGAGTCTGTTTCTCCCCATCCAGATCTGCACGGCCTCCAGGCACCGGGACATCACTTCAAGGGCATCATTGGGGTGGTCCGGGGTGGAGATGTACAGCTGAGTATCATCAGCGTACTGATGATACTTCACCCCGAAACCACAGATGATCTCACCCAGCGGCTTCACATAAATGTTGAACAGAAGGGGCGAGAGGACCGATGCTTGTGGCACCCCACATACAAGGGGCCTCGGGGTCGACCTCTGCCCCCCTGTCAACACGGACTGCGACCGGTCAGAGAGAAAGGAGAAGAACCACCGTAGGACAGCGCCCCCCACCCCCAACTCTTCTAGCCGGTGCAGCATGATACCATGGTCGATGGTATCAAAAGCCGCTGAGAGGTCTAATAGGACCAGGACAGAGGAACAACCCCTGTCCCGAGCCCTCCAGAAATCATCAACCAATGCGACCAATGCTGTTTCCGTGCTGTACCCAGGCCTGAAGCCCGACTGGAACGGATCCAGATACAACGATTCATCCAGGTACTGGGGGAGCTGTCGTGCTACCACACTCTCAACAACCTTCGCAACGAAGCGAAGGTTGGAGACTGGGCGATAATTTGCCAACACTGCCGGGTCCAGGGAAGGCTTCTTGAGGAGAGGCCTCACCATCGCCTCTTTCAAGGCGGCAGGGAAGACACCCTCACTCAAGGAAGCATTTATAATCCCCTGGAGCCAGCCTCGTGTAACTTCCCGAGAGGCCAGCACCAACCAGGAGGGACACGGGTCCAGTAAACATGTGGCTGTGCTCAGTCTGCCCAGTATCCTGTCCACGTCTTCGGGCGTCACAGTTATATGATCACATTTTGGGCGTTCGACAATTAGCTCACATTCATGGCTATTTGTACAGTCTTGTGATCATATGACTAAAATTTTCAGTATTTTTGGTCAATTTCTTGCACTTCTGATTTCTGGGGGAAAACAACATTCACTGGAGAAAACAGGTTCTTTTAACAATAGCCCCATTCAGTTAATGACCATGGCATTTGCTTAACAACTGTCACAAAAAACATAGTAAAGTTGGACATAGTCACCTGGTTACCTCTTTAACAACTGCCATAATTTATGAGTGTAATTCCCAGCTCATTTACTGTCATAAGCCAAGGACTACCTGTACATCATAGCATGGAGCAAATCAGTGTCTATAAAGAAGGCACATTCACTACTTTTTTAAAAAAAATTGCCTCCGTCAGTCATGACTTTCTGATGTTAAAAGACAGCTTTATTTCATTGGACTTTTAATGTGTTGATAGAATGATAGATTTGATAGCATTGTAAGGGAGTGAGCTTGAAAATTTTCTATTCCAAGTCCCTGCCCAGGGCGGAAAACTTCGTATCATCTCAAACAAATGTCTGTCTAGTCTTTTCTTAAAAACCTGCAGTGATGAAGCACCCACAGTTTCTGGAAGCAATCTGTTCCACTGCTTGTTAACTCTTAGAGGCTGGAAATTCCTCCCTATTTCAAGTCTGGATTTTTGTCTGTAAACTTTCTACCTTTCAGTTTGTGTCTTACCCTCAGGTGTTAGGGGAAAATAAATTGATTCTCTGTGTGTTGTGACAACTCTTCATGTATTGGAGGTCTGCTATCAAATCTACTTTTATAGCCTTCTCCGTTTTTGGCTAAACATACTGTGTACCACCCTTTAAAAGGTTTTTAGGCATATTTATTCAGGATGTTTTAATTGGTTTTTTTCCCCAATTCCTTTAAAAATGTTTTATTGTTTTAATTGTAATATATGTTTTTTTTAATTGTAAGCTGGCCAGAGTCATTGACTGAGATGGGTGGCTATAGAAATTGAATGATTGAATGAATAGATGGATAGATGGATGGATGGATGGATTTAGTTTTCGAGCTCATTACCAACTCACTGGCTCTTTTCTCTGTCCATTTTCTACTTCCTAACATTTTATTACTAGTATGGCTACCAGAATTGGACATGGTATTCCAGGTATATTTAGGGACGTGGTGGCTCAGTGGCTAAGACACTGAGCTTGTTGATCGAAAGGTCAGCAGTTTAGCAGTTCAAATCCCTAGTGCTGCGTAACGGGGTGAGCTCCCATTACTTGTCCCAGCTTCTGCCAACCTAGCAGTTTGAAACCACATAAAAGATGCATGTAGAAAAATAGGGACCACGTTTGGTGGGAAGGTAACAGCGTTCTGTGCAGCTTTGGTGTTTAGTCATGCAAGCCACACGACCACAAAGACATTTTCAGACAGCACTGGCTCTTTGGTTTTGAAATAGAAATGAGCACCGCCCCCTAGAGTCAGGAACAACTAGCACATATGTGCGAGGGGAACTTTTACCTTTTTTTGTTCCAGGTACATTCTGACTAATACAGGAAACCATGGTAATATCAATTCCTGAGATCTTGACTCAGTTAACATAGTCCAAAATTGCAATGGCTCTTTAGGTAGTTATACCTCACTGGTGGCTCATGCTTAATTTATGAGCTACTAGGACACCCAGATCCATCTTACAAGTATTATGGCTAAGTAAGATAGTGCCTATCTTCTGTCTGTGCACCTGGTTTTTCCTGACTAAATGTAGAACCATTCATTAGTCACCATTTAATAACATCATTTTTTTTTAATAGGTCCCAATGTTATCCATTGTTTGGAGATAGCTGTGCTACATTTGAATTTAACCACATTCATCTATAGCTAAGTTTTGCATTCAAATTGTTCTTCTCCACCTATTTACCTGTTACTAATTTCTCAATAAAAAGTTAGCAGTTATACTAGTCATGGAAACAAAGACATCCAATTCTTTTTTTAGAGGAAATGGTTTTACAAATTAGTTGCAAATAAGTAGCATATCATAAGGTTAGAGGCCAGTGTGTGTATTTGTGGATGTGACTGCCAGGGGTGGGTTCTACTTACCTTTACTATCAAACCTTTACATTTCGCATCATGCTTCAAAGCTTCTGCGCATTGAAATTTCTGCGCATGCGCGGATCACCTATGATGACATCCGGGTCAGTGGGCGGAGCCTCCTGCTGATTTTACTACTAGTTCTTATGAACTGGTCTGAATCAGGGGCAACCCACCATTGGATTGTGCACACTTGAGGGAAAAGAATCTTCTGATCAGTGGTGGGTTCCTCCCGGTTCCGCCCTGTTCCGCCGAGCCGGTAGCAGTGACGATATGAGGTCACTGAACCAGTTCGGCCCCCCTGCCCCCCGCGTTATTCTTACCTTTTATTTTATTTTATTCCCTCTATAGCTAGAGGGAAAAAAACTGTTTAAACTCTTGCTGTGGGGCTTCAAAGGGCCACCCTACCGCTAATCAGTGTTAAAAGAAAACAAATGAGTAGACCCGTGCCTGCAAAAATACATGAGTAGATCAGTGCCTGCAAAAATAAATGGGTAGACCAGTGCCTGCAAAAATACACGAGTAGATCGGTGCCTGCAAAAATACATGAGTAGATCAGTGCCTGAAAAAATACATGAATAGATCAATGCCTGCAAAAATAAATGGGTAGACCAGTGCCTGCAAAAATAAATGGGAAGATGGGTACAGCTCTGCAAGCAGTTAAAAGCCTGGTAGACCAGTACCTCTGCTAAATCCTAAATAATTGTCACATGACCATTAAGCCATGCCCACAAAATAAGCCATGCCCACAGAACCGGTAGTAAAAAAATTTAGAACCCACCCCTGCTTCTGATCCACAAGAGTCGTGATGGCACAGTGGTTAGAATGCAGTACTGCAGGGCTAACTCTGCTCACTTCAGGAGTTCGATCCTGAGTGGTTCAAGATTAAGTAAACCTTCCATCCTTCTGAGGTTAGTAAAATGAGGACCCAGATTGTTGGTGGCAATATACTGATTCTGTAAACCTTTTAAAGAGGGTTGAAAAGCACTGTAAAGCAGCATATAAGCCTAGGTACTATTTCTATTTATATTTGCACTAGTTACTATAGTTGCACTAGTTACTATAACAGTAAAGTTATAGTTTTATTGCATTTCTCACAAATAAATCAGCAGTGTTTACGGGTTAGGAGGAAGAACCTAATACAATAAAGATTTAGGTACTGAAAGCTCTGCATGAGTTAAAAAAAAATCTTTAGAATATAATTTCATCCTGATTGAGAAAAGCTAATATTCATTTTGATATATGGATTACTAGTAACATTAGGAGACCTCTTGATATATAGTAATACTTCCCCGGGATATTAATTATTGTTTCATTTATTTATAATGTTATGTTTTGTGCTTCCTTTGAAAATGTCAGAGCAGTACACAGCATTGTTTATTCGAGATCTAAAAATTCTTGTGGGATAAAAGAGAAGGGGACAATATAACAATGTTAACAGTAATGTGTCAATCAAGATGCCTTGTCCATTTGTATTTTTATTTTGTTTCCTTACCATCCATAATTTGTTGTTAAATTATAATCATTAATGTGAGATACTATAAAAATATAATTGATGGGAATAATTATATCAACACCATTTAATTAATATATTTTAATTGGATTTTTTTTTCTTTCTCTTTTGGCCCCAATTACATTTGGGTCCTAATCCTGTGCACTTTTTGGAGGACAGTTGCTCCAAATGCTTTTTAAATAGAAAAGTGGGGAATTAAAAAATAAATTAATTAAAATTGACAGCAGCAAGGATGCTTTACACACAGACATGGAAAGCCACACTAATTAGCAAAATGGATGAATAGCTGGAGAATTTGATGGAATAGCAGTGATGGCTAAATTAACTCCTCTAAGCATAGAAAAGAATACATCCAACTTCATTTCTACTTGGAAACCACTTCTGGACTTTATACTCAAGACAGAAAAAAATAAATAAAATTTTGACGTTGGGTTTTGCTGATTAGATAAGGTTGTTGTTTTGGAAATGGCTAGTACGTATTAAGTATGTAAAAATAAAAAGTTGAGGCTATAATATTATTATTTTATTCTACTATGCTAACAAGAGTTGAAAGTTGATGCTTGCTTTCTTTTTTCTCTTTACCTCACATTCTCACCTTTTCCCTTGTCCATTTCCCCACTATTTCCATTTAATTTGTATTTTATATTTTGATGATTTAATAAAATGATTGAAAAGAAAGAATGACAAAGATAGATCTCAAGCAAAATAGATAAAACAATCCAGCACTGGGTTGATATAGCTACAGATATTTTATTAATAGACTGATTCATAGCAACTCTTCATTTTTCTGGTCAATGTATGAATTATTTTTCTAAAAGACTATTTCTTTTACAAATTTTGCTTTACAGACTTAATAGCTAGTGGATGCTTCTGTTTTTAAACTACTACATAATACAACTACTTTATATTTTTCCTTAGTTGTACCATCTTAAAATTTGAAGGTTGAAAGTACTTCAAAAACAATAAATTGCAATGAAACATTGCATTATCCAATTAAATAAGCTACAAATGCAAAAGCAGCAGAAAAATGGCATCATAATAAAAAAGTATCTTCATTTTCTAAGTAAGAATATACCCAAAGGGGTCAAATCCAGCTTTTACTGATTGTCAAGAAAGTAGGTCTTAGTAATAAATTAGCTCCCTGTGTCTATGATTTCAAAATGTCTTCTCCCTCACACTTGTATTTTTCAGCTTGTTAGACTAGTAACTTGTCAGCATGAAAAGATGAGATATATATCTTCTCATGCATACTAAAAGATTCATTTTCCAATACAATTTTTCAGGATTTTCTAACCAAACATGAAAATAATAAAAAGAAGCCTGTTTCTTTTTTTTTTCATAGAAGTTAGAAGACATATTAGGAGACAATTTAGGAGATTCAAAGTAGACATTCCTGAAGAGCTTAATCTCCATACAGTCTGAGGTATTTGTTTCTGTGGAATTGGAAATATATCACTCCCTCAATCTCTCATTTAGAAAGGGGAATCAGTCTGTTTGACTTCCATTCCAGAAGTGATTTCTTCCTTGAAATTTAGATTTCCAGAACAAATGAAAGGAATCCAGATACCATTTTTCAGAAGCTGAAGACACTTTTCCAAGGCAGGCCCAAGTCCTAGTCCACCTGGTCTCCTCACTCTAATTCTGCCCACCTAAAAATGATCATCTGTTTTACAAGAGTTTTAAGTGAATTCTTTTTATTATGTAGTACAACCCAACTATTTTCAATTAAAACAAAGTAAATCAGGGAATATTGGCTAATGCCACAGTGAGAGCTTTGTATGACAAGTGGAATTTATATCAGAAGAGCTATTCAACCAAATGCTTGCTCATGAGCTGTTACATAACTGCCCACAGATGCACATGTGATACACATCACTAATAAATTCTCCTGAAGACCATTCTGGAAAAGGTTGTTTTTGTTGTTGTACTACTAATCTTCCGTATTGTGGGATCCACCATATTTCAGACTAGGACTTCAAAGTCAGAAATAAAAAATCCACAATCTTCTCATAATGAATGAAACTTCTGTTACTCTTTTGCTAAGTCTAAGACACTACAGCAGTGTCCCTGCTCCTATTGACCACATTTGTCTAGGCATAATTTGCTGGGGGCTACATTGCATCAACATGAGGATGATTACAACCAGATGGGGAACAGGGACAGAACCAGAATTGAATTCTCTTTTGATGGTCTGCCTTTTCTTTTCCTGATTCCTATTTTCTCTCTTTGCATTTCTGATTATTTTCTTTTCTCTCTTTTCCTATCTCACGGAGGAGGTCTACCACAAATAGACAGATGGCTCTTGCCAATGTACAAACGACTTGAATTGCAATTTCCTTCTAAAATTAGGTGATGAGCCACCAGAAATTACACCAAGGTTTCCATATGGTTGAGGGATCACATGCTGCTTATCCCTGTTGTACAAACAATTTTATGAGTATAAATTATTAACTCCTAAACCACACACTCTGTGATGTTTATTCATCACAAGAGATGCGCGGTATTAGACTATGTCTGATATTTAGAGTCAGCCAAGCTCAGAGAGAGCACCATGGACCCCTCATTTTAACCCTGATCTACAAATAATCTCCTTTATTGATTCAGAGTCAAATTGGTCTAACAGTAGCTCTCTGTTTTTCTTTGCTTTGCTTACTTTTAAAAGACTTGTCCTTCAATAAAAGATATCCAAAGGCTAGGCATTATATTGTTTGTATAAAGAGTAGAAGGGAAACAGAGGTGGTACCTTTACTACCGGTTCGCAATGGGATCACATGCTTCTGCGCATGCGCAGATCACTGATGACGATATCCAGGGTGGTGGGCGGGGCCTCCTGCCAGTTTTACTACTGGTTCTGGTGAACCAGTCTGAACTGGGGGCAACCCACCAGGGAAAGTTGAATCACAAAATTGTAGTTTCAGATTTGTTTCTTATTTGCTACTTCAAATACCAGTCCAAACTGGATATTTTCCAATTTCTCTACCATAATTATTTAACATATTCATTGAAGCCTGATGAGAGAAAAATACTTGTATTCTTTAAAATACTTGTTCTTACTTCTCTCAGGTCTAAAATGGACACCAGTCTGAAGATGTACTTTGCAAGTTTAGGACTCTCAGAAAATAATAAATATCTAATTGCATTGAAAATCTGGGTTAAGCATGTCACTGTATAAATCAACCTGAACAACACATTATGTTCTATTTTTTCAGAAACTGATCTAACCCTTGTCATGATTGATTCAATACAAACCGCAGAAAATAGTAGCCTGCCAAAGAAAATTGCTACAAAAAAGGATAAATACATTTACATAAATTATATCACCTTAAACTATTGAATACAAATTGTGTGTGTGTGTGTGTTTAAACATAAGCAATAGGACTCTGAAAATCTAAAAATAGATCTGCTTTACCTGCAATTCACACAGGCATTTATTACAAATTAATATATGAAGCAGGACCTTACATTTTCTTCTGCGATTTGCAAGTGAAAGTGGAGGAGGTGAGAAGAAAGCATCAGCAGAAAAATAAAATGATAATGTTGGTGTAAGAATTCCGGATAATTATCATCCAGTCTCCAACCTTCTTTTTCTCACAATGATCATTGAAAATGTGGTTAGAGAATAATTGCAAAGGCTCTTGAAAGAAATAAATTATCTGGGTGCATTCCAGTAAGGTTTAGGCCACAATACAGAATGGATACTACATAGATCACTCTTACTGATAACCTTTGATGCAGCCTGGATGAGTATGTGTGTATATGTCCATCCTTGTTCTCCTTGATCTTTTAGTAGTTTTTGATACTGTCCCATTACTATATCCTTCTGCAAGATTTGAGAGTGGAAGGTTCTGTATTGTGCTGGTTCCCGTCCTTCCTCTGTTGTCAGTTTCATTTGATTTATATGGTGCAGATAAGTTGTATTTATGCACCCTCACTTGTATTGTGCCTCAGGACTCAACATTTTCTCCTCCTATTTAATATTTACATGAAGTGATTGACCCAAAGGTACTTTTTCAGGAGGCAACTGGACTTTCTTGTTTTTTTTCCTTTTGAAGACGTTTTGCTTTTCATCCAACAAGCTTCTTCAGCTCTGACAGAATAGTGGAGCTGTCAGAGCTGAAGAAGCTTCTTAGATGAGAAACGAAATGTCTTCAAAAGGAAAAAAATGAGAAAGTCCAGTTGCCTCCTGAAAAAGCACCTTTGGGACAACCATGATTTGGATGATTGAGAATCTCTACAGACTAAGAAATGATTGAGTGAGATCATTAATCAAAGGATCTCATGGCTCTCAAGCTGCTCCATCTGAGCCTTTGGAATGTCAGCCTAAGGAAGGAGAAAGCCAGCATCACACAAAGCTGATCACAAGCACCAAGCTTGTGATCAGGCTGGAAAGACTGAATCTGCAATAGGCAAGCAGCTTGGTGTGAAGAAATCAACTGTGGGAGCAATAATTAGAAAATGGAAGACATACAAGACCACTGATAATATCCCTCGATCTGGGACTCCACGCAAGATCTCACCCCGTGGGGTCAAAATGATCACAAGAACGGTGAGCAAAAATCCCAGAACCACATGGGGGGGGGACCTAGTGAATGACCTGCAGAGAGCTGGGACCAACCTAACAAAGGCTACCATCAGTAACACACTACACCACCAGAGACTCAGATCCTGCAGTGCCAGACATGTCCCCCTGCTTAAGCCAGTACATGTCCGGGCCCATCTGAAGTTTGCTAGAGAGCATTTGGATGATCCAGAAGAGGATTGGGAGAATGTCATATGGTCAGATGAAACCAAAGTAGAACTGTTTGGTAGAAACACAATTCATCGTGTTTGGAGGAGAGAGAATGCTGAGTTGCAGCCACAGAACACCATATCTACTGTGAAGCATGGGGGTGGCAACATCATGCTTTGGGGCTGTTTCTCTGCAAAGGGACCAGGACGACTGATCCGTGTACAGGAAAGAATGAATGAGGCCATGTATTGTGAGATTTTGAGTGCAAACCTCCTTCCATCAGCAAGGGCATTGAAGATGAAACGTGGCTGGGTCTTTCAGCATGACAATGATCCCAAACACACCACCCGGGCAACAAAGGAGTGGCTTCGTAAGAAGCATTTCAAGGTCCTGGAGTGGCCTAGCCAGTCTCCAGATCTCAACCCCATAGAAAATCTTTGGAGGGAGTTGAAAGTCCGTGTTGCCCAGCGACAGCCCCAAAACATCACTGCTCTAGAGAAGATCTGCATGGAGGAATGGGCCAACATACCATCAACAGTGTGTGCCAACCTTGTGAAGACTTACAGAAAACATTTGACCTCTGTCATTACCAACAAAGGATATGTAACAAAGTATTGAGATGAACTTTTGATATTGACCAAATACTTATTTTCCACCATAATTTGCAAATAAATTCTTTCCAAATCAGACAATGTGATTGTCTGGATTTGTTTTCTCATTTTGTTTCCCATAGTTAAGGTCTACCTATGATGACAATTACAGGCCTCTTTCATCTTTTTAAGTGGGAGAACTTGCACAATTGGTGGCTGACTAAATACTTTTTTGCCCCACTGTCATCAATATACTGATGATATTGGTTATACTTCTTTACTCTGAGTTGTACAAGGTCCGAATGGAGATTTAATAGTTTCAGAACCCTATAAGATTGAGTGTCTCTGGACTTTTGAACTTTCTGGTTCAGGAACTATTCTGCCAATAACTCTGCATGAGGTAACCCACTCCCCCCCACATACAGAGGTATGGTGTAATCTGGGAGTTGACCTGGACTCATAAGTCCTTCTAGTGAAACAGGTGGCAACCATGGCTAGGAGAAACTTTGGACAAATCCATTTTGCATGCCTATTGGACCCTTTCTCATAGCAGGACATACTGCTCATAGTCACTCAAGATTGTGCGTTTGCTTCTGATTACTACTCATATTCACTTTTTGCTGGAAATATATACCAGGCTGTTTTTCGAGCAGGAACACAAACATGCCTACAACTGCAACTTCTTGTCTCTTTGTCTTCATTTTGTTTCTTAAAGTTTCACATTTGCTTATTTGTGATCTCTTCTCAGGATCTCAGATTAAGAAAATACATATTTTTCATTTATAGGGAACAATTTGTAAGAAACTTTCTCTTAAACTCCCTTGGAAACTCATCTTTATTCACTCAGTGAGCTTGCTCCCTGAAACTGATTTACTTATGTTCCTGCTACAATCTCTGCTTACTCAGCAGAAATCCAGTAATCACCTACAATGGGCAATTAGCAGCTCTCAAGGACATATCCCTTGCAATCAACAGCTATTCATGAAATAAGCTTTTTCCATTCGCATGTGAGTACATAGTCATTCTTCTCTTTTCTTTAGCTTTTCCTCCTGTTGGCAAATTCTGCTTTGCGCCGTCTGTTTCCTTGTTCAATGAGTTCACTACATAAACATTGGCTCAAATAGTCTCCATGAATGGTCTGAATCTGTATTTCAAGAAATCCGCTCCAACAACCTAACTGCTGTATCATACATCAATAGCAAGGATGAAATAGTTAATCTTGTAGCAGTGATCCAAAAGAAATTTGTATGCTAATACATTTCTATATGAACCTTGTATTTAATTTATTCTTTAAACCCCCGTTGCAATGAACATAAATCATTTTCATTTATGGATTATTTCAAGAATGAGAAAGGGATAATAATTTTTTTTTCTTTCCAAATGGAATGTTGCAATTGTCTCTCTTTGTTGTACAGTTTTGGCTTTTTCCAGAAAATTGGTCTATATATATCTGGCAACAAATTGGTTCATGAAGCTCTGAAGGCTTCCTGGAATTTTGAACACACAGATCTCCCTGGAAAATCAATATGTAATTATGTGTGTGTGTGTGTGCGCGCGTACATGTGTGTGTATATGATTTATTTCTCTGTTTTACATAAAATAATTGCTCTCTAGTAAATAATTTGCATGTCATTTGAGATAAAGGAATAATTCATATCAGGACCTAAATAAAAGCTTCCTGGTTCACTAGCCAAAGTTATTTATTCATGTATTTATCACACTTAATATGGCAGCCATCTCACAAAATGTGACTAAGGGTGGCATGCAATAACAGACAATCAACAATTAAAAGCATTGATATTGTGGTGTTGGGAGAAATATCCATCTGGTTCAGTTCCAAGTGGGGAGAAAGGCACTGGAAACATGGAGGCTGTTTGGAAAGATGGTTTATTGATGAACTGGACCACATGGATTTGAGGCCCTGGGCAGCTGAACGCATGGAGTGGAGAGTGAGGGTTATTTATACTCTCTCTGGGCTTTGAACTTGAGTTTCCTGTTCCTGTGGCAACAGCATGTATTCTATTGGTTGCTATCAGACTCCCATGGGGCTATGCAGGGCTCATAGCTGAGGTTGTGTGAGTTAAGTTTGGTTGAAACTTGGAAGGTGATGTAATGTCCCCAGGTAGTTGTGCCATGTGGTGAACTCTGCTGATAGATAATCCTATTGTGTCCTGGACAGTAATGTCTTAATCCCATCGCCCTGAAGCTGAAGGTCTAATTATATTGTAGATAGGCTGGCCCAGTCCTGTTCAATGGGCACCAAATGGCACCAAATGGGCTGAGGGCAGGGAGCTGCAGGGAGCTGCTCTTTGCCTTTAAAACCATGTTTCTCCTTTTCTCATCCAGGGAAATATAATATTCTGCCTTTTTAATATTTCCTAGAATATTTCATTCTCCTAGGAGAGGGGTGGGTGCTAACTTTCTACAATGGCTAAAAGGCAAGAAAAGAGTCACAGATATTAACAAGAAGGGAGCCATCTTCATTAGTCCCTATCCCCCTTGGGATCTCCTGGCCTGATAAGCCAAGTTTCGAGGGACTAAAGGAAAGTTAATGATGATGGGACCATATAATATCACATTATTGTTTTAATACTGTTGGTCAGATGCTTTGGGGAAGCTGCCCAAAAATGAGAAGACAACATCTCTGGAGCTCAGAAAACATACCACTTCTGAAGTTAGAAGTTTCAGACAGACATATCTGCTGACTTTCTGAGGTTTCATCAGAAAGGTATGTGATATAATTGCTCTGCCACTGCAGGTACAGAGCTAGCACAGTGACATCATGCCAGACATTTTATCATTTAGCTTCTCTTTCTCAGTTGCTTTCCTTGCAGAGTAGTATTAGTATCACTCTGTAAATCTCTGCTTAGTAAGACCATACCTGGAATACTGCATCCAGTTTTGTCACCACATTACAAAAATGGTGTTGAGACTTTGGAAAAAGTGCAGAGAGGAGCAACTAAGATGATTAAGTGCCTGGAGGCGACAACGTGATCTGTCCCCGTCCACACACACACACAAACACAGCCAGCCGAGGGTTAAGAAAGTACTTGGCACACACACAGGTCGTTATCTCAAACTTGGCAACAATATAAGCACCTTCTGCCAAGAACTTTACTGCAACAGATAACATAAAATTACATGCGCATTGCAAATAGTCCAGCAAAAACAATATCCCTTCGGCAGCTTCAGACGTTGTTCAAGTGACTAGCCAGAGTTAGTTTTTGTTCGTCACAGAGTTTTACCAGCCACCACCCTCTCTTATATAGTCTCTGGGGTGTGGTCCAGTGACTTAGTTCTAATCCCTAGCACGCCTCCTTAACTGCTGCAACCGTTTATCACGCCTTCATTGGCGTGCATCCAGGAACGACGGCTCTCCTTCTTTGCTCTCATCAGAGACACCTGGCTCCTGGCTAATTTCCTCTCCCTTGGCCGGCACCTGAGACAGTGCCAGAGGGGAGGGGCCTGGAGAGGGAGGCCTGGTTGACTCCTCTCCCTCATGTTCGGAGCTTTCTTCCTCCGATGAGATAGGCTCAGAGGGCGGGGCCACAACACAACATATGAAGAATGTTTGCATAAATTGGGTATGGCTAGTCTAGAGAAAAGAAGGACTAGGGTTCACATGGTAGCAGTGTTCCAATATTTGAGGTGCTGCCACAAAGAAGAGGACATCAATTTCTTTTTCGAAGCACTGGAAGGCAAGACAAAAACAAGGAATGGGAACTAATCAAGCAACCTGGAATTAAGGAGAAACTTACTAACAGAGGGAACAATTAACCAGTGGAAAAGTTTGCCTTCAGAAGCTGTGGGTGCTTCATCACTGTAGGTTTTTAAGAAGAGACTGGACAGCCCCTTGTCTCAAATGGTACAGGGTCTCCTGCTTGAGGAGGGGGGTTGGACTAGAAGAGCTCCAAGGTACCTTCCAGCTCTATTCTGATTCTGAACGTTAGAATGCTTTTTATTCTTGAGGACACCTACATTCTCTAGCCAAATGAAATACCGTATTTTTCGGAGTATAAGACACTCCGGAGTATAAGACGCAGCTTAGTTTTGGGAAGGAAAATAGCGGGGGGGGGGGAATCTGCCTACCAGGTATTCATCTGGCTAGTGTCTTTAGTCTGGTCAGCTTCAGCATATTAGTTTGCTGGTTTTTATCCCCTGCTTGGGGCTAAAAAAACAGCTTCTAAAGCACAACTGATCTTTGGAGAGAGAAGGAATGAGAAAAGCAGGCAAACCACGGAGATCGCTTCACTCGCTAGCGCCTTGTTAGGGCTGGAAAAAAACTTTGAAAAAGCTACATTCGGAGTATAAGACGCACCCAAATTTTCAGCCTCTTTTAGAAGGGAAAAAGTGTGTCTTATACTCCGAAAAATACGGCACTTGTTTAGTAATGAACAAAAAACCAAGCCATTTCTTTATCCATTTAATTTTTGTTACATAAGCAGATGCTGATGATCTATTTTTTGTCATCCTCCCTATTCAAAATGTTGACTCACATTGCTCTCTTAACAGCACTGAGTGGAAATATATTTCTTTTGCTTGATCTTAATTCAAAGTGCAGAGCTGTTTGTTATAGTAGAAGACATTAAGTTATTGCACTTCCTTCATGATGACAGAGTATTTTGTCAAAAAAACCCAGTCTGTCTGTATTTGTTTGTTTGTTTGTTTCTAAAATAACTATTTTGAAATCTGATTCATCTGGATTATTCATCAGTTCTGGCAAGTGTACAATTCAAACCTTGGAAAATTAAAAGCACCAATGCTGATTCTGTTGCTAATGCATGAATGCTTCCATGATTTGTTACCTGCTTTGCAGATTTCAGGATTGAATACATTAAAAAAAATAAGGCAATGTTAATTTTAAAGCAAGCAAAATAAAACAATGAAAAAAGAAATATGCCACAATGTTTTTCTTGATGTATTCTCTGCCATGATTATCACTAAGAACTTGAAACATTATTGTATTCTATGGAATGTATTCCATGATGAGACAGAACAGTTCTTATGGAGCTGAATATAAATCTTCGGAAATAATTCAATCATCATTTCTTTCTCAGGGATGTTACACTTTATCAGTGCGTTATAATGCAGATAGCTTTGAGTTCATTTTGAGAATCAAGACCATGAAAGGAAAATGTTCTTTCATCTATGCTCCGCAAATTGCAAAAGTTTATTTCAAATCCATGTCAGTTTCAGGTGAAGACTCCCCAGATTTGCTTTGGAACAATTAGCATTATCTGTTTGTTTGGTTTTTTTTAACTGCATTTCAACAGTGCTTGGTTTTTTTTTTATGAATTATGTAAATGTTTTGTGTGTGTGTGTGTGTGTGTGTTTCTATCGAGACACCTGGTCTACCCAGCATGTGGGAGGGAGCATACTGCATCCCTTTCGCCTTTCAGCTCCAGTCCAGGAGCCCTCAAGCAGTCGCATTCACAACAAACCATTTTATACCAAATTTATATTTCGCTGATAAAGGGACACTAGTATAGATCTATTTCAAGCTATTTAGCTCTCATCAGCTAGCCATACCATTACTTGGATTCGAACTTGGGCTGCCTGCATGTTAGGCAGTTGTATTAACCTCTGAGCCACAAGGTCTCCTCCCTTCATCAATTTGAGCCAGGGGAGAGATTAAGTGTTTTATTATCGAGACACCTGGTCTACCCCAGCATGTGGGAGGGAGCATACTGCATCCCTTTCGCCTTTCAGCTCCAGTCCAGGAGCCCTCAAGCAGTTGCATTCACAACAAACCATTTTATACCAAATTTATATTTCGCTGATAAAGGGACACTAGTATAGATCTATTTCAAGCTATTTAGCTCTCATCAGCTAGCCATACCATTACTTGGATTCGAACTTGGGCTGCCTGCATGTTAGGCAGTTGTATTAACCTCTGAGCCACAAGGTCTCCTCCCTTCATCAATTTGAGCCAGGGGAGAGATTAAGTGTTTTATTATCGAGACACCTGGTCTACCCCAGCATGTGGGAGGGAGCATACTGCATCCCTTTCGCCTTTCAGCTCCAATCCAGCAGCCCTCAAGCAGTTGCATTCACGACAAACCATTTTATACCAAATTTATATTTACATTTACATTTATATTTAAATAGCTTGAAATAGATCTATACTAGTATCCCTTTATTTCTTTATCATATATATATATATATTTGCAAATGTGTGTGTGTGTGTGTGTGTTTTCTGAGGTTTTTGCAGGTGTTTGTATATAGGTCTTTGGTTATTCAGGTAACCTGGAGGCACGAAGCCAAAAACACCAGCCTGAAGATGACGAATGAGACTTCGTCGAAATGTCGCCAAGATACTTCCAATTTTACACGGGATAAAACCCAAATAACCAAAGAGATTATATATATATATATATATATATATATATATATATATATATTTCATTTTTTCGTAGGTCTATATGTGCATTACTGTTTTAGCCAGGGTTTTTCCTACGTAAATCAAGATGTTTGTATAGCCATAGTTAAGTGACATCCCAAATCACTATTTTCTAGGCTTTATCAGACATTTAAGCAGCATTATGTTGTCTGCTGCAAGACTTAAGGGAGACTAGAATAGATCTATTTCTGCCTTATTTGGCTTCATCGGCTAGCCACACCCTCATTTTATGAGTCCTCCCTGTAACAGTCAAATATTTATTTTGTTCTTTTTTTCGTAGGTCTATATGTGCATTCAAGCCTGTCTTCTGGCTTGATCCTCTGCAGTGAGGAAAGAAGAGCAAACTTCTTCTTTGGTACAACACATGAAGGCCACGGGACACAATATTGATTTTAATAAAACCGGAACAGTGGTGAAAGAGGAACATCTCAACAAAAGAATAATCAGGGAGGCCATCGAAATTGAAAAGAGGCCGCAGAATATGAACAGACGGGACGACGCCTCTAGGTTATCAAGTATTTGGGGACCTGCACTGAAAGAAACTCGAGTGTTAACATCGGAAGAGAGGCAGAGATTCTAACAAGCAACCAGTGGTGTTGTAAGGCCTGCCAGAATTCTTCCTTCTTTGCAGAGGGTGGCTAGCAATAGGGAGAGAGAGAGGATTGAGCCAGATTTTTAGAAGATTTTAAGCTAGGATTTTAACCAGAATTTTAAACATTTTAATTAACGTATTTAACATGACACGGGAAAACACCCGAGATTTTAATTTTTTGCATATACACACCCGCGAAAACTTAAGAAGACATATGTGTGTGTGTGTGTGTGTGTGTGTGTGTGTGTGTGTGTGTTTATGTAAGTTTTCATGGGTATATATGTGTGTACAGTTAATATCTTGGGTTTCTTCCCGTGTAATTGTAAACATATCCTTAAAAGGGTAGTAGCGACGTTTCGAAATCACATTCGTCATCTTCTGGCTGAAGTTCTCAATTTGGTGTTTATGGGCAAACTGTGTGAACGTAACTGACGTTTTTCTATGAAAAGAGGCAAATCTATGAAAAGAGATTACGTCATCAGCCAATTAGAATACAACAACACTGTTGACCAATCAGTATACACCTTTGCCTCTTTTCATAGAAAAACGTCAGTTACGATGTTGGAATTTCTAGCCCATCATGAGGAAATATTGCACGTCAGTCAATATCATATCTCCTGCACGTCAGTCAGGAGAAAATGTCACTTCCAATGTATGAAATGCTTTGTTAAACAGCCAGCTAGTCGTTTTGGAATTAAATCTACATTAGGCAGACATCCTTGCCAAATTCTTCACTTCCATGTTAAAGGCCCTTTTTTGCCAACCATTTGCTAAAATACCAGTTTTGCTATGATTTCCAATTAAAACATTAGAAAAACATCACATATGAATTGTGTCAGCTCCCCAAAGCAGAAAATATTGACAGAATATTTGTAGCTCAAGGTTCTTGGTTCTCTCTTGAGCTTGGTTGTTTTCTTTCAGACATTTCATTACCAAACTGTTACCTGATTTGATGTTACCTAGTTTGGGAATGATCTGCAAGGAAACAGCCAAGCTCAGAGAGCAACAAGGACCCCACAGAGAATATCATGATAGTAATTAGAACTGGAACAGTCCCAAAGGGATGCCAAATACCAAATGTGCAGGTATTTTACAAATACACCTTTTCTTTTGAAAGTAAGAAGCATAAAAGCATTGTTTAACCTATATTTTAGGAGGCTATAATCCAAACAAGGTTTGGATTAGCAAACCGTATAGGAAAGAATCGGGGTGAAATTCAAAAATTTTTCCTACCGGGAAATTTTTCCATGGCTTGATGGGCATGGCTTAGTGGTCATGTGACTGGGTGCATGGGTGTGGCCAACTCAATGTCACTCCCACCGAGTCACATGACACCTCTCCCCAGCCACTCCTGCCCAGGTTTTGTGGCTCCTGGTGTTTTCTGTGGGAAATGTGACTGGGTGGGTGTGGCCAACTTGATTGATCTCATCCTTAGGAAATTTCTCCTTAATCCAACTCACAATAAAATAGCATAATAAAATAGCACTGTTCCAATATTTAAAATGGAATAGAATAACAGAGTTGGAAAGGACCTTAGAGTTCTTCTAGTCCAATCCCCTGTTTAGCAGGAAACCCTACACCACTTCAGACAAATGATTATCCAATCTCTTCTTAAAAACTTCCAGTGTTGGAGCATTTACAACTTCTGGAAGCAAGTTGTTCCACTGATTAATCATTCTGTCGGGAAATTTGAGGAGCTCCTACAAAAATAAGGGAGTCAATCTATTTTCCAAAGCACCAAAAGGCACAAGAAACAATGGATGGAAACTAACCAAAGAGAGAAGCAACCTAGGACTAAGGAGAAATTTGCTAAGGGTGAGACCAATCAACCAATGGAATAGCTTGCCATCACTAGAGGCTTTCAAAAAGAGTGAGGGAAGTGCATCCCAAAAGCCAGTGCCAGGAATCACTAAAACAATGCAGAAAACTTCAAACAGCCATTCTGTTTTTTTAAAAAAAAATCAACCCCAAAGCAAACACAGCAGCTGAGAGGGAAACTAAGAGCAGCTGCTCAGGCTAATTGAAAGCCTGGGTGTGCTGCCATTAACCCTTTCAACTCTATTATTCTATGTTCGCTATATTCTAAATTGGGTGCTTCATAGCAGAAGCAATACAGCTGGCTGGACCACACATGCATTAAATTCATGAACTGTATGATCAAGCTGCATCATGATCCCCTCCTGTATCTTTTTCCCCAGGAAGAAACAAGAAGTAGCCAACACTGCAGCAGCTATAAAGGTCTTGGGGAACTCTAGGGAGTATCAGCTGATCACAGAAGTGTTACTGAATACTCTTTATAATGAAAATGTTTGTAATCTTGTCCTCCTTCCTGAAGGGAAGAGGTTAATTCCATCCCTAGATGGGTGATTGATGGGTTTTCCTGCCCTAATCCTGTCAGTTTCTATTGTTTATTGACTTGATTCAGCGTGTATCGGCTGCATTCCAGCTGCAACTGTTAAGTGGAGCTATTAATTGAAGGGAGAGAGGCAGAGAGAGGGGTGGGGGAGGGGGAGAGAGAGAGAGGGAGGGAGAGAGAAACCTCCGAACTGCCTAACTAATTTACTAACGGGTTGGACAAACCAGTGAGAACCGTCTGAATTTCACCTGTGGAAAGAATCCTAACTGCTCAGTGAGTATTGTTAACTGAAATAAATTGGATTCTATGCACAAATAATGTACAGTGAAAGGACTGCTTGCTAAAGTGATCTGCAGAAGGCCAGCTGCAAATCAAAAAAGAAGGACAAAAGGAGGAAGGACTTATGAAATTTTAAAGGATGAGTATAGAGCCCACACTCTTACAGTTTTCTTCTAAAGAATTGTAAAGACATGGATATGCCGAACAGCATTACAAAGATGGCTTCTGAAGAAATTGGTGTATATTTTAGTTTTTATTATAGTGACATTGTTTGTATTTTATATTACTGCATCGTAATATTATATACACTTTATTATATTCACTGTAAACTGCCTAGCCTCTAGTTAGCTTCAGATGGTATATAAGTCTTACAAATAAATTAACACAAGCAATCCATAATTTTAGCTGACGTTCCAAAAGAAATAAAGAGCAAGAAAAAAACCTGAGATATGTTCAAAATAAAAGAAACAAACAAAAAGAATATATTATTGTTCAATGAAAACAACAAATAGCAAGATGTAAATAAGTAACCTATATAGCTCCTATTTCACTCAGTCTTCAACAACAGAATATGTATTCTGCAGCTATGTTATACAAGAGAATAGATGTAACAAAACAATCATTAAAATTAAAGGAATAAAACCAAAAAGAAAGAAAAAATAGGGGGAAAACAATTCTAACACCAAATAAAGAAAATAAGGGGAAATAAAGTAGAAATTAGAATCGAATCGACCAGACCAGACCACACCAGACCACACCAGACCACACCAGACCACACCACACCAGACCTGACCTGACCTGACCTGACTTGACTTGACTTGACCTGACCTGACCTGACTTGACTTGACTTCTGGGATAATCACAATAAATAATAAGATAGTCTTGAAAATAACTGGAAGCTAATCTATATAGGATATTAAAAAGTTAAAATCAAACTTTGAAATGCATTCAAAAATAGCAGGAAGCCAGTACACGCTCGTCACTTTATTGTTGAAAATTTTACCCAAATTTTCTTCTCCTTTGAAATCATTTTTAAAGTAATTTCCATCTCATCAAATTGAAAAAAATACAGGAGAATTTATATGCCCAGACGTAGTTTCACCTTAAATAAAATTCTTAGATCCATACATGAGCCTTGGGTTTACTGCTTTGAAGCCTTAGAACATTTCAGAAATAAGACGGAATCAACCCAGCATAACCCTATATGTCTTTCATCTTTTTAAATACTTACATTGGAAAATAAAAGTGGCACAAAATAGAAATTGTATTGTTCCCTTGTTAGAATTTACTGAGATATTGTTGATTTCCTTACCAAGCTTACGAGGGAGATAGCTGCACTCTTCTAGTAAATATTTAATACATCATGTTCTGTGATGTTCTGTCATGCTGTGTTTGCTTTTGTAAATGTATAACCTTTATACTGAGAACGAATTAAATGGAAGGTATGAACATAAAAGAGGAAAACCAGCACACAGTGAAGATGAGTGCACTGCCAGCAAACACCTGCATTTCTGGCTTCTCATCTCTCTTCTTCCTGAAACACAGAGTATTTACTAATAATGTTAAACATGGTAGTTATAATTTCAGCACAGCTGGGAGCTTGTTTTGGGTGCTTTGGCTTTGTATGTCCTAGTTATAAAAGCTATCTTCCCATCTATTCCCTTTTTTAAAATAGAGAGAAAGGAACAGAAGAGGACAATAAGAGGAAGAAACATCACTGAATTTAAAAATGGCTCAGTAGATCTTTGATCCTAGTACAATGTACAGATTTAAAGTAATTCAACTGTTATCCTATTGCTTTAGAAACACTGGAGGATGTACTTCTGCAGCAGGGAAGACGGCATGTGGTGTTGTTTTCCAACTATCCATAGTTCATTATTTATCCCTAAGGATTTTAATAAAGTATACATTGATAAAACATACACAGCACTGCATGGCTGTGTAGAGGGAACAAATTACATTTGGCATAAGAACAGGGGTATTTAAAAAGCAAAATACTGAGTTACGCTACTAGGGATTTCAAATAAGGAAACTTTGCCAAAGAACTGTGTAAGCTATTAAGGGGAAAATCATAATAAAAGTCAATATAATGTGCATTCTTAGGATTTATTTACAGAATCTATAATACCATCTATACTGCCATGTTTTGAGCTCACTTAGATGTAATGGTACTCTATATTATTACTTCAGAGAATTTGTCCCCTCCTGGCACTTTCATTTTAAGTACTAAAGTTCTTACTTTAATTTCATTATCCAAAATCTTTACAGATTATAGTTTGGCTGAATTGTGTTGAACTAAAAGAAGCCCACTTCAAACTTTGTTTCAAAATGAAATCCAATAGTTTTAAGAAACCTTGGTTACCTGCAACTAATTTTTGGGAGCAACGAAACTTTCAGTTCCCTTGCAGTCATGTTTGACAAAGAGAATAGAGAGAGAATAGAGACCCTATTGTCTAATCCTGTGCCCTCTCTGGCATGCAGCACCCTCTCTGATGGCACACGAGCCGTTGCTCCAGTTCAGCTCTGCTGCATATGAGCATGCCTCCTGCCGGCCAGAGGTCTTTGGGTCTCTGCTGTGCATGTGCGGGGGGAGGGGCGCATGCACAGTGGGCGTGTACGCATTGCATTTTGGGGGTTCAGGTGCACCCTTTGGGCACTCAGTCCAGAAAAGGTTAGCCATCACTGATCTAATTCAATTTCATGAAATGTGTTGCCCCATTTGGTTTTATAACTTCTTCTTCTTGTTGTGCCATATCCGCCATCGGATGTTGGCGATCATGTTGGCAATCCTATTTTTATCAACAGCCGTATGAGCCGTATTGTTGAGTTTTGTCAAAACCAGTCCCTTAGATTTTGAAACCATGATGTTCTTCATCTCATTGTTTCAGGAAGTTGCCTAACATTCTCAGAGACTCTTCCCATCCTGCTTACAATCTTTTTGGACTGTTGCCTTCTGGCCGAAGATACAGAACAATTAAAACTCGGACCACATGTTTTCTGAATAGTTTTTATCCCAGAGCTATAATTGCACTCAACAATGAATTAAAGGGCCGCCACCAGTGAGCTGTTGGACAGCATTACTTGATCTGTTGTGTGAATATTTGAGTGGTTTAGGGGTGGGGAATTTGTGGTGGGTTGGGGCTGTGTTTGGGGATTGTTATGTGTGTTGAACCTGGTCTTTGGATGTTAAGTGAATTTCGTTGTATGGGTATACACAATGACAATAAAGTTGTTGTTGTTGTTGTTGTTGTTCTTGTTGTTGTTGTTGTTGTTGTTGTTATTATCATTATTATCATTATTATCATTATTATTATTATTATTATTATTATTATTATTATTATTATTATTATTATTATTATTCTGTCTGGACCTCGTTTGCCTTCAATCTTTCCCTGAAGGATTAAGTGAAGTATGGCATATTTTTCCAGGTGTCGCATCACATCTTCAAAATATTCTAACTTTCGCTTTTTAATGGTTTTAATGATTTCCCTTTGCTTTCCCAGGTGGCTTATCACGTCCTCATTTCTGATTTTGTCAACCCAGCTTATACATAACAGCTGTCTGTAAATCCACATTTCAAATGCTTCTAGTCTCTATCACTTAGTGTAATAGAATGTATGGATGACCTTGGGGAAAGAGTGGAAGACATGCTACCTAGGAAACAATCAGAAAAGAGACAGAACAGCCCCCAGTGGCTTAATGGTCAGAAAAAGAAATGTATGAAGGACCCATCCTAATTGACCAAGCAGTTAAAAATGGCAGTGAGAAATGTGTACCTTCAGACTTGCAAGGTTCTGTTAATGTAGCCTTACAATAAAGTAGAATGAGCTCACCTAGAAAGGACTCCTGTCTGGTTTACCTGGGAGACCTGATATTTAGAGTATCTTAGAAATCCTTCCAAAATTGGCTATTCATGATAATGTGGCAACCATAGCAAAATTCATTGCACTAGGTAGAATTGTTCTAATACACATTTCAATAGAAATATAGTCCTTCCTGTTTTTGCTTATTCATACTTATATTCTACTGCACTTCATGTTCAGTCTTCAAAGCATTCAGAATCATGGTCAAAAATCCAGTGTCATAACTCTGATGATGTCATAATATACCAGCGCAATATCTGGTCAGAAAATTAACATGTACCCTTCCTAAGCAGTGCAATAGTGCAACACCAGAGTGTCAGTCTGTGTTAGCAAGACACCCCCTGCAAAAAAAAGACACCTCTAGCCCTTTAATTGGAGAAGGGAAGAGAAAGAGGAGCAAGAATGAGAATAGCAATAGTACTTAGATTTATATACCGCTTCACAGTGCTTTACAGCCCTCTCTAAGTGGTTTACAAAGTCAGCATATTGTCCCCAACAATTTGGGTCCTCATTTTACCCACCTCAGAAGGATGGAAGGCTGAGTCAACCTTGAGCCTGGTGAGATTTGAACTGCCAAATTGCAGTCAGCTGGCAGTCAGCAGAAGTAGCCTGTAGTACTGCACTCTAACCACTGCGCCACCAAGGTTCTTGTGTTGATTTCAGAGAGATCTACAAGAGAGGCAAGAAAAATACTTTGTACTTGTGCACAACATTGGGACAGAAAGGGCTTTTGTTGTGACATTGCAATCCATATTTCATTATTCTTGCACAGGATTTTTACCAGGTGCCTTTGATTGATTGCAGAATAAATAGAACTGAATATATGACAGTCATTAGAATTTCATAATGGCTTTTTAACTTTTCTACAATAAATCAGAAGTTTCTTGTACCTTTGTATATCTGTTTATCTTTTCTAGTCAAGCTTCTCAAGAAGACCTCTGACCCACCCAAGCAGGAACACTGTGACAAATGGTCAGATTCACAATCTTCTCTGTTCCTCTTCAGTGACAATGGTGGCCACAATGATTATGATGATATACTTGTTTTTTTCCTTCCAGTTGTGTTGCCAGGTGGCTACCCATATCTTCAAAGAAATCCTTTTCAGGAGATGTTTAAATAAATGCATATTGAAAAGGGGTGGATTAACTCAAAGTTATTTTCAGCAAGAGTTTCTCATAATGTGAGAAATCATGGAAGCACAATAAGTGATGGAAAGGGATTCATTTCATCTTGTGCTGTAAATTTTGCTGCAAAGCAGGGATAAATTTTAACATGGACAATTCCTAAAAACCCAAGTACAAACCTCTGTTCTTTCAGGACTTTGGATGAAATGTATTAGTGGGAAATGTGACTAATTATTTTAGTTCTTCCTGGAATTATTTCAAGTAGAAAATTCTCAACAGAACAACATATTTATTTTGGTCAAACTCAGCAGCAATGCCATTATATGTTAATCTCAATGTTCAAATAGAATAACAGATATGGGAGGGACCTTGGAGGTCTTCTAGTACAACCCCTTGCAAAGCAGGAAACTCTATAGAGTTTGAGACAAATGGCTGTCCAATCTCTTCTTAGAAACCTCCAGTGTTGGAGCACCCAAAACTTTTGGAGACAAGCTGTTCCACTGATTAATTTTTCTAATGGTCAGGAAATTTCTCCTTAGTTCTAGGTTGGTTCCCTCCTTGATTAGTTTCCATTTGAACAAGGGAAACAGATTTGGAAATTGATCCTGTTTGCCACCAACCTCTCCAACTGCTGAACAAAAGAATGAAATAGGTCAACTGGAGAAAAGAAACATTCCTTAATTATGGGAGCAGACGCCACATGGCCAGGGGCTAGAGAGGTTCTGACAACTGTACTAATAATGAGATTTATAAGTGGAAAACATTTTTGAGGAGCCCTGTTGTCTGTCAGTTCAATCCACAGATGGTGGAATTGACCCTCTGTGTGTGATAGTCTGCGACAGAAATGACTGGAAATCAAGTTATATAGAGAAAACGTATCTGCCAGATGACTGATGGCTCCCTATAACAAAACCATAAAAACAGACAATGAGTGAGGATCATAACAGAATGTACATGTAAATTTGTTAGTTAGATGGTTCTATAGGGAGGCATAAGTGAGGCATAAGGTGAGCAGATAGAAATAGATACTTGGCTAGCTAGCTAATCCTTTTGATGTAGCAAAAGATCAAGTTGTAAATTTAAGCTGGTTTAATAATAATATTCAATGATTCAAAGATTTTTGTTTGGCAAAAGAAAAGAGCCTGTTTCGGCAAAACTCCCCATGAGCTGAAAATGTTGCTGGTTTGAAATGCTCAATAGGCTAATAAGAATATTGTTTCAAAATCTGTCATGAAGGTTCTTCAAAGCTTTCAGTTTTTTTTCCCTTTGCAATAAAAACTGTTGTTTCCTCCTCCTCCTCCTCCTCCTCCTCCTCCTCCTCCTCCTCCTCCTCCTCCTTCTTCTTTTTCTTCTTCTTCTTTTCCTCCTCCTGCTCCTGCTCCTCCTCTTCCTGCTGCTAAAAGGCACAGTATGTTACAGGTCCTGTTGATTAGGGGTGAAATCCAGCAGGTTCTGGCAGGTTCTGGAGAACCAGTAGTGGAAATGTTGAGCAGTTCAGAGAACCGGTAGCAGAAATTTTAAGCAGTTCGGGGAACCGGCAAATACCACCTCTGGCTGGCCCCAGAGTGGGGAGGGAATTGGGATTTTGCAATATCCTTCCCCCAGGAGTGGGGTGGGAATGGAGATTTTGCAGTATCCTTCCCCTGCCACGCCCGCCACACCACGCCCACCAAGCCACACCCACAGAACCAATAGTAAAAAAATTTGGATTTCACCACTGGATTAACTTCTGATGGGACAACAAAAAATGGCCTAATTGGTGATGGCCCCCATTCTATGGACCCTTATGCTACCCCAAGGTATGGTTGGAACCCAGTGATACCTTGGAACCCCAAGGTATGGTTGAAACCCAGTGATGGGATTCAAGTAATTTAACAACTGGTTCTCTGCCCTAATGATTTATTCCAATAACCAGTTTGCCAAACTGCTCAGAAAGTTAATAACCGGTTCTCCAGACGTGGTACGAACTGGCTGAATCCCACCACTGGTCCCACCCTGTTGCTTTTCTGAAAGGCCTGGGGATTGGAGATGGAACCAATCAAGTGGGTGATTTCATTGTGCTGTTGCTGCTGCCATGGATGGAGTGTGGGGGGGTTTTATGGTTTTTTATATTATGGATTTCTTAAATGTTGTAAGCTGCCCAGAGTCACCTCACCTATGTATGAGTTGGGAAACCACATATGTTTGATAAATAAACTAATTCTTTCTTCCTCTTCCTCTTCCTCTTCCTCTTCCTCTTCCTCTTCCTCTTCCTCCTCCTCCTCCTCCTCCTCCTTCTCCTCCTCCTCCTCCTCCTCCTCCTCCTGAAATTTCTTTTGCATTTCTCCTGCCACGATTTTTTATTTCACCACAAGGTGGTGGAAGATGATACTGCTAAATATTTTCCTTCACTTTACAGCTTTTTTGGTTGCTCCTATTTCTTTTTTAAGAATAAGAGGAAGTTGTTCATGATTTGAAGGGAGCTAAAGCAGCTGCAGTATCCTAGAGAAAATATGGTGCAATTAAAAGCAAAGATTCATAATAATTAAATATATTTAAGAGAAAAACTCTACATTTTACAACGTGAACATTTCACTGGGTTTTTTTTTTTTTCCCTCTGAGAAACATTAAAACAATTTGTTTTCCATGAGGTAGAATGAAAACTGTTTAAAAATTTGGAAGAAATTTTCACTCCTCCCTTATAATTTTTTTGTCTAGTTGAGATTTTGTGTACACCAATGATCTTGGGTATTCTAATGGAACTTGTAGCTCAGTGGATTATATTACATGATTACACACATGATTCAGATTTGGTTAACTCTTACAGTGAGTTGGGCCAGTGCTTACATAATAATCTAAATAAGTCTGGTTGTTGAACCAGCAAATTATTTTGACAATGTGGCTGCCTCAGTGTTCAGTCACAAAGGTGGGGGAGGGGGGAAGGTTAGGTCTTCACTCAGTAGAAAATCTAAGCTCAGGTTTATCTTTCAAAAGGTCAGTTGCTGATACTAAAGCAAATATTTTGTTTTACAAAAGAACTTTAAACACCTGGCTGTACTTCTCTTGCTTCCAATATGTAAGCTAAATGAACTGATTTATGCTTATGCAGATCTTTTCTGAACTGGTACTTATCTTTTCTAGGATACTGTTATGAAATGGGGTTGAGGGGTACCCCGGACCGTGAACCAGCTCATGAGTAAACACACTGAGACTGAAATAATTCTGACAGAGGCGCCTTGTGTAAAAATATAATTGACTTTAAAACATTTAAAAAGCACTATGTCTTTAAGAAAGCACATTAAAACAAAGTCTTATCTGGGTATGTGAAGCAAGGCTATCTCCCTAGATCCCTCTCCACAATACCGAAACAGTTCACAAGAGAATAAAGCTAGCATGAAGGTAAGCAGCTTCGGCGTCGATACATCATCAAGGCAATCCAAGTGGGGGCAGCACAAACTTCACAGCTAAAAGTCACCTGAAGTAAAAACGGTTCAAACAGCAAACATTGCTTGAAGCTTGTGGGAGGAAAAAGGTCCAGCAACAGCAGTCCCGATGATAGTTTGCGTGCTACAAAACAGCAAAAGGTAAGCATCTGTGGGAGTTTCTCTGCAACGGCGTCTGGAGTCCTTATCTGCATTCTTCTCCCATCTGCGGCGTTGCACTGAGCTTCCTGCAGGAGCTGTGCATTTAGGCCTAAACCAGGAGTCTAGGCCCAAGTAGCAAGCGAAAAGGTCCTTGCTTATATGGGGAGTTAACCTGCAATTAACTAGGGCGGGGAAGGCTTGCAGGTAATTACAAACAGGAGATGGCTTGATTGAAACCATACTGTTTGTGAATAGGCAAGTAGCCACAGCAATCCTGGAAACACTCGTGACAGATACTGAGGCACAAAAGGAAAATCACATTACAATTGTCACAGGCATGCCAGTAGAGCTGGCCTCTGTAGAGCAAGCAAAATAAGAAGTTCTTACATCATTTGTAAGAATTTCCCACATGAGTAGCTCACATAGAATCTCTATTCCCATTCCAAGAAGCAACAGATAGAGGCATGTAATAACATCAGTCTAAGAAGAATAAGGTAAAGTCCCCCCCACCATATCTAGTGACCACATGCACAGGTATGCATGGTTTTCTTGGTAAATTCCAAATATGGAAGCTAGTTGCCATTGCTTTCTTCCTGGATTTTTTTTTTCTTTTAGGTGGAGGACTTTTGGGTCTAGGCTACCACCTGAGGGTTTATTGATGGTTTTTCCAGTACATAAGATATAGAGTCATAGTAATAGCCATAGAAAGGTAAAGGTAAAGGTTCCCCTGCACATCCATGCTAGTCGTTTCCAGCTCTAGGGGCAGTGCTCATCTCCGTTTCTAAACTGAAGAGCCAGCACTATCCAAAGACGTCTCCATGGGCATGTGGCCGGCATGACTTAACACCAAGGGTGCACAGAATGCTGTTACCTTCCCACCAAAGGTGGTCCCTATTTTTCTACTTGCATTTTTTATGTGCTAGGTTGGCAGAAGCTAGGACAAGTAACGGGAGCTCGCTCCATTAGGCGGCACAAGGGATTCGAACCACTGAACTGCCGACTTTCTGATCGACCAGCTCAGCGTCTTAGCCACTGAGCCACCATGTCCCATAATAGCCATAGTACTTAGACTTACACACCGCTTCACAGTACTTTACAGCCCTCTCTAAGCAGTCTACAGAACATATTGCCCCCAACAATCTGGGTCTTCATAGGATTAGAAGGGACCTCAGATGTCTTCTAGTCCAACCAGGTCAGAACTAGTACTAACCAGATCTGACTCTGCTTAGCTGTTTGAGGTTAGTCAGCTCGGTGCTGTCATCTGCGGGCTGTTATTTCTGAATAACAAATCCAAAAGACATCTGCATTATGCATTATGGGGTAAGTGTCTTGTGTTCTTATCTAATATTTTGCAACTGTTGCAAATAAATTCGCTTTTATTATCAGAGGCACATACTTTCTCATATAATCATTGGGGGTACATATGTGCTTTGTTTCACTGAAGGACACCCCTGCCCCCCCAAAAAAGAAACAAGCAGTAGATTGGGGAAAACTTATTTTGATTAGATTATAGAACAAAAGGCACATTTCTGAAGAAAGATGTAATTGCTATACACTTGATTGGTAGGAAAGCTGCTATGTGAGCTACTTTGCTCTGTTCCACCCACCCTCCTGTTCCTCCCACTTCTCTCCTCCTTCCCCGCCTGGTAATTCAATGTGAAAAAAACTAAAAATTGATCAGCATCATTCTGAGAACTTATGATAAATACTCATTTAAGGATAGTCTGCACGGAAGCATAACTTGAAATGTACTAAGAAAGGACTGTTTTATAACAATTATCTATATCATCTCCATATAATGACTTTTGAGATCAGATCTTTTAAGTTAGAATTGCAAAAATCAACCAAATCTATGGAGGGAAAAAATGGAAAAAGTAAGTGGATTTCAAGCAAGATCTATTTACTTCTTTCAAAACCAAAAGGGAAATTAGGAGGAAATGAAAAAATGAAAAAGTAACTAAGTTATATTGTTACAGTTTACTAATGCCAAAAATAAACCCAGTCTTGCTTAAATTGGCCAGACTACTAGATTAAAATGAAAAACAAAAACTACTTTGCTTCCAAGAGTTCTGATGATAAAATACAATATTGGGGATGATCTTGAAAGGCAGGAAAAGAGATGCTACCTAGAGTAGATTAGATAAGAGAGGCTGGTAGCAGCAGTAGCATAACAGGTAGAGAAAGGAACTCAGAAAGGAACTTTCCTAACTTTTCAGTTGTTAAAAAAGATGGCAGAAGATTTGTGCTTTCAGACTAGAAAGATTCTATTTATGTAGCCTTACACTAAAGTAGCTCATCTGGTCATTTTTCCTGTTTGATCTAAGGCTGACAAAACTTTACTGATTGCAAGCCACAATGAAGTTCATGCAAGAATTTGAGATCTGGTCAACTGGATTTTAAGGATTTCCTTAAAAAGAAAATAGGCTTAGACTCAGTTGGGTCCATTAGGTGTCAACTCTGAAGCTGACCTGACAGGAGCCATTTTGGAGCTTCAGCGTTTCCACACTGGAGCTGAGGGATAGGAAGGCGAAAATAGAGATAGCTGGGGTTTCTAGCCAAAACAAAATACTTTCTCTTGGGAACCAAGGACATTCTCACACCTGATCAGAGAGAGAGGAGAAGTGATGGTACCATATGGACCATATGATTGATTGTTTGGGAAAGGGAAAAAAAACTTTGATTTTTAATTTGGTGAAAATCATGGGAACCCTCAGAGTCGGTTTTCACCAGGACTGTGCCAGAATGATATATGCAATAAAACTATTCTTTGAGGAATCTACCTGCATCAAAGTTTTGTTTGCTTTGGGATTATTACTTGGAACCCTGACATTAGGACTGATACTTGAACTACATTATCATCTCCTCCTCCTCCTCCTCTCTTCCCTTTCAAATAGTTTGAAATCTTGTGGCATTGATATATCACTGAACATCCTTTGTTTCTACAAAATACCAGAATCAATGGAAAAAAGTGAATTGGGAGAGACAGTGGGAGGGGGGAGGGAGGGAGAGGGGGAGAGGGAGAGAGGGAGGGAGAGAGAGAGAGGGGGGAGGGAGGGAGGGAGGGAGGGAAGAAAATATGTATTTCCCCCCCCACACACAACTTTTATGTTTTAGTTTTGTTTATATTGGTTTGTTGTTTTCTAAATGTATGTAATACCTATTTGGATTACTGTACAAAACTAGACATTAAAACCCATATAACAATATCATGATTTTTAAATCCCTCAAAATCCCAACACATGTTTGCTTCACTATATGCAGATCACGAAAAAAGTATATATTACTCTCAGTCTAAGAGTAGGTTGAATAATGCCTTCACTGAAAATTTTAAGTGCATAGGAATAGGAAATCTTGCAGATAATTTGATCAAACCATGTAAGGCTTTGCACATCATGAAGAATCCAAAGATTGCTTCTTACACAAGTCCTGAAAGTGGCAGAGATGGGGGTGGGGGGGATGATGCAACCAAATTCACTCAGATAGATGTTCAGATTATGTATTGGACACCATGACATGTAGCATCAAGCTATGGAACCATTGTATCAAATATCCAGAAGACTTTAGAATTCCATTGTAGAAGATGATCACACTGAGCTCAAAGAGCGGGGTCAAATGTGTTATCAGTCTCAAGTCCCTTCATGCCCAGAAGAGATCTAAGTCTAGCCCGCCTTGAAGTCCATTGATTCTTATCTACCACCAATTTGCTTTGACCATTAGTAGTTTAGATTCTTGTAGAGGACACAAACTTTCAATAAACCTTTATATTCATTTGAACCGGCCTGGAACTCTGATTTTCCCATACATGACATGCACATCTCAAACAAGTCACCACTATGGCAGTTGGCCAAGTTCAATAAATCAGTTTCCATGTCCTCCTTAAATCCAACTAGATCCATTAATCCTCAAGGCTAGACCACACTAATTTAAGATGCTTCCATAATTTGCTATTAGGGCCCAAATTTCACCATGTAGTGATTAATGTGTGGCAAGGGCTTCCTGGCTGGGAACAGCATCTATTCATTCTTTCTCCTCCCTTCAATGTATTCTTATCTATCATGTTCGGTATATACAATATTATGCAAAGTATAGAAAAATGAGTAAGAAATGATAAGGTAAATTAAAAGGAAGGAAGTACAAGAAAACTAATGAAATGTTGTTTACACTAACATAATTCATTATGTCTTCTTATATGCTTGAATTCTTGCTAATCAACCTTGTTTCTATCCCATTCATACAAAGAAAGGGGAAAGATGCATATGTGACTAAACAAAGCTCCATAAAAGCTATGTTATTTTATGCCTACATAAAGTGAATCTAGTGTCCCCTCTTCATGTTGTTAGTGATGCCCTTTTCTAGAGAGAAATGTTGAAGGGGTCTCAACCAAGCAGGTCACCTTGCTTATTAAGTAATAGTATGCCACCAGCAATGCTTTTACGTTGTGGGCCTTCGTAAATGCCCCATGATGCTAATTCCCAGTGCCAACCCCATTCAGTTAAAAAGTTATTTAATTATAGCAAGTAATTTGGGAGTAGACAAGTCTGTCTTCTATGCTGGGACCCTTTGACACTGCTGAGATTGCTTTTTTCCAATCAGCTGGAAGCAGATTTACAGCAGCAGTTCCATATGGCTCTTGATAACATGGACATAGAATTACCACCATTTCATTATAAAAAGAAACAAGAAACTGGTCAGAAACCATAACTAATTAAGGGACAAATAAGTGGCAATTCATCAAATATTGCCCAGCTATGCTGAACAGGAAGTAATAAAAGAGTAGAAACTTTAAGGGAGATTTTTTTTTTCAATTAAAGACTCTTAAACAGCTTCAATAGCATTTTACCTATTGTGAGTGAGCAGCAATTTTATTGTAACACACAAAAATGCAGCGACTCAAATGAGAGCACAATAGCAAAAGCTTTAGAACAGACTGCTTTTCAATGACCCAATCCACATTCTTTTGAGTGAGGGTTATGAATTGAGGTAATGAAAACAAGCAAATCTGGGGGGAGGGGGGGAATCCCAACAACTAGTATGGACGAAACTTCCATCTCATCAGATTACAAAGCATAATGCGACAAAAGGAAGTAAAAATTGTAATTGATGGGTTGGTCTAGGTCACTCTGGTATATAGCTTTCTTTCTTTCCTGCCCTCCCTCTTTGCTCTTATGGTAGGTCATTCATGTTTAGCTAAGAGAAGAGGATGCATAGATGTTTCCGACCAACAGACAGATGGAGAGACAGACAGACAGATGATAAAGAGAGACTTTTACTGATAACCTGACTGGCAAGTTACAATTAACCCTAACCCTAACGTGTAATGGGGTTAACTTTTGGCCAGCAAGCAATATAATTTGGGTATAGACAAGTTACTTTCATTTCATTTTATTTATTTTTGCTGGTAAGGATTGATTTCATTGTTTAATGCAGCTGCATTTTTCAACATATTGCACCAAAGGCTAGTTTGTTACATGGACACATTTGTGTAAACTTAATAAAATATGTAGTTTACATATTTTATGAAGTTTACACGAATGTGTCAATTCATGTAGAAAGACAGGGCCCCCTTTTTTCAACAAAGTGTTGATCCATTGGTTGCAACAGGAATTGTTGCAAAATCTTCAAAATCAGACAAGTTGACAGCTTGTCTGATTTTGTGGGTTGAGAAAGAATGACTGGCTCAAAGTCAGCCAGCCAGTTTTCATGCCTAAGGCAGGATTGGAACTCACAGCCTCCTGATTTCTAGCCTAATACCTGGACCACTAGACCAAACTGATTCTTTCCAGATTCTTTTGAGAATCTGGAATATATTCTCTTTTGAGAATAGAACAACTATACAACTTGCTCTATAAAAATTATATTTCCAACATTTATTTAGGCAAACTTCTGTTTAGATTAGCTGCTAAATTGTGATCTCCCATTTAAACGGTTGAAATGGGATGCTACTGAAATGGTCTGGAAACTTCAATTAATTCAAAGTCATACTACTGAAATGCTACCAGGACTGGTAGTCTCATTGTGATACTGTTTTGCCATCTGCACTACCTGCCAAATTAGCTCCAGTCTCAATTTAACCTAAACAGCTTGAGGCCAGGTTATTGAAAGAACATCACCTGCCACGTAGGCTTCTAACATTTTGATTTGAAGCTTCACCCTGTTTCAGGTACCTTTATCCAGCAATAAGCTTATGGAGGTAAGGAGTACCTATTGGGGAAAATGCCATATTATTCTGACATCATTATTCTACTTATTGTTGTTGTTGCTGCTGCTCTGAAGTTTTATTTTGAATTTTTATTTTGTTTTATTTACTCTCTTGGTTTTTTTAAAAAATATTTTTTATTAAACATATATCAACCTTTACACCACATTTCCACTCTTTACAGTGTTCCAGGATCGGTATCGCTCATATATATATAGTTTCCAATTTTATAGATTACCATTCTATATAGTATATCATTATTTAAAGATTTAATTATACTATAATTATTTATTTATGTACATACATTTTACCTTTAAATTGTAGTGATATTTACAGATATATACAATATTATGGAAGTATGGAACTAAAAGATAGAGAGGAAACGGAATATTATAAGATATGGAATTTATGGTACAATTGGCTAGAGAATAGATGTAAAGTCCATACATAAAGACTACTTTAAACCGGGAAATATTGCACTCTCTTGTTTTTTATAAGTTCATTTTATATATCTTTTATTTTGTTTGATATTGTTTGGGAGTTCTATTAATATAGCTTATTTTTATGCTATTTTTATATGTTTCAATTAATGCTATACCACTTTGAGTACTATAGTTCTTTAGCATGTCAAAATATGATAAAGTGGGAGCAAAATATTGATTTTAAAAAAGGACTCTACTTATTTTCTCTGCTGGAAATAAGATCTCAGGACAATAGTTGTTCACAAAACCCATAAGAACTACCAAATTGTCTAAAACTGGAATTACTGTATGTGGTTGTGATTACTTCAGATTAGAGATAGCTTTCTAGTCAAATGTATAGTAAAATGAATCAAAGTCTCTCAAAGGCTCATCTCTTGAATCTTAGATAACCCACGGGGAGAAAAAAATTAATTCTTCATATCAGAAGTTTTGTGAAGAGATGTCATATTTGATAGAATACCAGCACCCCACCCATTTCAAGATAAAATGATTTTACAGTACTTTAATGAAAGTTTTTTATGAGCTCTGAATATATCTCATTAACAGTGTTGCAAATTATCATAATAACTTATGGTGACACACCAATTTGTTCTCATTTGTGAATAAGTCCTTTGACAAGCTTAATGAGATATTATGGAAAATTCCCAGCCTCATCATTAGAGTAAGTTTCTGAAATAAATGTCCAGAAGGAAATTATTTTGAGCCCAATCTTGGAAAAAGAAGGGTAAATATACTTTCCTCCAAAGCCATATCACCTACATAATATCTTCAGGAAATAGTCTCCTTACTCATTTAGACCTTCTATGGTTTCCACAGTAATTCAGTGCTTAAGATGCTGGGTTTGTTGGTGGAAAGCCAGTAGCCCAGGTTCGAGACCTGACCACCACATGACAGGGTGAGCTCCAGGGGTGAAATGTAAAATTTGTTACTACCGGTTCTGTGGGTGTGGCTCAAAGCATTTTTTCTAATGCTTTGAAAAGCCTCTGCAGATCAGGAAACTCTGCTGGGATCATCAGAGAGCCATTTTAAAAAATACCTCTCTGCCGATCAGGAAACTCAGCTGGGATCATCACAGAGGCTTTTTAAAAAATACCTCTCTGCCGATCAGGAAACTCAGCTGGGATCATCACAGAGGCTTTTTAAAAAATACCTCTCTGCCGATCAGGAAACTCAGCTGGGATCGTCAGAGACTTTTCAAAGCATTTTTTTGGCGAAGAGGTTGCAGAAAAAAATGCTTTGAAAAGCCTCTGACTATCCCAGCTGAGCCGCGCGATCATCAGAGGCTTTTTTTTTTAACTTTTAAAAGCATTTTTTCATCGGAAGAGGTTGTAAAGAAAATGCTTTTAAAAGTAAAAAAAAAAAGCCTCTGATGATCCTGCGGCTCAGCTAGGCATGGTGGGGGGGCACAGGGGTTTTTGCTACCAGTTCTCTGAACCACCCGCCGCCATCGCTACTGGATCGGGCGATCCGGTCCGAACCGGGAGCATTTCACCCCTGGTGAGCTCCTATCCTTGTCCCAGCTTCTGCCCACCTAGCAGCTTGAAAACATTCAATGAAAATAAATAAATAGGTACCACTCCAATGGGAAGGTAATAGTATTGACCTATAAAGCCCTACATGGCATGGGCCCGGGATACTTGCAGGATCATCTCCTACTGGCCTCCCACCACCCAGTGTGTTCACATAGAGCCGCCCTCCTATGGGTGTCGTCAGCCAGACAATGTTGGCGGGCGACCCCTAGGATGAGGGCATTCTCTGTGGCCGCACCGACTCTCTGGAATGGGTTACCCACTGAGCTCCGGACGGCTCCCGATCGCCGCACTTTCCACGCTGGCCTGAAGACATGGCTGTTCCAGCAAACTCCCTGATCAACTACGAGGTTTTAATTTTGGGGATTTTAATTTTCATATTGGTTTTAGGTATTATTGGTTGTTGTTTTATTTGTGTGAGCCGCCCCGAGTCCTTTGGGAGAAGGGCGGCATATAAATTTTAATAATAAATAAATAAATAAATAAATAAATAAATAAATAAATAAATAAATAAATAAACAAACAAACAAACAAACAAACAAACAAACAAACAAATAGTGCTCCATGATGTCATGCTGGCCACGTGACTGGGAAACATCTTGAGACAACTCTGGCTCAATGGCCTTGAAACGGAGAAGAACACCATCCCCTAAGACCAATTATGGCTAGCTGGGTAAAATCCACAGGGACTTTACCTTTATAGTTTCCACATTTCTTACCATCTAGGCAAATATTCCAAAGTCGAAGAAAAATGTCTAATTTATAGACATTATAAATGTCTAATTCAATTCTTCTGTGAACATCAAGGTATATTAAATCTTGAGAAAGTTTTCATTCGTTAATAGTCATATTGTACTGATACTAGATAAATTATGTTTTTTAAAAAGTATATATATTTTGACATAAACCTGGGGGAAGAGATAATGAAATTTACTATACACATACTCATTAAGTAAATATTTACAACTAGAAGTTACAAAAATGAAAGAGAAATGTAAAACATTTACTAAAGGCCATATGCATATGTGAAAATAATAAAACTCCATATTCTTACTGAAAGGAGCAAATTATAAATATTTGGGTGGTCAGAATTTGCAGAAGTAATTGGTAACCAATTCTTTATGAATTGCTATATCAAATTCAGATGAACAATATGCAAGTTTTCAAATGCATATTATTTAAAATAACACTTATTTATTTTTTATTTTTCTGTGTTTACAATGGTACATATTAAAATGAAATTTTGATGTCCACTCTCAAAAGAATAAACTTATATATACATAAACACATACACATATACGTACACATACACATACATACATCATAATCCATTCTGAATACATAGCAGAAAAAAAAGTCTTAACAGAATAACAGAATAAAGGAGTTAGAAGGGAGCTTGGAGGTCTTCTAGTTTAACCCTCTGCTCAAGCAGGAAAAAGTATATCATTCCAGACAAGTGGATGTCCAGTCTCTTCTTAAAAGCCTCCAGTGATGGGGCATCCACAACTTCTGAAGGCAAGCCATTCCATTGTTAATTGTTCTTACTGTTAGGAAATTTCTTTGTAGTTCTAGGTTGCTTCTCTCCTTGATCAATTTCCATCCATTGTTTCTTGTCTTGCCTCTGGTGCTTTTGAAAAATAGGTAGACTCCCTCTTCTTCGTGGCAGCCCCTCAAATATAGGAACACTGCTCTTATGTCACCCCTAGTCCTTCATTTCACTAGACTAGACAAACCCAATTCCTGCAACCATTCTTCATATGTTTTAGCCTCCAGACCTCTAATCATCTTTGTTTTCTGCACTCTTTCCAGTCTCTACATCTTTTTTATAATATGGTAACAAAATATGGTCTTGACAGTTAACAAGGTTGGTACTATCTGGTACAAAGCTATTACAGCTATACAGCTACAAAGCTATTAGTTGTTCTGCTTCGGATACCATGAAACCTCCTCCCAGAAGCTAGCAAAGTAAGAAATTTATAAATTGTATCTGGCATAATTTCAGAATGATTTAATTATAATTTCAGAATGATTTAATTATACTAGCTAAACCAAGGCTCAAATGTTGAACCAAAGTAGAGAACATTTAAAAAAAAAAAAAAAAAGTCATCCGCAGGACTAGTCAGCTCTTAGACATGAGGAGCAAAAGTTATCATTTTTGGGTTTTTTTGGTTTTATGGTACATCACCAAGGTTTTCTTTAGTTACACTGAGATTACTATTCAAGCGAGGTAACTTTAATTTATCTGATTTGCATAAATATCATTGAGCTAATATTTTATCAGCTACCAGCGTGTGGAATGGAAATGTAGTGAAATATTATCTTTCATGGACTACGTTGGAAAGTTATTATTCATTTCTCTTGTAGTCATGGGAAATTCTTGGAACAACTTATAGTAAAAAATCTGTTTCATTTCTAGGATTGCATGCAGTTAGAAATCTTTAAACCTATTGGTCCATAGACTGGGTTTTAATAATGACAGTCATTAACAGACACTATTAACGGATATTCTATTTTAAAAATAGATGGTAAAATTTTTGATTACAAAATTTAGGTGGAAGCGAGAATTATGACTTCAAACTATTTACTGTATTATATAATGACTGTATTATTTATAGTAAACTATTTACTGTATTATATAATGACTGTATTATATAATGACTGTTATAAGATTAGTCCTGACTCCAGATTGAATTTGATTTCCCTAGTTTGCAACAGTGAAGATATCTACAATTAAAACATTCTGAATGACCAATATAGGCTAAGCCCTTTGGTTGCATCAAAAGCTGTTGTCTTATTTGATAGATTCTGGACATAAGTAAGATGTATAACATATGTATATACTATTAAAATTCTTGACCTCTAACTGGGTGAAATGGGGCATCATAGGGCAACAGTTTTTGAATTAATGTACCTTAAATGGGCTAACTTAAGAATGTGTCCAAATCTGGGACACATGACTCCTGAAAGAATAAAATTTGGGAATGATATGACTGTTTCAGTGCTACCACATGCTGCTTGGCTACTGGGCTGTTGCTATGGCGACATGGTCTTTATTTTCAATGTTGCATGACCATTTCCCAGTCAGTCTCACAATCCCTCACTCCCTTTCCCATTCAATCAAGACCACCTAGCTGCCTGCTGGCCTTGGACTTGCAACTTCCTGCTAGCTTCCCCAGTGACTTTCTCCATGCAAGCTTCTCATAAGCTAAGTAAGTGGGAGAGAGTGGCTGGGAAGAAGGAAGGAAGGAAGGGAGGGAGGGAGGGAGGGAGGGTAAGACTCCTCAAAGCACAGAGAAAAATGTATTCTTTTTCAAAAACAAACAAACAAGTCACTGGCTCAGATAGGTCTTACATCTCTCTATGTAAGAGCTATCTGATATGCTAACTAAACAGTGCCATACTACCAGATCCATGGAATATCCAGATATTTAAATCACCCAAAATAACTTTTTTTCTCTCTTTAATTTTAGCAAGATCAGTGCCTTTAGGCTTCTGTTATGTATTGGTCCAAAATAAATCTTTGGAGACTCCAAAGTGAAATTTTTCCTGAGAACGTTTTGCATGACTGTTACAATAACTTCTTCCATCTGGCGTTTTCAGTTTGGATCAAACAATTAAGTCAGTCAATGGTGTCTCTTTCATAATTATAGACATTTATATTTCTTAAGCCAATTCATCAATGTATCCTCCCCCATTCAGAGACCCTCCTGAAGCGTTGAAACTTTAAAGCCAGAATTTCCAGCCAATCTTACTTGTTAATCATCACTTGACTGCATCTGCAACACTTCCCCTGGTCATTGTTATTTATTCATAGACATTTCTCTTTGAACAAAACCTGAGAGCTATGAACTGGAAATTTATATGCAGTAAATGAAAGACAAATGAAAAAGATATTCTGTTTCACAATTCTTAATTAACCTATGGAGCTTATTGTTGCTGGCTGCCAGAATGACTACCAATAGAGATGATGTTACATAAATATTAGATAAACTCTTTGGGAGATGACCTACCAGTAGTTACAAAGTCCATCTAATATCAGTGTTTATTAACATTGTACTTTAAGATTAATAACAGACGAGCATGAGTTCCTAATACTCAATTTCCTGTTCCATATACTTCATTGTACCCTACACAGAGTGCATCAGAGAGATGGGCAATTCTTAAATATGATAGATAAATAGATGATAGATGATAGATAGATAGATAGATAGATAGATAGATAGATAGATAGATAGATAGATAGATAGATAGATAATAGGTAAATAATGATTGGAGGGAGGGAGGGAGAGAGAGAGAGAGAGCAAGAGAGAGAGAGAGAGAGAGAGAGAGAGAGAGACAGACAGACAGACAGACAGACAGACAGACAGACAGACAGACAGACAGAGACAGAGAGAAATGTACGCTGTTGATAGTCAGAATTCTGAACAAATGTATTTATTCTAGACCAGCATGGCAACCTCTTTCAGGTCATTCTAAAGTCACATGTAACATCACTTGTGGGCTGCAGTACATTTCATGATGTAGATAAATAAAATCCTTTACAATATTTTTTCTGACTATCAATAAATAAGGAACAGTTCAGGACCTTCAAATCACCCTATCTTTGTATACTACTTTTGGAACATTTTTAACCCCCTTTTCACACCTATCACCTTAAGAAATAAATTGGCATAAAGTTAAAAAAAATCAGATTTTGTTACCTAATTATTAACCTTTCCTGTTTAAAGACACAACCATTTTCTTCATTTATTTGGAAAGTTGGGACTAAGAAAAGATACCACATGTTACTGTTAAAATACACATCAATAGTACTCATGAAATTATGAAAGTAAAAATGATTTTAATCAATTTCTTTCAATTCACTTTTTATGAATATGTTTTAAATATCTCTTCAAACATAAGTACCTTATGTTTTTTGGTTTATGTCGTTGCCATTTTTTACCCTTTGTAAGAGCTTCTGACTATGAGGCATCTTCATAGTGCTTTCATTAACAACTCATAGAAACAGGAATTTGCAAAGCTGCCTAAATCTGAGTTTGAGTTTGTTATGTCTATACTTATTATTTCATTCCAATGCTTTAACAATAAAAGGAGCCTTGGTGGAGCAGCGGACTAAAGTGCTGTTTAGTAGCACTTAGCTGCCAGCTGCCTGCAATTATTGCGAGTTCAAATGTCACCAGGCTCAAGGTTGACTCAGCCTTCCATCCTTCCGAGGTAGATAAAATGAGGACCCGGATTGTGGGGGCAATAAGCTGACTTTGTATAAAAAAGAACACCGTTTAGGGGGGCCGAAAGCCCTACTAAGCAGGTATATACAAAAGTATGAAGGCTATTGCTTAACGCATTGTAAGCTGCCCTGAGTCTCCGGAGAAGGGAGGCATATAAATCAAACCAATAAATAAATAATAATAAATAAATAAAAGCAGTAGAAAACCTGCATTCATACATAGAGCTTTTTTGCAATTTTCTTTTTAAAATATGTTACATATAGTCTTTCTAAGGGTTACCCTTTATATCTATAAATTGCCAAATGCACTTTCTTTTTGGAATACACAATCCCTAGATGTATATTTTCCCTTTGAATTATTGAAAATAATATAACAGACTTTAGTGGATAATGCTCATTTATATTCACCAAAGTCACTCCAACAGTGAGATGGGTAACATATAAATGTAATAAATAAAATAAAATTTCATGCCTAATGGAGCCCAGTTTGAGAGAGAAAATATTTTTATGTCCCACTGAAACCTGTTGAAGATTTTTCCATAGTAACAAACACTTTAATAAATATAATTCATATAGTCAAATTCATATAAAGGTATATATTAAAGGCATTCTTTAATATACACAGTTATATTCTGGAATTGTTTGTACCTGTTTTCCTAGAGACCACAATGGGCATTGAGAGTACAGAAAAAAATAAGGGATCTCATCTTTTCCCCCCTTTCTTTAGCTCTATTTTGTTTTCCCTTAATTGGAAGCATCTTAATCCTGTACTCTTCGGCTTGTTTCCTTTAAAAAAAAAAAAACTTTATTAGGTTTCAATAAGTAAGTTATAAAGAAACAAAGAGAGAGAGAGAGAGAGAGAGAGAGAGAGAGAGAGAGAGAGAGAGAGAGAGAGAGAGAGAGAGAAGGTCAGATATAAGTCAAATTCAAATCTGCAGTCAGATGGGAAGCCAATTAAATCAACCAATCAACCAACCAACCAACCAACCAACCAACCAATCAATCAATCAATGTATAGAAAAAGAATAGAAAAAGAATCACTTCCAGCTTTCTTCAGTACAGGTAAAAATATAAAATACATTAACCCAGAGGTGGGCTGCTGCTGGTTCAGACCAGTTTGGGCGAACTGGTAGTAGCAACCTGCGGGTGGCCCACCCCGGTTCTATCCCGTCCTATATCACCATGTTTTTGAAGCCGCGCATGTGCATGGAAGGCCGCGTGCATGTGCGGAATGGCACATATTTTCGGTGCTGGGCAAACCCGTTGTTAAATGGGCAGCAGCCCACCACTGCATTAACCTCTTACTCTAAGATTAACAATAATACACAGTATAATAATAATAATAATAATAATAATAATAATAATAATAATAATAATAAGTTCTAACCTTTTATTCATTCAGCTTGCTTCCAATAGAAAGAGTGCTTTCCAATTCTGCATTAGTGCTTTGAGGTAAGGAGGAGACAGGGTGAGTACTACAGGAACTTTATTTGTTACAAGGTTTAAGAACAAAATCCTGAAGGCCCATCAGAGTTTCCCTCTGCACATTCCCTCTGATTCTTATTGCCGATAGACTCAGAGTGTCAATGCCTGGAATGCCCTACCTGACTCTGTAGTTTCTTCCCCAAACCCCCAAAACTTTAATCTTAAACTGTCACCCCATTTCTAAGAGGTCTATAAGGGGCATGCATAAGTGCACCAGCGTGCCTACTGTCCCTTTCCTAATATTCCTTTTTACTTACTCTTTTCATGTATTCAAATTATGTGTATACTTTTACCTGTTATCTTATGTATGCTTGACAAATAAACTTATGATTCATTTTGATCCACCTGAAAGACTAGGAAATCAGCTCCTCAGGAATTTAGAATTACACTTTATTGAGATTGACTACCCTGTTTTCCCTAAAATAAGACATCCCCTGATAGTAAGCCCAATCAGCCTTTTGAGCGCCTGGCAGTAAGGCCAAGCTCTTATTTCAGGATTCAAAAAAATATAAGACAGGGTCTTATTTTCAGGGAAACATGGTACAATAATAGAATCTTGCTAGTCTGATTGCATGTATCTTATCACTTTCTAATATCCAGTGAATCAGGGAGATGTCTGTATGAGGCACTTCTAAATATTATCTTTTTCCCAGAGTTTAAAGAATGTTTCACTCCCTTTGCTTAGGTAATGGTTCCTGCATATTTCTATCAAAGTCATCCTCCTTACATCCTATCAGAAGATGCACAGACTAATTAATGCAAGCTAAGATTAAATAAATAAATAACAAAATATAAATCCTGAACTCCCAATTTTGTTGTAATACATGTTCAGAAGTTAATTGGTGGTTGTTTTTCCTTCTGAGAAATACTGAGAGACATAGGATAGGAATAGGATAGCATGTAATCCACCATTCTTTCATTGAAATTACTCCACATTAAATTGTATGAGAGCAGCAACACTGCCTAGTTTTGCTGTTGAGATGTGACAAAGATGAGGGAACTAACGAACTAAATAAATAAATCATACCTTTCCTCACTCAAGAAACAGAGGAAAACACATTAATGTGGTCGTGTGGTAGAGTCCTATTAGAAAATGTCTGTGGAGATTCTCAGTCATTAAGGTCATAGCTGTTTGCCAGAACCACTTCTTGGATGAGAAACAAATTGTTTTCTTCTTCTTCCTCAAGAGAAAAACAACAACAGTCCAGCTGCCTTTTGAAGAAGCATCTTTGACAGTTGTATGAGAGAGGGATTGGGATTTTTGTATGTTGCCCAGAGTCACTTTCTGTGAGATGAGAGGTGATATAAAACTGATTAGTAAATAAAAACAAAATAAATCTAGAAAAAAGATGAAAATGTGAACATCACACTGATGGCAAATACTTATTGTCATGATCATGGGGTTTTTTTTCTTCCTTTCCCAGTCGTAACATATGTGGTAAAAACTGAAGCATCAGAAAGGCTTGGAAAATAAAAACAATGTCTTTAAAATTATTGTGGAAGAAAATTGTTGAGAATTCCTTTGATTACAAGAACAATTCATTTAGTGCTAGCTGATATAAAACTAGCCTGCTCTCTAGAAGTGTATAATAGTGAAGCTAATGCTTAGATAATTTGGAAAGCAGACTGCAAAAATTAGAATCATTGGAGAAGATACTAATGTTTGGAAAAACTGAAGGCAGTTGAGACCAACACTTAATAGATTTTATTATTGATGGTGGAACAAGTATAAACTTTTATGAGAACTCATAAAAAGAAGTTCCAGTTTTGATTTAAAAATATATACACTGATTTACAAAGAAGCAGAATACAGGTTACAATGGTAAATGCATTGCATCTACAATATACATGTGCTTTGTACCAACCTTTTAATAGATCTGTAAAAGTCAGGAATATTGTTAACAGATGGAATTCCTCTTAGTGATGAATCTGTCTGATCTGGGTCTGCCTTCTGTTCTTTTCTCTGTCTGCATGAATCAAGGCATTAAAACTGTGCAGGGATCTGGATTTGAATGATGAAATACGATACAATACAATACAATACTGGCCAAGTGTGATTGGACACACAAGAAAATGTCTTTGGTGCATATGCTTTCAGTGTACATAAAAAGAAAAGATACATTCATTAATAATCATAAGCTACAACAGGTAATGATAGTCATAGGGTACAAATAAGCAATCAAATCATACTAGGAAACAATCAATATAAATTGTAAGGATACAGCAACAAGTTACAGTCATACAGTAATAAGTGGGAGGAGATGGATGATAGGAATGATGAGAAGATTAATAGTAATAGTAATGCAACCTTAGTGAATAGTTTGACAGTGTTGAGGGAATTACTTGTTTAGCAGAGTGATGGCGTTTGGGAAAAACTTTCTTGTGTCTAGTTGCTCTGGTGTGCAGTGCTCTATAGCGTCATTTTGAGGGTAGAAGCTGAAACAATTTATGTCCAGGATGCAAGCAGTCTATAAATATTTTCACAGCCCTCTTTTTGAGTCATGCAGTAAACAGGTCCTCAATGAAAGGCATTTGGATTTGGAGCATGTTAGTTCATACAGCAGTGTCAGAAACACCTTCTACTAAACATGTATCTTTCCTGGAAACACCTTCCAGAAAACAACCATACAAATCCAGAAAAAGCTTTAAGACATTTCTAACAACTGCTACATGCATGGCAACACAGACTTCAAATCATCTTTTACCATACAAATCTGAATCTCTCTACTTGGATTCTACAAACATAATTTAGTGCATGTTCACTCCACTGCATTGCTAACATGCCGCCTATCTTGGTCATAAATGGTGTTTACCAATTTTCTGTCCAGCATTAACAATAACTCTACAGGGATTTAAATTTCATGACAAATGCTCAGTGATGCTTTCACTGTCAAGTATAAAAAAAAAAAACTCATATCCATAGATTTGGGGACCTGTAGGGCCTGAATCTGTTTGATTTGTGCATAATTACTCTAATCCATCCTGAGTTCTTTCAATAAGCATGCTTTAACTTGAGTGGAAAATTAAAGCACCAAACGTCTTTTCATGTTTTTAATAATTAAGAAAAGTAAAGGCCAATTCCACTTATACTCTTCTTTTGAATATGTGAGTGTATGTTTATGTATTTATTTCAATCTAACCATTATAATACTGTCTTTCTTTTATTTATACTCAATGCCTTACTCACCAGCACTTCATTTATTAGATACTCTAATCCTGGCAGAATCATTTTAGCAATGCTATTATCATTTTTAACATTTTAATACACTACAAAGGTATAGCCAATGTTGGAAGATAGCAACCAATAAACCTCTAGTGCTGTGGCATTCATCATTACAAAAATAGTATTCAAAAGTTGTCTACCCTTCACTTTTCGGTTGTGGATCTTGATTTGAGATCTTCTGGGTATTGTTTCTGTCTGGTATAAGGGAACATTGAGGTAAAATGCTAGGTCATGTGTCAATCAAAAAGTGAAATCCATCAGTAATGAAATTAGAAAGTGTTATTTTAAACCCGTCGTGTTCCCATTTTAATTTGGATTTGGATTAAAGTATCACACAGTTATCAATAATTTATTTATTTATTTATTATATTTCTATACCACCTTTCTCCCGTAGGACTCAAGGCGGTGTACAGTCAAGAAAAATATAGATACACAAACATCATAAAATTGCTAATTAAAATTATTATTATAACATAGTTTGGCCCAATTAAATAGAACCTAAAATTAGATAACATTTTAAAAACATTCACATGTTCATATGTTTAGCCCCGCTTGTTGGAACATCAGGGTTTTGAGGGCACGGCGGAAAGCATGGAGATCAGGGATATTTCGTATCTCAGGGGGCAGTTCATTCCAAAGGGTTGGAGCCCTCACAGAGAGGGCTAATAATGTAGTGCAAGTAGGAAGCAAAGCTGTCAACTGTTTAAGAATAAGTAATATGGGGACTCAAAACATATTTACCGTAGTTAGCCTGTACTTTTGTTTGGTGTGCTATAGCTATCATGCTCTTAATGCTTTCATTTTAATGAAATGTTATTCTAAAGAGAATCGTGAATGAATGAAGAATTCAATAGACTTCTCTTTGTGCTTTTAAAGCCTAATATACTCCTATCTAGAAGATTGATATTGCCACAACAATTCTAGAAGCAAACTAAATCTGCAAATGTGTGCTTTGGAGTTTACTTACATTGGAGTCTCAAGATGTAGCCATTGGCAGGCAAAAACTAACCTGAGCAGCTATTAAAATCATCACTTTGAGTCTTGCCAAAGAGAAATGGCTTTTATAGTTTAATCAGCAACTAAGAAGAAGCAAATATGAAGTTCTGGCAAAATCAATATTATGGTATTAGATAAATTATGCAAAGGCCCTGGCTATCTTTATCTTTTATTGGCTACAAAAGCTTTTGGGGGACAGCTGGTGGTTTCACCTTAAGGCAAGTTATTAAAAAAGATTTCATATTCTCTGTCAATACTGGCCTTCAATCTTATTAGCTTACAGTACCTGCATTTAAGGTCAGGACGACCCTACTTTAGCAATAGCAATAGCATACTTATATACCACTTTACAGTGATTTACAGTGATTTACAGTGTAAATCACTCTCTAAGTGATTTACAGAGTCAGCATATTGCCCCCAACAATTTGGGTCCTCATTTTACCCACCTCTGAAGGATGGAAAGATGAGTCAACCTTGAGCCTGATGAGATTTGAACTGCCAAATTGCAGGCACCTGACAGTCAGTAGAAGTAGCCTGCAGTACTGCACTCTAACCACTGCACCACTATAGTCCTTCTACCTTCTCTCTTCCAGGCTGCCAAGAGAACAGTAAAATTAACAAAAAGAAGGTGATGATTCTGTCCTTCCCATTGATAGATATACTTTTTATTTTATTTTTCTGAAAAGACTTCTCCAAGAATCTGGCTATACAAATCTGTAGGCATATAAGCACAAATCCTAGAAATAATTTCAATTAATGGTCAGGTGATATCTTAAAGCTTTAAGGTTATAGGTAGAACTCTGCAGCAAACTAGTAACGAGTGTATTTTGGACATACCTTTTGGAAGCTCTGCTTGCTCTACCAGATTTCTCAAGTGAGGTTTTAAGAAAGTCTATTTTTAAACATAGTAAATTACTCTAATTCAGTTTAGAGAAAAGTTTCCCAATAGTTCAATATCAATAGTTCCAAACAGATCTTAAATCCAATTTTAATAGTTCCAGATAGATCTGTAGATACTGTATAAATGTTGGAGATTTTTTTTGGGGGGGGGGTCACTTCTGACTCTTGAGTTTTATTGACTAGCATCAGCCTGCCAATAACCAGTATTTAATTGTTTTCAGACAAAGCGTCCTATTACATTGATCAGCCTTGGTACTACAGTGGTTTAAAGCACCCTGTTATTAACACAGCTGCCTGCAATTTACTGCTGGTTCGAATCTCTCCAAGGCTCAAGGTTGACTCAGCCTTCCATCCTTTCTAAGGTAGGTTAAATGAGGACCCAGTTTGTGGGGGCAATAAGCTGACTTTGTATAAATATACAAAAGTATGAAGGCTATTGCTTAACGCATTGTAAGCCGCCCTGAGTCTCCGGAGAAGGGCGGCATATAAATCAAATTAAAAAAAAAAATGACTTTGGTTAATTTCTGAAATTTTCAAACATATTTTTATTTTTAAAAGATGTATGGATAAAAATACACAGACATCCAAATCCTGCTGTGTGGTGCTTCATTGTGATAGTGGGCAGGTGTTCCTGGAAAAGATGAACAAAAAACATCAGGAATGTATATATTTTCCCTCTGCGCTAATGTTCCATGTATAGAGAGCTTTTAGACTTTGTCTGGGCTTGAAAGTAAGCAGTATGATGTCTGAGACTTCCAAGGAAAGCCAGCACTGTAGACTGGGGGAAATTAAAACCAAACAAAACCATTTTGGAAGAAAACCATTCTTCTATCACTGCCAAGAAGATGACTTGGATGGATCCATGAAGTCACCGGTAGTTGAGCTTGTCTCATAGGAGACGTTAAAACCGGTAAGATGTTTAAAAAGAAACTGGAACGTGTTTTAAACAGGAGGCATGAGGGTGTATGGATTGCAAAGTGTAATGAAGAAAGAAAAGTTTCCATATGCTCCAAGACAATAGGGTCTGCAATAAATGAGAAAGCATTCTGATATCCAAAGAGACATTTTTACCAGAATGTTTTCAGCAAGCAAGCAACAACAGCTGGAACACACCACTATGCAGCCCTGGAGCATGTAGAGTAAATATCATACTTTTTGATGCAAGCTGACTCTCAGGGTGAGGCTCTCACTCTTACAAACCCAATCCCAAATCCCCAGACGTGATACAAGGCTCATCGTACTTATAAGTTTTATTAGTCTCTCTCAATGAATGTGTCCTGGAAGAATGAATATTAATCTCCTTTAGTTCTCCTGAAATATCAGCCAGATCATTTGGTATTTTTGTGACCAAGCTATAAAGCAGCAAATATTTTAAGGTATTTCAGGACAGATTTTGTAGCTTTGTCTGAATGCCAACTTATTTTTGACCTTCGCTACAAATTAAGCCCAACTAGAGATAAAATGATATTTATAAGCATTAATGCTGTTCTTTATCAACTGACTGCCATTCTCTCATTGTCATTCTCTCTCTCTCTCCCTCCATCCCTCCATCCCTCCTTCCCTCTCCCTCTCCCTCTCTCTCTCTCTCTCTCTCTCTCTCTCTCTCTCTCTCTCTCTCTCCCCCCCCACCAGTGGTGATTCAAATAATTTAACAACTAATTTTCTGCCCTAATGATTTCTTCCAACAACCAGTTCACCAAACTGCTCCGAAAGTTAACCGAAACCGGTTCTCCCAAAGTGGTGCAAACTGGTTGAATCCCACCACTGTATCTATCTATCTTATCTATCTATCTATCTATCTATCTATCTATCTATCTATCTATCTATCACCTACAGTATCTATTTATATCTATGTATCTATCTATATCTATGTATCTATGTATCTATATCGATGTATCATCTAGGTATCTAGATATCTAGGTATCTAGGTATCTATCTATCTATCTATCTATCTATCTATCTATCTATCTATCTATCTATCTATGCATTTCCCTGCCTCCATTAGAAGTTCCATAGTGAAAGATATGATTCAGCTGCAGAATGCGAGTCAGTTAAATGGGAAAATATGACATTTCTAAACTTTGATCTTGTAGAACACTGCTAATTTGGAAAACCAGAGCAAAATTGGGCAAGCCCCAAAGGTGCTTTTTCAAGAGGCAACTGGACTTTCTGTTCTTTCTTTTTTATTTTCCATCCCAGAAGCTTCTTCAGCTCTGAATGAGAAGCAAAACATCTTCAAAGAAAAACCAGAAAGTCCAGTTGTCTCTTGAAAAAGCACCTTTGAGAGAGTCATGACCTGGATGACTGAGAATCCCCATAGACAAAATTGGGCAAGTAAATCTCCCAGTTTTGTCTGTTTGGTTTCTCTTTACAGCAGGCCCGAAACAGCATAATATTGCCAACACTAAACTCTACTTAGATTCTGTGATCTCCCACATATTTTTATTTTTAATCTGAAGATAGGAAGAATAGTAAGTGGATATTTATTTAAAAGGCATACTGCTTGTTTGCTCTTCAACTATGTTTCTTCTTGAACTATCTGAGGTATTCTTGACAACGATGTTGGTATCTCCTTCTTTTCATATTCACCTTGCATACACTGGCTGCAGTATCAGAAATAACTCAGGATTTCATCTCCTCCATGAAATGGAAATTTAAAATTTGTCCCATTAGGGATTAGATCAGTGGTGAGTTATTCCCGGTTCTGTCTGGTTCTTTAGAACTGGTAGTAAAAGTGGCGGGAGGCTCCAACCACCCACCCGGACATCAAAATTGATGATCTGCGCATGCGCAGAAGCTTCGTTTGCTTTGCTCATGCATGCATGCATTTCTGCTCATATGCAGATCAATTGTGACATCTGGGAGGGTGGGTGGAGCCTCCCACTGCTTTTACTACCTGACAGAACTGGGAGCAACTCACCACTGATGCCACAGTTCAGCACAGTAGTGTTGGCCAAAAGATATCATGATTTTATTTATTTTATTTATTAGTTCAATTTATATGCCGCCCTTCTCCGGAGACTCAGGGCGGCTTACAATGCATTTAGAAAACCATTATAAAACCATTTAAAAATTAAAAATTAAAACCCATTCACACCATTCACGGCCGGATCTCACAAGATCGCAACAGCGAGATCAGCGGCCTCAGGCCTGCCAGAAAAGCCAGGTCTTCACCGCTTTTCAGAAGGCCAATAGGATGGGAGTGGTCCGGACCTCAGGAGGTAACTGGTTCCAGAGAGCTGGAGCAGCCACAAAGGCCCTCCCCCATGGGCCCACCAGCTGGCATTTTTTAGCTGATGGGACCCGGAGGAGACCAACTCTGTAGGATCTTACCAGTCACTGGGAGCTATGTGGTAGAAGGCGGTCTCAAAGATAGTTTTGTCAGAACAATGAATGTTTCAACTTCCAATCTTTTTAGGCATGGCTGAACCATCATGAACCCCATAAAAAAAGGAGGGAGCTTAGATCATATTGCATGATTAGATGTAATAACGTTCTTTCTAGACCAGAAAAAAAGAATTATCTCTACTTCTCTTATAGCATGCTTTTGAGTATAGATAGTCCTTGACGTACGACCACAACTGAGCACAACATTTCTGTTGCTAAGGGAGACCCTTGTAAAGTGAGTTTTGCCCCATTTTACAATCTTTCTTGCCACCGTTGTTAAGTGAATCACTGCAGGTATTAAGTTAAGAACTCAGTTGCTAAGTGAATCTGGGTTCCCATTGGCTTTGTTGTCAGAAGCTTAGGTGATCACATGGTCGTGGGACACTGCAGCGGTCATAAATATGAGTTAATTGCAAAGCATCTAAATTTCAATCACATGACCATGGGTATGCTGCAATGGTTTCAAGACTGAAAAATCGTCATAAGTCACTTTTTTTCAGTGACATTTTAACTTCAAATTGTCACTAAGTGAATTGTTGTAAATCAAGCGCTACCTGGACTCTGCAAGGGGAAAGTATACAAAGAACAAAAAAACAAGCAAAGAATGTTATAGACGGGGTGGGTATGTATATTATAATCTTGGAGAGATCTTGTATGCTAAACGTATTATTTACAATGCACTTGTGGCAGAAAGTTAAACCATGACATGGACAGATTAAAGTGCACATTTTTAAGCCTCCACATTGCAGCCACCTAGTGGCAGAAAACAACACAATTCCCAGAAATAATTGTAGAGTTCTGTACATATTTGTTTAGAAACAAACCTATTGCATTCACTCACATTCCCTTCCAACAGAATAGGCATACAGTTGCAGTGCAAAATTTGTTGTTGTTGCTACTGTAAGCAATAGTACAAATGAAATTCTTCTGTTCTATTCCTTAATTGTTCCTTTGTTTTCTTTGGCACGCTACGTTCACAACTCAAGGAAATGTGAGTGTGTAACTTCTGATAGCAGTCTCTCAAGTGAATAAACAAGCAAACCAGCAAATGAGTAAAAAAAATGCATAAACCAAGGTCTCAAATATTTGGGGCCAGTCTCAGACCTGTTCTAAAAGTTGCTGTTGAATTATAATTTTAATTTGAAAGAAAGAGAAAAAGAGAAATGGTTGGAGAGCAAGCACACTGACTGTCTTTAATAAATTATTATTTTTTATTTCACTTAACATTCAGTCAACTTTAAATGTTTGTCCTGGCACTATTAACTTTTGGCCCTATTCATATTTACAGACTACTGACATATCACTCAAAAGCTAATCACAGTCCTTTATACAGTTGTATTCTGATGTTTGGACCACTGCATTTGCAAATACAAGAGAAGGCTGACAATCTCAGTGAGAGGTTTTTTGATCATGTCTTGTGTTAATTATATTTTGAATAAAGGGAACCGTTGGATCATAAAGGCTCATATGGGGAACAGCTTCAGGGACTCACAGGGAAGCTTAAGAAGCTTGCAGTGTGGGGGAGTTAATTGGATTCCATTGTTCCCTGAGATATTCTGAGCTTTGAAACTAGGTTGGCAAAAATGAGGATAAATCATTAATACTAGCCAAGCCCGTTTCTGAATCAAAGCCAAAATTCTTCCAACCATCCAGAAATGAAGTTTCCCCTGCCTTCATACATTGCTTAAGTTTCCATTTTCCCATCTGATTTCTGAGATGGTTCCTAGAAAAAGTTGGGTAATCTCTCAGCATTATCTAACTGTGCTACCTGGGCTACAACAGCCTTAGAGGAATCATATAACTGTGGACCATAAACAATGTTAGACCATTGACTCACTTTCTCATTTGCTCCCAAGTTGTTCCATTTGCACAACTTGGAAAAATATCTGGTGTTGCACATGCATCTATATTTTTCTTAAAATCTGGGAATTAGCTCAGAAGCAGCAGGATAAGACAATTAGGAACACTAGTAGAAACAGCATTCTTTCAAGATCTGCATGTGCAATTCAGATATCTTTATAAAAGGTAATGGTAAAGGTTCCCCTTGCATATATGTGCTAGTTGTTCCCGACTCTAGGGGGCAGTGCTCATCTCCGTTTCAAAGCTGAAGAGCCAGCGCTGTCCGAAGACGTCTTCATGGTCATGTGGCTGGCATGACTAAATGCCAAAGGTGCATGGAATGCTGTTACCTTCCCACCAAAGTAGTCCCTATTTTTCTATTTGCATTTTTTATGTGCTTTCGAACTGCTAGGTTGGCAGATGCTGGAACAAGTAATGGGAACTCACCCCGTTACGCAGCACTAGGGATTCGAACTGCTGAACTGCCAACCTTTCGATATTCGGGTTTTCTCCCACATAAAATTGGAAGTGTCTTGGCGACGTTTCGACGAAGTCTCATTTGTCATCTTCAGGCTGGTGTTTTCGGCTTCGTGCTTCTAGGAGCAATGTGTGATTGCAGCTGTTTCTTCCTTTTAACTGCTAGTGGGGGTGTGAACTGATTGGGTGGGAGCTTGGCTGTGTTCTGAAAACACCAGCCTGAAGATGACGAATGAGACTTCGTCGAAACATCACCAAGACACTTCCAATTTTACGTGGGAGAAAACCCGAATAACCAAAGACCTACATACAAACACCCGCGAAAACCTCAGAATATATATATATATATATATATTCCTGTTATATATTTCCAGATATTTTATTTAAAAGTAGTAGTTCTATATGAGATTTCAATTGCCTTTATATCAGTCAGCTAAAGCCAGAGTTACAAAATAGAAAAACATTGACCGATGTATGTCAGCCTACTGAGTCCATGGAGCAGGGACATAATTTAGAAAATGCCTCGCAGAAGAGATCATCATCAGCTTTTTCTGTTCAGTTATCCTGTTGTGGGTTGCAGAACACAAAGTGTGAGTTGGAACAAAAGCAAAACGAACTGCAGATATTCAAAGAAACTGCTTTAGGTATGGAAATGAGGATCTGCAGGAGGCTGACAAATCACAAGGATAGGTTGGCTGACAGAATTGGCTTACTGTCCTCAGGAGTTCTATAATCAGATGCAATGGAACCAGCCAAATTGTTTAATTCAGGAAATCCAGTTACCTGAAAGCAACTCCGTATTCTTGCTAAATTCTCTCTGTTCCTGTACAATAAGCCAACCTCTAAAATCTACTCCCTTTTTTTTTTCAATTTGTGGATTGTAAGTTTCAATTTGTGTCACCCACTTAATCTGCAGATTCAGTTTATCCCAATCTAAAATTATGCTCTCTGGGTAGCTTTGCTATTTCTTTCAGAATGAGGCTGCCTTTCAACAGCAATCCTGGGAGCATTTTAACTTTTTAAAAATTGTCTGTTTTCATTTGGCATCCTACGCCACTCTGAAACTGGAAGGACAATTTTTAAAAGATATTTGCTGGTGGTCGTCATGATAAATAATAATAAAACGTCAGCAGATCAACCTATCAGGCCATTTTGAGCCATTCTTTCAGAAGGATATCTACCTTACTGCTCTCATATAACATCTTTATGATTTCAGATAGGTTAGATTTGAAAAATACTGGTTGTCTTAAAGTTAACAATTAAGCTTTGTTGTGTAGTGGGCACTATAATTTCATTCTTAACGAATTCAGAATTTTAAAAAATCTCACTAGTTCCTTTTCTGGCAAATCAATGAAAAGAAACCAGAATATCATGAGTTTTAGTCCTGCCTTAGGCATACAGCCAGATGGGTGACCTCAGTATCTCTTTCACACTTCTAGAAAGAAAGACATATTAAAACACTTCAGAAAATGTTGCCAAGAAAACTGGAGAGGCTTGCCTAGGCAGTCAGCAGGAATCAAAACTGATTTGAAAGCACAAAATTACAAGAATCAACGATGGACATTTTATGCAAAGGCAAGGGCCCCTAATTGCTGCTCTTTATGATGGTACACATAATTTTCTTCTTAAAGTCAGAATGTAGCCACTGGTTCAAAAAGCATGGGAAGCCATCTCAATAGCAGGTTGCTGCAGATTGAGCTAACTGCTTCGTCGTACTGAATGTATCAAAAGTGGATGAGGGAAGCAACACTCCAGATGTTGAGTTTGCTTGGCTGCTATCTACTGGTTGTCTGGAGTTTTGCAGCTCAGATCTGACAGTCCTAATAACAGGCCAGAATTATGCTACTAACACTAAGTAACTATTATATATTGTATTGGCTGATCTTCAGGAATCATTATATAACTTCCATAGATTTCCCTAGTGAACCAGTGGTCTACCTTACCAGTTCAATTTTTGGGGGGCGGGGGGGAGAATCCTGAAAAATATTCATCTTTTGGCTCGGAAATGAAATAGAAAAAAAAAATAGTAGCTTTCTTTACAACCATGTCTCAGAAGTTTCAGTGGTAGAAGAATGCTCCCCTTCCCCCATTCTTTTGTTCTGATACAATGATTTGTGCATCATAAAGGCAACCAGATATCAATAGCTAAGGGATTATTTCTGTGATTAAAGAGGGTAAGCTCAAACCTTTTCTTGTTCAGCTAAATTCCTTGCAAACACAGCAACTTAATCGTTCTGACAATTTGCAAACAAAATGTGTCCCTAAACTGTTAACCTCCAAAAGTAGCTGGCAACATAATAACATCTGAGCTATCTGTCATCACAGATAATAAAGGTGTTTGAAAATGGAATCCATTAACATTCTAGCTTTCCCCCGCCTCTCAAATGCTTGGAAATATTTCCATGTTTCCCCTAAGACTAGGGGTGTGAGGAATAGACTAATCTGTTGTGCACTGTTTAGAATTCTTTCTCCAAATAATGTTTGCTAGTACAGTAGGTGTGCATGTGTGGGAGGAAGGTCTCTGTATATAAAACATTTTTTTCCTAGTTTATTCCTCATGCCAACGCATCCCTATTATCCCTGAAAGATAATAACTTGCCCAAGAATCTTTAGCTTTTATTAAGCAAGTATGAGTGGGTGCGCATTCTCCAGGGCTTCCCACAGCTTTAAAGTCTTGAACGATTTTAACTCATGTTTTCTGGACCAAATGCTATATGTTGAGGACAATGGCATGCAGTGAAATTCAATAGCATGGAAGTTAGGACTAGATCTCAAAGTAGCAGTCCAAGTTCCTTTTGACCATCCCAAAAAGGTCAGGTATTCTTGGTAGCAGCAAACAGGTTCAACATCCACACATACAGAGATTTCTTCTGTAGATACCAATGTTCAAGATGGGAATGTCTGCATGTGATTAGTCATTCCCCCTTTCTAATTCTATTGGGACTATTCTCATTTTAGACATGAATTCACTGACATAATATCTGGTAAGGCTTTCTGATTATATACTAACATATTTAGAAAAGTATAGGGTTTTCTATATACCCATATTTTTCAGAGTATAAGATGCTCTGGACTATAAGACACACCTACCTTTTTGGGGGGAGGAATACAAGAAAAAAAAATCTGCCTCTGCCTCCCAGCAATTTGCCTCTTTGCAGCAAACAGCAAACAGTCTATTTCAGCTTCATTTTTATTTTCAGCACAGCCTGATTAGCACACAAAAAAAATCTGCCTCTGCCTCCCAGCAATTTGCCTCCTTGCAGCAAACAGCAGAGGGTGAAAATGGGGTGCATGGAGGCGGCAATAGGCAATGCCAATTCCTGCAGCCTGAAATAGCTGATGGTCAGGAGGCCGATCCAACCAACAATCAGCTGCTTGTGCTAATCAAGCTGTGCTGAAACTGAAACTGAAACAGGCTATTTGCTGTTTGCTACAAGGAGGCAAATTGCTGGGAGGCAGAGGCCAAAGGGTGGGGGGCAGTGGGTAGGCGGGGCTATATTCAGTGTATAAGACGCACCCAAATTTTCATCTTCTTTTAGGGGAGGGAAAGTGCACCTTAAACTCCAAAAAATACGGTAATTTTTATATATTGTGATTGTTCATAATTACCACACTAACCTTCATTTTGGGATGAAGATCCAGTTATAAATTGTTTAAATAAATAAACATTGGCCAATTTCTGTAAAAGTGCTGGACTATATAAAATAGTTATTTTTGCCTTTAAAAGGTTTGTAAAGGCCAGCTATGACAGTCTGAACCCAAATCTAAATCCAATAAGACATCTTCTCATGGGAATTACTCACTCTTAAACAACACCAACTCATGTAACAGGTTCTTAAAAGTACAGTGACAATAGAGAGCCATATTTATCTCATTGGTGAGAGCCATGAAATCAGAAGTGAATGTAAATGTGACAGTTGCTCAGAAGTCTGCATTGTGACATGTATACTCTGCTCTCTGATCATAGAGGGACTATAGTTTAGAGAAAAAGCACATGCTTTGCATGCAAATAATCCCAGGTTCAGTTTCTGCCATGACCAATTAACAAGGTTAAGTAAAGCACATTTCTTCCTGAATCTCTGGAGAGCTATTATCATGCAGAATAAATAAAGAACGAGACAGGCAAATAATCTAAAACCACTATAATGTACATTTTATGTTGCTCGCATTTAAAGATCAATGTACATGGGGCACTTGTTCTGGAATCTCATCATATTGTAATGTACACGAAGTTTTTCCAATATTCTCATATGGTAGGAAGAGCAGGAGAAATGCTCCCTTGTGCTTTTAAATGGGCATGTCAAAACTTTACAAATGTGCTACGGAAACATGTGGGATTAATTCAGAAAATCAAAGAGTCAATTAATGCTACACCTGTACACCAACTCTCTTTTTATATATATATAGAAATGGTCATCACACGTGTCACTTCATGTCTTGAATAAACAGTTTCAAATAACCTTCATTTTTAAACAATATTTTAAAAAAAGCCAACCTAAAAAACCCCAAATGGAAATATGTTAAATTGCTATCCCTTCAGTTTTGAGAACATCATTTACATTGCACATGTGTGTTAGATTTGGACAAATCCCAAACTGAGATTATTTGGAGAATTTCAGACCACCCCTTTCTGAAATAAGACCACACTTATTTAGCTTGCATCTAAGTCTGTCAGACCTGCCACAATCCGATCCCTTCAGACAGTGGTGGGATTCAGCAGGTTTGCACCGGTTCAGGTGAACTTATTGTTAAATTCCCCCTGCTCCCCCACTATCAAAGTGGATCCTGGGCGCTGCACTGCACTGCAATGGAGAAATGGGCACCAGAGCAGCCAGAGTGAGGGAAGAAGAAGGCCACTTTCCCTCTTTCTTGTCCCTGCTTTACCTCCTTCCCTTTTGCTAGCTGCTCCATTCCCATTTCTCCATTGCAGTACAGCACTTAGGATCAGGGGTGAAATCCATCCGGTTCTGACAGGTTCTGGAGAAGTGGTAGCGGAAATTTTGAGAGTTTGGAGAACCGGTAGTGGAAATTTTGAGCTGTTCGGGGAACTGGCAAATACCATCTCTGGCTGGTCCCAGAGTGAGGTGGGAATGGAGATTTTGCAATATCCTTCCCCTGCCACGCCCACCAAGCCATGCCCACAGAACTGGTAGTAAAAAAAATTGAATTTCACCACTGCCCAGGATCAACTTTGATAGCAGCAGGTGAGTAATTTAATCAGTGGGAGTAATTCCCACTGATTAATTGTTCTAACTGTCAGGAAATTTCTCCTTAGTTATAGGTTGCTTCTTGATTAGTTTTCACTTATTGCTTCTTGTCCTGCCCTCAGGTGCTTTGGAGAATAACTTGACTCCCTCTTCTTTGTGGCAGTCCCTGAGATATTGGAACACTGCTATCATGTCACCCCTAGACCTTCTTTTCATTAAACTAGACATGCCCAGTTCCTGCAACCGTTCTTCATATGTTTTAGCCTCCAGTTCCCTAATCATCTTTGTTGTTCTTCTCTGCACTCTTTCTAGAGTCTCAACATCTTTTTTACATCATGGCGACCAAAACTGGATGCAGTGTTCCAAGTGTGGCCTTACCAAGGCATTATAAAGTAGTATTAACACTTCATGTGATCTTGATTCTATCCCTCTCTTTATGCAGCCTAGAACTGTGTTGGGTTTTTTGGCAAGTGCTGCACACTGCTGGCTCACATTTAAATGGTTGTCCATAAGGACGCCAAGATCCCTCTCACAGTTACTACTATTGAGTGAGGTACCACATATACTGTATCTGTGCATTTTGTTTTTCTTGCCTAAATGTAGAACCTTACTTTTTTCACCATTGAATTTCATTTTGTTAGATAGCACCCAATGTTCAAGTATGTTAAGATCCTTCTGTATCTTAAGCCTATCTTCCGGACTGTTGGCTATTCCTGCTAGCTTGGTGTCATCTGCAAATTTGATGAGTTTCCCATTTATTCCCTCATCCAAATCATTGATGAAGATGTTGAAGAGTACTGGGCCTAAAAAAGTGCCTTGGGGTATCCCACTGCATACTTTCCTCCATGTAGATGCAGTTCCATTGAGTGCAGTTTGTCAGCCAGTTACAAATCCATCTGGTGGTCTATCCCACATTTTTCTATTTTATCTAGTAATAGGTTATGGTCTACTTTATCAAATGCCTTATTGGATACAAAATAAGGTGTAGGTTTGTCTCCCAGCCCACTCCCATTTGTTTCAGCCAACAGGAACTCACCAAGATGTTTTGGGAACTCTGAGATGTTTGGGTGTAATCTGCATATTCCTCAGGGTGCAGCTGCTCTGCTCCTTCTCACCTGTCATCTCCCCTCCCAATTTCCTATCACATACACACAAAGCTTTATTGCCCTTTCATCTTTCATCCTCCCCCCCCTTCTTCTTTTTATGGCCAGATGCCTGTGGGGCTCCCCAAGCCAAGCCAGGTAGATCTGACACTTTCAAAAAAAAAAAAAAAAAAAAACACCACCGTCCAGCTTGGTACAGCACTACCTCTCTAGAACTCCCAGGTACTCTTAGAAAAACAATCTTCTTGAACAACTGGTATAGAGATTGGAACTCTTGAGAAAATATTAGATTATAGTGTGCTAGTTGAGAAAGAACTATGGCCAACTCAATTTGGATATGATTATTTTTATTACAATTTGCTGTATGTGGCTCAGAAACAGTGGTGGGTTCCTCCCGGTTTTGCCCGGTTCCGTCGAGCCGGTAGTGGTGATGATATGATGTCACTGAACCAGTTCTGCCCCCCGCCCTCCCGCGTTATTCTTACCTTTTATTTGGCCCCACCCCCAATCTATTGTTGCCTCCTGAGTACCAGCTGATTGGCTAGAAGGAAAAAAACTGTTTAAACTCTTGCCGCAGGGCTTCAAAGGGCCGCCCTACAGCTGATCAGTGTTAAAAGGCAGTGTGGTGGTAGACCGGTGCCTCCAAAAACAAATGAGTAGACGGTGCCTGCAAAAACAAATGAGTAGACCGGTGCCTGCAAAAACAAATGGGTAGACCAGTACAGCTCTGCAAGCAGTTAAAAGCCTGGTAGACCAGTACCTCTGCTAAATCCTAAAGAATTGTCACATGACCATCAAGCCACGCCCACAAAATAAGCCACGCCCACAGAACTGGTAGTAAAAAAATTTAGAACCCACCTCTGACTCAGAAAGCTATTCTCAGTAGTCATTCTACACTGAGATTGGTGAAATTGACCTTTTTTCCTTTCTATTTTTTGATACAAAATGCTTAGTCCCCATTTATTGAATGTAATTTATATTACTTTTCTCTCCTGTTCTCACTCATTACATCATCGGTTTTTAATATTTACTCCATTTCTCTTGCTAAATTCTATAAGGAAATCATTTGAACATTCTGATTCACATGATTGTAACTTTGCAAAACTCTTGACAATCTGGACCATTACATTAAACAAAAGCATCAATGTTTTTTTTTTTATGAATGCCCTTTGTTCAAAAACTTGATTACAATATTTATCCTACTCTACTTCAAAAGAACAGGGTGATCAGGGGAACAGAGATAGCTATGAAAATAATGAAGTGCTTTGTTAAGTTAACTCAGGCAGAAAGATTATATCAGACAATACATTCATTTGTCTGGTGTAATCAGACTATTTCTGAAGCTATGGGTTATGACATTGAGCCAAATCTTGATGTCTGTGCACATACTAATTTATACATATGTACAATTTATCTGTTATACTATACCCTTAATTTCAAATAGAAATAACCATATGGTGTTTTATTGGTAGAGTGATTTATAGTAGATAAATATAGATAGTAGGTTTATGTATGTGAATGAATGGCTCGATGGCTCAATGGTTAAGAAGCTGGGTCTGTTGGCTGGAAAATCATTAGGCCAGGTTCGAGACCTGAGCACCCTGCAATAAAGTGAGCCCTGTTACCTTCCCCAGCTCCTGCCCACCAGGCAGTACTAAAGCATGCAAATGCGAGTAGATAAATAGGTACCATTTTGGTGGAAAGGTAGCAGTGTTCTATGCACTTCGGCATATAGACACATGACCAAAGAAATATCTGCAAACAACGCTGGTTCCCTTGGCTAAGAAACAAAGATGAGACCATCCCCTAGAATCGAATATGATTTAGACAGGGGAAACATTTACCTTTACCTTTATGTCTACTATATAAATATAGTAGATATTAGATCACAGCTTAATAATGCCCTCTTCAGTCAAATGTTAATAACTTCTGGAGGTTTCTGGGATGACATTCAAGTCTTTTTTGTGGGAAGGTGGGTCATGTAGCCCGTGGATCACTGATTATAAGCCTTTGGGTTTGAAGGATCTTGATAACTTGGAGTATCTAGAACCCTCTCCTTGTTTCACCAATTTATATTGGCTTTGATCAGGGAACTGTGAGATTCTAAAATAGATAAAGGAATAAGTAGATCACACAATGAATCAGTGGGTGAAGTTTCTCCCACTGTATTAACCCTACTAAACCTACAGACTGAAAGTGTGCTTGTCTACTTCTTTCAGATAGTTGTCAGATACTTCATAATGCTACCTTCTTTAAATGCCACTGGATTTCTTGACTGAAAACCTTGCTTGTTGCAGTTGGTTTTTTTTTTTTTTGTACATTGTAAAAAATGCACTGAAGCAGCTCAATAAAGCTTTGGGGATCCGTCACAACTGTGTGACTTTCTTGCTTCTGGTTAGCATTCAATATAAGCATTGCATGTAGGAAGCTCTTCTTCCTGTCCCTGGTTTCAGTAGGTTCTATTTGTCAGCAGAGAGTGGTATTTCCCCATTCTTTGTATCATTCAATACCTCTGGTATTCAGCTGCCTATTGAGCATGATTTGCTTCCCCGTTTTTTATATATTGCTCTTCAATGGACCTGCGTATATGTTGAATAGATGGGTGAGAAGGGAAGGAGTAGTACGTGAAGTCACATGAAGATATGATCCACATTTTTGCTCTATGCTGTATTATTTTATTTCTCTGGTGAAAAAAGAAATGGGACAATCTGTAGCTGATGTCAGGTTCTGGAATGGCGCTTTGAAATAAGACTCCAGGCAACTGGGTTCCTAGTTGTAGAGATCTTTATCAAGCCCTCCAGCACGTTCCAACAATCACCAACTTTCAAAGTGAGATATTGTGAGCACTTTCGTGCAGTGCTCCCCACCACCATTTTAAAGGCTCCCGCGCTCCACCTGTGACTCCACCCCTTGGCCCTGCCCCCATCTCGCATTTTTTTCTACAGTTAACTCACATCTGACCAAGCTAACCTACACCAAAACCTAGCTGGCTTTAACTCCGCTTTTCCTCTCGGCTCATCAGACCAGCTGAGGCTTGGCTTGGCTTGGTTTTACACAGTCGAGGCCCTAAACTTCAGCTGTTTCTGGCGTCTGTCTCTCAGCTGTGCAGCAGCAGTGCAGGCTTTGGTGGCAATCACAGCAACAGCAGCAGGCTTCTGACGCCTAGGTTGGGAGACCAGAACATACTTCTGAGCATCGCCAGGTCAGCTCCCTTCAGGTCCTGCCTGAATGACAGTCCCAAGCCACGAGGCGCGTCACAGTGGGGCTGACAGCTGAATCCTTCCACTGTTTATAAAAACCACTTAATGCTAGAATCCCAACATAACTTCATGAATTCTGATATAGAAAAAAAGAGGCTACGCAACTCTATGCATAATGTGTCTGCAAAGAGAAAGAAACTATGTGGAAAAGTCAAACTTGAAATTTTGATGCCGTCCCAGAAAGCATTTTTCTTCTTCTGCATCGCTTTCAAGTCCTTAATTTGTGAGATATTCTACTAGAGAGGCATCTAAAGTACCTTGATGCCTACTTTATTGTCTTTTCAGCACTGGGAAAAGATGGATTTATTCCTTCAGGCTTTTTAATATTGACTCTCTATTCATGCTGCAGTAGAGACATTTAATTAATGCTTTTGGATCCACTGCTTAGTGTCAGCTTTAAGTGATTGTTCAACTTACTGTTTTACTCTGAGTGTGTGCTTGTATGTGTGCAAATTTATTTTATTATTTATTTATTTATTTATTTTGTCAAGCATGTAATAGGTAACAGGTATAATTATAAATATAATTATGAATACATGAAATGGATACATATAAAAGGGAACATTAGGACAGGGATAGTAGGCACGCTGGTGCACTTATGCACGCCCCTTAGAGACCTCTTAAGAATGGGATAAGGTTGACAGTAGACAGTCTAAGGCAGTGATGGCTAACCTTTTTGTCATTGCGTGCCAGGAGGGGGGTCGCATGCATGCATGCCCACACCCATAATTCTCTGAATGCTGCCCCCATGCATGCACACATGATCCCCCATGCCTTCACCGCTCCTGGCATGCGGTGACACGGTAGGCCCATTTTTTGCTCTCCCCAGCCTCTAGAACCTTTCTATGAGTCTGGGGAGGGCAAAAATGGCCACCACCACCCCGGAGGCCCTCTGGAGGTAAAAAACGGCTTGTTTGCCAACTTCCGGTCCAGAAATTGGCAAATGGGCCATTTCTGGCCTCTGAAGGGTGGGAGTGGATGGGGAAGGCTGTTTTCACACTCCCAGACACCTAGAAAGGCTCTGGAGGCTGGGGAGAGAGAAGAACAGGCCTTCTTCACCACCCCCGAGGCTCTTCGGAGGCAGGAAACAGCCTGTTTCCCTATTTCTGGTGGGCCCAGAAGGCCCAAAAATCAGCTGGCCAGCACATGCATTCTTGCCAGAGCTGACCTCACGTGCCCACCAATATAGGTTAGCCATCACAGGTGTAAGGTTAAAGTTTTGGGGGTTAGGGGAAGAAACCACAGAGTCAGGTAGTGCATTGCAAGCATTAATGACTCTGTTACTGAAGTCATATTTTCTACAATCAAGTTTAGCGTGGTTTACCACAAGCTTGCATCTATTGCGTGCTCGTGTATTGTTGTGGTTGAAGCTGAAGTAATCATTAACAAGTAGGACATTGTAGCAGATAATTTTATGTTCTACACTGAGGTCTGACCAAAAATGGCAAAGTTCTAAATTATCTAATCCCAAAAATTGAAGTCTGGTGGCATAAGGTATTCTGTTGCGAGCAGAGGAGTGGAGGACTTTTCTCATGAAATATTTCTGGACTCGTTCGATTGTATTAATGTTAAAGTTGATCCAATGTGAAGATCTTTTTTAAAAAAAGATTTTGTTTACGCTATTTTTAATTTAATCTTTTTAGGCACTTTTTTTTCTCAAACCACTTTGCAAAATTGGTATATATTGTTAAATAAATGATCCGAATCCCTTAATTCGGGGTAGAGTCGGGGCAACTGAATGGAACTGAGCATTTACTGGATGGATGCCCTTCCTGATGCCTATGTGAAGTTTGCAGCAGATATTTTCTATTTTTCCCTAGAAAAAGAAACTTCTATTTTACCTAGGATTCTGAGTGGGGGGCAAGTCTCTTCACTACTAGGCCACCATGCCAGTCTTAAATATATAGATATTACATGGGCTAAACTGGTAATTTTGAATATAATATAGCAAGGGGCTATGAGATGGTTAATTTTTCCCTGGTTAATTTTTGAGAACATTTCTGTACCAAATGAATACATTTTAAAAGTTTTAAATGTATTAAAAATTATGACATAAACTGGTTGTTACGGTTGTGGTGGTTATTAACACATTGGTGCCATTCTTTGGTGTCATAGCAAAAAATCTTAGACAGTATGCACTTATCACAATATGATAAGATAACATTGTCATATTTTTACTGCAAGCACACCGGTCCACATTAAAAATGAAACTCTGTCCCGAAGTGATGAGGTATTGGAGAAAAATTCAAAATTGGCTACAATAATCAACCAATGAAAAAATTGAATTGATACCTGAAACATTTCTCCTGGGAATACTAAAGACGAAATATCAGGGGGGAAAAAAGATATCTAATCATACATATACTCACTGCAGCAAGAATAGCTTACGCCCAATATTGGAAAGGAAAACCAGAGGAACATATTATTCAGAAGGTTCTAGAATGTGCCAAAATGAACAAATTAACATTAGAATTAAATGAGAAAGAGGACTCAGAATATTATACGGTGTGGGATGATTGGTACAGGTGGATTGATAATAGAATAAAGAATAATATAAATTTAATAAAATATAAATATAAAGTTAATATAAATCTTAAGATGCATATGTAAATGACATTGTATTACAATGAAAAGTAAAAGAAGAATCAATCTAACCTGTGTAAAAAAATAACACTGTCTGACTGATTGTACTGTATTGTATTATAATAAATTTCAATAAAAAATTTAAAAAATAAAAATGAAATTCTGTTGCCTGCTCTCAAGAGAAAGTGTATATCTACCCAAACACATACATAACACACATATACACCTGCTATAAAAAGGTAAAGGTTCCTCTTACACATATGCCTTGCCTTGCCTTGCCTTGCCTTGCCTTGCCTTGCCTTGCCTTGCCTTGCCTTGCCTCGCCTCGCCTCGCCTCGCCTCGCCTTGCCACTGGACACCAAGTAAGAGCTGTGCTCTAACCTTAGCTGAGAATACGTGGAGTATAGCTGGAATCAATAAAGTTTTTTTAGTACTGAAAAATGATTGCAATGCGGTTGTTGTTTTTTGGTGTTTCCTGCTCCATATTCTCTGTGCATTCCAGATGAGGTTACAACATGAAAAACTGTGCCTCAGTATTTAAATGATTTAACCTGCTGAATCCATCTTCTTTCAAAGGACAAAACTAGTACATGTTACAAGAATATATGATTTAGGTTTCTTTGCATGATATAAGGATTACTATAAATCCATATTGGGATATTCCATGCAAGCATAAAATATTTGAATTAAGCTGTATTGTAAACCAAGAACATTTGGAAAGAAAAAAAAAAGAGAGAAATAGCTTGAATTTGTCTTCTCCGTGAATGCAATAGGAGAACTTTCATTCACTCCAGGATGTGTTTCAGCAGATCACTGTTGCATAGGAAAAGCTACAGAAAATTTTAAAAAAATCACAGAGAAGTGAAATTCTCCTGAGATTCTTCTTAATGATTAACTAATATGAACAGCAAAAAAACAAAACATTAATTCCTTGTGTAGGCAAAGCCTGCTTGAAAAATAAATAAGATAGGAGTGGGAGGAATTCAGATTTCCAATTATACTATGTGTTATTACATATTTATGGAAAATCTGACTCCCAGTTTGAAATTGGGCAGTCTTCAAGCTCACATTTAATTCATATGATTAAATTAAATACCTAGCAGTGTGAGGATGAGATATAAGGAGAGAAGGGTCTGTATTTTGCACTTACTCTCCCTTGTAAATTTATAAAGTTCAATAAGGTAGTTAAGGGGTGCGGTGGCTCAATGGCTAAGATGCTGAGCTTGTCAATCGAAAGGTCGGCAGTTCAGCGGTTTGAATCCCTAGTGCCACGCAACGGGGTGAGCTCCTGATATTTGTCCCAGCTTCTGCCAACCTAGCAGTTTGAAAGCACGTAAAAAATGCAAGTAGAAAAATAGGGACCACCTTTGGTGGGAAAGTAACAGCGTTCCATGCGCCTTTGGTGTTGAGTCATGCCAGCCACATGACCACGGAGATGTCTTTGGACAGCGCTGGCTCTTCGGCTTTGAAACGGAGATGAGCACCGCCCCTAGAGTTGGGAATGACTAGCACATATGTGTGAGGGGAACCTTTACCTTTACCTAAGGTATTTTTGCATCTAGTACTTTTATCCATTGCCATCTTGTCCCCAAGTGCAGAATATTAACTGTTTCAGTTAAACATTTTTATATTGCTTTTCTTACTTGAATAAACGACACTTATTCTGTCATAAGGAGAAAATGAAGAAATTCACTAAAGGAACAGCTAGTATCTTATCCCTGCAGGCCCAGAGATGAAGGTTAAAATCATTCTTAAAGATTCAAGTTTAAAACTCTGGAGAGTTATGAAGAGGCAGTGAACACAATACTGAGTTACATGGATTAATGGTGCATTTGGTATAAAACAGTTTCCAATGACCTGAATAATTTATTATGATTTATTATAGCCTAGCTTTTCATCTGTAAAACCTTGCTTGTGATAGTCGCCATAGCTGGAAGGGGGAGCTGCCTATTCACAGACTGGCTATTTACCAAAAGTTAACTAATGAGTTTACTCCCTGTTATCCTCTCTGCTCTTCCAAAATGCCCCCTTGTCACCTAAGTGTATTTTAAGCTTTGAGTGGACAAATAACATCTCTTCCAAACAAATCTCTAGATTACAACAATCCAGGGGTGAAATCCAGCAGGTTCTGACATGTTCTGGAGAACTGGTCGCGGAGATTTTGAGCAATTCAGAGAACCAGCAAATACCATCTCTGGCTGGCCCCATAGTGGGGTGGGAATGGAGATTTTGCAATATCCTTCCCCAGGAGATGGGAGGGAATGGGGATTTTTGCAGTATCCTTCACTTGGATTGGGGTGGGAATGGAGATTTTGCAGTATCCTTCCCCTGAAGTGGGGTGGGAATGGAGATTTTACAGTATAGTTCCCCTGCCATGCCCACTAAGCCATGCCCAGCAAGCCACACCACACCCAGTAAGCCACACCCACAGAACCGGTAGTAAAAAAAAATTGGATTTCACCATTGCAGCAATCCACCATGTCTATATTCTTCAATATATGTAGACCATATATTCCATTCTTGGAAATACAAATATTACTTTTTTTAAAAAAATGTTGATCTAATGAAGCAATGTCTGACATGAGCTAAGGAAGATATTTGTGGATCTTTTGATGCATGCAGATCAGTGTTGTTGTTTTTTTAAGCAATGTTTAAGATGTGTGGGCTTCAAATCCCTGTCCTTCCTTCTCATTAAGTGGCCAAAGTATTTCAGTTTCATCTTCAGGATCTGACCTTCTAAGGAGCAGTCAGGGTTGATCTCCTCTAGGACTGACTTGTTTTTTCGCCTTGCAGTCCAAGCAGGGTTGGGTTCTAAAAATTTTTACTACTGGTTTTGTGGGCATGGCTTATTTTGTGGGCGTGGCTTGATGGTCATGTGACAATTCTTTAGGATTTAACAGAGGTACTGGTCTATCAGGCTTTTAACTGCTTGCAGAGCTGTACCGGTCTTCCCATTTATTTTTGCAGGCACCGGTCTATCCATTTGTTTTCTTTTAACACTGATCAGCTGTAGGGCAGTCCTTTGAAGCCCCACGGCAAGATTTTAAACAGTTTTTTTTCCCTCTAGCCATTAGCTGGGACTCAGGAGGCAGCAATAGATTGAGGGTGGGGCCAAATAAAAGGTAAGAATAATGTGGAGGGGCGGGGGGCGGGGGGTGGCAGAACCGGTTCAGTGACGTCATATCGCCACCGCTACCGGCTCGGTGGAACCAGGCCAAACCGGGAGGAACCCACTACTGAGTCCAAGGGACTCTCAGGCGTCTTCTCCAGCACCATAGTTCAAAGGCCTCAATTCTTTGTAGATAGGCTGGCCCAATCTTTCTCAATGGGAACAAAAATCTGCTGGGGGGAGAGAGATTGAGTCTGTTTGCTATCTTTTAAGAAAAAACATGTTTCTCCTCTTCTCATTTAGGGAAAGATAATATTCTGCCTTTTTTTAATATTCCTCAAAATATTCCATTCTTCTAGGATGGCTTCCCACAATAGATTGTCCCTAGAGAGAAAGTGACTAGTCCAAAGGCAACCAGGGAACTTCTGTGGTTGAGGGGGTAAGTAGAACATGCTCTTAGTTCAACATCTTGAACACTACAGAAAACTGAATCTCCCTCCCCACTAAAATGTTTTGGGTTTCAAATATCAGCACTGGTCTATATGCAAGGCAAGCATTACCATGCACTACTGCAGCATTGTAAATTCTACCATACTAATTTCTTGAGTTTCTAAAAATCAATGGAAATGATTGCAAACCTCTAAGCACTTCAACTATTTCCAATAACCAAACAGTCCTGCTAATTTACCAAATATTGTAAGCACCGATGCTGATCAGTGTAAAGTTTACTAAGGTTAAACAAAGCATGGACGTTGTAACAAAGATCCAAACAAAAAGGAACAGATTCAACAAGTACAAAAGCACGAACAATAAATGAACTTGCCCCCAAGAAACCATGCAATGCAGTTTAATTTCCCACAAGTCTGCCATATAATGCAATTAAACATCCACAAGATTCCAATTACAAGGGATATAATTATTGAACAATGACAGCTAATTGCACTGCTAACCTATCTCCAACAGGCAGCTCAGTTCACTGCAAGGCTTCAGTGATTGAAGCTGTAGACAGTTCTGAAACCAAATGACCGAGGCAATCCTTCTTCAAAGCTTTTTTTTTTAAAAAAAATCCACAATATTGCAAGGAAATATCCTTGTTGCTCCTAATCTGCTGATTTCTCCTTTGCTTAGCCCAACATTAACATTACATACATTAAAACAATACAGAGTAATAGAGTGTTCCTTGTGCTATTCTGTAATGATGGTCAGCTCATTGGATATTAGACAATTAGAGAGATCATCAAAATAATTCAAACATGTAGGATATGCTTCAGTATAATTTGAATACAGGTACTGCACAGTATATATTCAATACATACATACATACATATGTATGTATGTATGTATGTATGTATGTATGTATGTACGTATGTAGGTATGTATGTATATGCATATGGTATAGAGTTTCCTGCCTAAGCAGGGGATAGAAGACCCCCAAGGTCCCTTCCAACTCTGTTATTCTATTCTAAATTCTCCACTGCCCCACAAATAGAAGAGATTACATATAATATCATATATTCACATTTCCTCAATATAATTTTAGTACACAAATTATATTGCAACACATCCTACAATATAATTATACAATATAATTGTTGTATATACATACAATATAATTAGTTTATTTTATTTGCTTAGTAATTTGATTTCTGTAGCCACTTATTACCTATTTTAATAAATAGACAAATAAATAACAAATAATGAAAATATGTGGTCAACGATATTGTATATATTACATAGCAAAAGTAAATAAATTATAATGAATTTATATATTTATTTATTTGCTTGCTTGCTTTAGTTGTTCTTGAAAGCCTTCATCCATGAAGGATGTTGTTTTCTTGTAGACATTTCATTACCCAAATTAGGTAACTTCATCAGTGCTAAGGCATGTGATTGTTCTCAATGTATGTTCTAGTGGCTTGCCCTTTCCATATTGGTGGGAGTGGTCTTGGAGGTTCTTTACTTGGGTTATTTACTGTTCACTTGTTTGGCAGTTCCTTAATTGGGGTATCATTTATGTCTTGATTGTTGATCTGATGTTAATCTTGGTGTTAATCTATGTTCATCTGAGTGTCTTGAAACTTTTAACTGCCTATTCTAAAGAGAATACAGTTAGCTTGGCTGGATTCTTGAAAACAGGAATAACAATAAAGAAATCACTTTTGCCTACTCATAGAGTTGTTCTAGTTCCTTGCACCTGACAATGTTATGGTATTGTAAACCACCCAGAGTCATTTTGGATAGTGAGATGGGATACATATAAATTTAATAAGTAATAAATAAGTAAATACATTTATTGTACCGATAAAATCAGATAGTATAAAATATCTAACAGTATAGTTTTACACACATGTAAGCACAGATGCACCCCACCTGTATCATTAAACTTTGATTAGAAGAAAAAAGATACTCTTATTTGCGTTAAAAACATAATTATGTCCATGAAGTTTTCTTGGAATCAGTATGGAGTTGATATCTATTTATCTCCTTTCAGACTTCCAGTCTAGATTGCTGTTATGGAAGTGTTTTGGTCTTTTGGGCTTGTTCTCTCTTGCATAATATGTAGATTTTATGTCTATGTGGCTATTGATGACAAATTTGTCAGAATACTAAACTTCCAGAAATTGTCTATGTTTTTGGACTTGGCTTGGTCTAGAATGGTCAGCGTTTCCCAGTTAAAACTATAATTAAGTTTGTCTATATCAGGGGTGTCAAATTCACAGCATCACAGCGGTATCACATGATGTATCGGGAGTTTTTCCCCTTTTGCTAAACTGGGCGTGGGCGTGGCCAGCGTGTGATGTATCTGGCCTGCGGGCTGGGAGCTTGATGGCCCTGGCTTATATGGTGTGAAATTAAAGTGTTTTTACCATGTCTTCTGACTGCTCGTTGGTGTTCATGGATGCCTTCTGCTTGCTGTCTCCCTGTTTGTCCTACGTAGGGGCTATTGCAGTCTTTATACCAGTGGTGGGATTTAGCTGGTTCTGTCTGGATCACGTGAATTGGTAGTGGCGACTGCAGGAAGCTCCGCCCACCCGCCCAGACATAATGCACGACTATTGTGCATGCGCAGAAACCATGAACATGCACATCTGCGTATGCACACGGCCTTCTGCGCATGCTCAGTAGTCGCACATTATGTCAGGGCAGGTGGGCGGAGCCTCCCATAGTCACCGCTACTGATTCACATGATCTGGACAGAACCAGCTGAATCCCACCACTGGTGTAAAGACTGCAATAGCCACTACGTAGCAAAGGTGGAAGAGGTAGTGTGTGCACTCCCCTTTGCGAACCGGTAGGGAAGGTAGGTGAATCCCACCTCTGCTTTACACTGTATGTTGTAGATGACTCCTGTTTTTCCTTCCGGGATTATTGGACACTTAGGTTTATTTAGGATGATTTGAAAGATTTTAGTTGGTGTGTGTACCATGCTGATTTCATGTGGTTGAAATGATCTGTTGGTGGCTTCTGAATCAAAAACATCTCAGAAACTACTAACAGACTATTACAACCACATGGAATCAATGTAGTTCAGAGAGCACCAAGGACCCCCGCGTGTCAATCCTGAACTACAAATATTCTCCTTTATCAGGCCTTTATTCATCTGCTACGTTTACTAATAAATTCAGTGTTTAGTTCCTTGCCGTATATAGTTTCTCATTGGCGCAGTGTTGCTAAGGCAGATTTCTACAAATCACAGTATTTATTGTTGATCTTTTTACAGCTAAAATTAATTTTATGGAAGGCATACTGATTTAGAAATGTGTTTAGATAACTAGGTGGGATTCCTTCAGTTTTTTTCCAGGCTGGAATCTTAAACCTTGCGGGGGAAAAATTGCTAAAGTTTTGGCAGTACACAAAATAAATCTGACCCATATTTTCAGAGAGCCCTCTGGCTGTATAAAAAGTTGATGACAGTGACAGTGGGGAAAAATGCTTATATCTACAATTCTCCATTATTTTCTCATTAACTTGAATTTTAAAGGGAATCCCATTAGTGCCTCCAGAGAATGAACAGTATAAATAAAAACTACAGATTTATTCTTCCATTAAAAGAAATGCTATGGTAACAGGTTTGGTTGTCTCTTCTGCAGTTTAAAGTCTTAAAAAGATGAATTATCCGGGGGGTTTCTCACCCTTATAACCTTTTCTATATTGCATTTCACATCTCTAATTCCATAAGGCTATGCTTATCTAATAATAATCCTTCCATTGTTCTTAGTTTCCATGCCACAGCTAAAATTATCTCAGTGCATTTTAACTAAAAAGAGAGTTTATTTTATTTGATTGCCAAGGATGCATTGTGCTACTGCATAAGATTTACCTCAGCAAAAATGATGGAGATTAATCTGCATTGTTTAACTGTTTTTCTCACCAACTCATTTAGTCAGAATTATTCTTTCAATCAGTGCTACAGCATAACAGGTTTTCACTATGAAAAATTATAATGTATTGGCGATCAATTATTTTCATGATAGAGAAAGAGCTATCAATCTACTGAAGCTATAACCAATGGAATAAATTCTGAAGCAATGATACTAAAGATTTTTAGGTGTTAAGAATTGGTAAAGGCAAACCACACATAAGGACTAAATTACTTAAACCCCTTCCATTATAATTATTGCCACTGTGTCAGAGAATACAGAAGAGAGGCATTTGTGATTTGAAAGTTAATGTGTGTCATTTTACAGTGATTATCGCCAAGTATTACAAAGCATTTCCTGCAATTATGAATGCTCCTACCTGGGAATCAGCTCCACTAAACACAATGGGATTTACAACTGCTCAATAGACATGAGTTTGCTGTCACAGTGTCAGTGCAGTCCTATTAAATCTTATTGAGCTCAGTTTGGCTTAACTCCCAGATAGGTAGCTGCAAGAATGTATTTTTGACCACTAATCAGGATGTGTTTTTTTTAATTCCTAGGCATGTGAAAGTAACCTATATAAGTACTGACACTGAGAAGGGAGAAGATGCACAAAACAATTCCTCTTTCCCCTTCCCCCCATTCCGTCTCCTTTCCTTTTCTCTGTTATACTTATGTACATTAAAAGGCAAGGAAAAGTGATTTTACTGTTTTAAAATATATGAACAGGAATCAAGTTTTGGTTTTGAGCAGTTGCAGGATCACAAAATGGGGTGGTATGGTAGAGTAGAAACAGTGTACAGTGTACAGTCATGCCAGCCATATGACCATGGAAGTGTCTTCAGCAATGTTGGCTTCCTCAGTTAGGAAACAGAAAGGAGCACCACCCCCTAGAGCACGGGTGTCAAACTAGTCACGTCACATTGCTGTCACATAATGTATCACAGTGTTCCCTTTGCAGAGCTGGGGAGGGCGTGGCCTGCGTGTGGTGCATTTGTCCTATGGGCTGCCAATTTGACATCTTTGCCCTAAAGTCAGACATTGGGTCAGGGGAAACCTTTAACTTTTTAAAAAGTAAGATCTAGCATTATGGATCTACCAGTATGACTGGGGGGCGGTGGGGGGGGGGAAGCTGCAGTGTGGGTTCTTTTGTTCAGTATTTAAATTAATTCCTTGGCTTTCTTTTCCATTTCTGGCACCATCTGCCTGAAACAGTAATTGAAGATGGTTAGTTTTTTCCCCTCTGAATAAAATAAAATAAAATGTCTTGCTGAAGTCAATTCCTAAATCACTCCTTTTGTTCTGATGGTTGGAGCCTCAATAATAGTGCTCCATGCTGGATATGGTTGGTGGAGTGATACAGAAGATTCCATCTTCATCCATTCATGTTCTCAGTTTGTCGTTTTTTTTAATCTGATTGTAGTTTTTAATCTGATTCTTATTAATTGTAATGTTTTATGTTTATGATTTTTGTTATAGAATCTCAGACTACAGTAAAAGGAAGAATAAAGAGGTTGTCCAGCTTGGAGTTATTCCGTCGGCTGAAGTGACAGAGACAAGACTCTTGAAGCAGGACTCTTCTTGGCAACAATATGGAAGTGATATCTATTTATCTCCTTTCAAACTTGCCAATCTAGTTTAAACTCCTGGCTATTCGGGTAGTCTCCCCTTCAAATACTAACCTGATCCAATCCTACTTACCCTTTCAAAATCAGCATAGAACATAGAATACTAGAGTTGGAAGAGATCTAGTCCCAAGCATCTAGCCCCAAGCACCAAGGTAGATAGATGCTGCCAACAATGATTTCTGAATTCTGTAGGTAGGCTCAGTGCCAGGGAGTTATTCTGGTGATAACATTCTGATGGTAAAAAGAAATCTTATTTATTTGTTCTAATAATGGACAAGTTGGTATGATTTTCTAAATCTCTTCTTACTGAAGTTAATATGCCTGTAGGTAAGGAATAACTCCCATTGTATATATCTCTACATTAAATTTTTAAAGAAATTCCTGCCCAGGTTTATTTTATTTTTTGCTTTGAGTTGAATATTTCCAGGGGATTTATTGACACAAACAGATATAAGTATCCTTATTTCTTTTGGATCTCACTTACCTCGATCTGCATGATATTATCCGCCCTGTTAAATTGGTTTTAAGTTAAAAACTGTATAAAAATTACTTTTTCTTATATAATGTTAAGCATTTGCACTATGGAGAAAGCTATCAACACCATCATATTTGTTAAATTCTTGAGTGGACAGACTTTCTAGGTTGCCTGGCTATAAAAACAATGCAGTGTAGATATAAAAGGGTATCCAAGTAGGTAGTAAACAGAGGCATAATGCCTTATTACAGGAATACAGCTTTTGCATCAAAACAAGATTCTAGTAGAAAGAATATTCTTAAAAAGCCTGCCTCATTCTGCAGTTTATTTTTATCTGCTTCTTTAGGTCTAAATTGGCTCCATGAACAACTTACCTGTCAGGAAGAGCAGCTATTTCCAGGTGACACAAATCCTACCTCTTAAAGCCAATCCCTAGAAGAATCTCTATAATTATCTCCCCAACAGCACAGAATACAGCCATTGTTATTGATCAACTGCAAGGAGCTCAACTGTAGGTAGAAATTGGGATTTCCAACTGGTGTGAGCACATAAATGACCATTTTCATATGGAAATGATATGTTTTGTACAAGTAGAAACATTCGGAACTATTGTAGGGGCATTAATACGAAGCAGGTAAAACTACATTTCCCAGGACGTCAGCAAAAAACAACAAAAACATGACTGTTGCACAGATTTTATTGAGACATTACTTTAGGGCTACTACATTTGGAATGCAAAAGTCTGGATTATTACTACCCGGTTTCCCCCAAAGTAAGATATCCCCTGATAATAAGCCCAATCGGGCTTTTGAGCGCATGGCAATAAGGCAAAGCGCTTATTTCAGGTTTCAAAAAAATATAACACAGGGTCTTATTTTTGAGGAAACACGGTAAGTGTCAACAAAGAGTTAGAGGCTTGTGAATTTCTTTTCTACTATCTAGTGCTGCTAGAAATTTACAGCTGATGTAAGGGAAAAAGATATTGAAGTCTCTTGGAACACAAGAAAAGAATTATGTTACAGATGTGTGAGGAGTTATGCTAGTAGAAAGCACAAAAAAGAGGGAACAATCAAATCATAACACTGAATGAGGAAAAAATGAGATTGCTGTAAAAAGAATGAGCGAGAAATACTTATGCATATATAGACAAGAATAATTTCAAAAGTGCAATCAGAACAAAGAACAGTTAAGATTAAAAAATGACAGGAAATGTTGAGTGATTTTGAAAGAATTTTGTTTTAATGTTTTGGATATGGATGAGCAAGGTTAAAAAAAGAACCTCCTACAGAATGTTTGGAATTAAAAGTAAAAATAAATAAATGATGAAATAATTTTGATGAAATTGAAGTAAAGGAATGCACTGGGCAGGGATTAAGACAAATTTGTCTGATGTCACCTCAGATGTTGAATGTATTTATGAATAAATATATGAGGAACATTTATGACAGCAGGATGTTGTTTAGGAATGTGAATGCATGTGTATTCTGTAGGATGATGTCATTAAAATCATGAAGGTGTAAATCATTTGCAGCAAATGATTAAATGATATAATGAGGCTACATATCTGAAAAATAATATCAAAGAAGATAGTTATGCTTCATAGGAAAATGGAATGGTCTTTAGTGAGTAATGAATCTTTTCCTGAAAAAATATATATAAAACATATAAGATGTGCTTCTGACCATTTTGTTGTATGGATGAATGAGATGTATTTCAGCCGCTGTGCAGATACAATTTTTGTTTGGAACTCAAATGAAACCTTTAAAGATGGTGTAGTATAAAAACTTAAAGCACATACTTTCTTCCCATTTTTTTTTAAACATGGACTTACACTGTGATCAAAATTGAAACACATATTTGGATATGCATCTTCCCTTATTGGTTGAATTTACATTTTCTGCCATAGGTTTGACACAGACAACTGATCTTTCTTTTTTCAAACCAGCTAGATATCTAAGCCAAGTAGCAGTTCCCAAATTCAGAAGAACCCTAATCCTGGCAATATTTAATGCCTCCAGAACGGTTGAGAGAGCAAAATATCATTGAACAAAGACACTGTCTCTGTGGTAAAAGAGTTTTTGAAAGATTAACCAATGTTTTGTTATGTTTCTTCCATTAAGATGTCCAGCAGCAGCTAATCATATCCCATGTTGTCATATTTCAGGTCACCTACATCCATTTTGAGTCAGACATGGTGGCTCAGTGGCTAAGATGCTGAGCTTGTTGATCGAAAGGTCGGCAGTTCAGTGGTTCAAATCTATAGTGCCGCATAACGGGGTGAGCTCCCGTTACTTGTCCCAAATTCTGCAGTTTGAAAGCATGTAAAAATGCAAGTAGAAAAATAGGGACCACCTTTGGTGGGAAGGTAACAGTGTTCTGTGCGCCTTTGGCATTTAATCATGCTGGCCACATAATCACAGAGACGTCTTCAGACAGTGCTGGCTCTTCGGCTTTGAAATGGAGATGAGCACTGCCTCCTAGAGTCAGGAGCAACTAGCACATATGTGCGAGGGAAACTTTTACCTTTACATCCATTTTATCTGTAGTTGTTATCCAACCACTATGATTTTATTTCTCTTAACATGGCTCACTTTCTTTTACTATTTGCAAAACACTCTCTACTTTGACCACTCCAATTATAATTATTTGATTTTTCTGTGGTTTTTATTTGCTCTCACAATTTTTTTCCCTTCTGTTTCTTGAGCTGGTCAATGACTATAATAAAGTACTACTACTTTTTCTGATTTGATTGACTGACAAACTCATTGTTTTCTTAGACTCCATTACAATATGTTTATTGAATGATTTCCTCCCCAAGTCTCTTCTATCTTTAGGTAATAGCATTTCAGAGTAATGTGCCAGCTTATGTGCTAGATCATCTTGGAGAAAAGACTCTACATGGTTACAAAGACTTGGCACCAACTTGATGGCACATAATCAATCAATCCGTCAATTCAGTATCAGCTTATCACTTCTGTAATGTGAATGCTTGGTCCTCCTTGCATTTTTCCTGCTTATGTGCAAAGCATAATTGCTTCAATCGTTCAAGCACTAATGCTTTTCCAAGCTAATTTTTCTCCATTGACTGGAAGTACAAGGGTATTTTCGAGTTTATAATTCTCCATCTCTGGCTATTTTGAATGATGATTACAACTCATAATAGAGAAATAACAATGCATAAATTTTCTGTGTGCTTCATTTCTCTGTGAGAAGATCTTTTGGAATAAAAGCATATTCATGTGCATAAAGATACTTAGCATTTTGATGATCTATGCTGATTCCTATGCATTATATGCAGCTGAACCTGGAATTTAAAAGCAGAACAACAGATTATATATATAAAAAACTTTTTGTATACTTGTAAAAAGTATGAAACAGTCCAATAACCACCACTGGTGCACAAAATGCAATTTGTAGCCCCATAACTAACTTTTACACTGAAGCCCTTCTGTCAGTTATGTACCTAAATTAACCCAGCAATATTTTGTACCTACTGCTTATATGCACACACAGACACATTCACACATGTACAGTCACACTCACTGTGTAACAAGATGAGATAGCAAAAAATTGGGAACATGATTTTTTTTTTTTTTTTTTGCTTATTGGATATGAAGATACTCAAGAATATGATGAACCAGTTTCAGACACTGGGATAAAATTGATGTTTTTAGACTTGATTTTAGCAAGTACAGGCCTTCTTTACTTCAGCACTGGATTCATTATTGGTTGTGATGAACCAGTGCATGAATCTTATAATGTGATAAGATAGTAAACAATAGATTTAAGCTCAATTTTCATTATGCAGAGGCCATGTTGAAAGTTTTCCAGCATGGAAAAATGATTTTCAAAGTATTGTTGATTTCTGAAAAAGTAGACTCAAACATTTAATCTGAAAGAATTATTCAGTTATAGCTTCAGTTCAAAGTGACATGTTAAAATTTACCTGTTTTCTTGTAAACATTATAATTGGTACAATTTAACAGTCCACCTATCCGGTTTGTTTTTGTTGTCATTTGCTATTATAATGAGGTTTATGGTTTTTAGAGTTATTGACTATATTACAGGTGCAATCCAATGCACTTCAACCAAGGTTGTTCTACACTATGAGGTCTAGAAAGCAAGCATGATGACACTTATGCTCATTAATTTTTATGAGCATATTCAAATGATATGAGCCAAGGCTAATACCTAGGAAATGATGTAACTGGGGTTGGAAGAAGAGTTGCATATCAGATACGGTATTTCCAATCCACCATTCAAAAGATTTTTCCATAGAATCTGCAGTTTGTGTGCATATTTCAATCAGTCTTCCTTTTCCCAAGAGGAAAAAAATATATATCAGGGTTTCTGTTCTCCAATTTTGCTCTCGAAAAATAATACCAAGTATGCTGTTTATCAAATTGATGGAACGCCTTTTATTATTTTAGTATTATTATTTTGTACAGCTAACTGTATGTGTTCTTCTGCTATCTACATACCTGATTTGCATTACATAAATGTGTTTTACCTTAATTAGAGGCTTCACAAGAAATCAACGACACTTTGTTCAAAACAAGCTACTTGCATTCTTATCATTATTGTTTCCTGGCATTATAATATGAATCTTTAATGCAGTAAGATGCTGATACATCTTCATAAATGTTAGAGATGTATATCCATGATGATACCTCGTCCCCTCCCTCCCGCAAACCCCCCCAACCCCCCCCCCCGATATCCATTTGCCTACCTTTCATGAATTAAACAGGAAGGAGGATTTCCCTAGTGATATTGGAGACACAATTAAATCACTCATAAGGATTGTTTCGCAGTTGTTTCTCTGGAGCAAAACAAAAATATGCTTTGAATAATGATGCTCAACTACCAGAACCATAACATAAGGAAAAGCAGGAGGGGGAAATACGATCCCTAGGTTCCTCAGATCTTCACAGAACTCCTTGTCATTGCAATGTTATCAAATAATAGATCTGCCCATTGCAGTTCCTGGGAGAGGAGAGGAGAGAGAGTGGGAGAGGATTCTTGACTTTCAAACAGTTATCTGGTTTTGCTATTAGTTGTAGCCTCAGCATACCTCTGCTTACGAAGTTCATATTTGGCTGGGTGCTGACATATTGTATGTAAATAACAGCACCAGTTCTGTTCAGTCTGCATGGTTTGTATAGGTATAACAATATAAGAATGTAAAAAAATAATAATTAGAACCATAGTATATTAAAAACCAACACATTTCCTTACACAGTACCGTAATTCTCCAAAAAGATGACCCACCTTGAAAATAAGCCCTATCATGTTTTTGAGTGCATGCGATCAAATTAAGCCCCACCCACAAAATTAGCCCTAATTAAGACCCCACCCACCCCAGGGTGCAGGAGGTGGGTAAGGCAAGGCACACAGGTAAAAAATCAGCTAGGGTGGTGGAGCTGCCCTATTTACCGGGCTTCGCACACCCCGACACCTACCTTGCCTTCTTCTGCGGCCGCTTGCACACACATTGCCCTGGCCTACGTTTCACCTTCAAATGCCTTCTGGCAGGCATCTGACGATGAAACGGAGACCGGGGCAATGCATGCGAGTGGCAGCAAGCGCCTGCAGAAGAAGTGGGCCAGCAGTGGACTCCTGCTGGGTAGGGCTGTCGGTGAGACCGCTGCAAGGTGAGTCAATAATTAGAACCCTCCAAAAAGAAGGCCTAGCTGTTTTTTCAGGGGTAAAAAGAGAATAAGACCCGGCCTTTTTTTCAGAGAAACACGGTACTATTTTTAATTACCACCTTATGGATATCTATTTTTACATGAATGGATTACTTGCCAAAAATTATTCTTGGTTAGTTTCAGAACGATGACTCCAAACACCATTTCTACCTGTTGGATAGCCAACAGGTACCTTCTAAAATGGTGTTATGATATCAGAACTCATACTCTGTATTTTATCAATTTGTACCAAACTCTAGGCTGCACTCTAACAGCAGAACACAAGTTTGATTCCTCCCATTTTTGTCACTACAGTTAATAGCAGAGGTTTATGCTTCTTTTACAGTTATGTTAGATTCCCTTCAGAGCCATATGCACAACACAGACTGTAAGGTTTCACACATAGTGCTTTCAATGCTTCTGTATCATACCTGGACCCACCTCTTCCCTACTGAGCCTAAGCTGAGTCTGCCAGCTGAGGGAATTGGTCTGTTCTATTTTTGCTGAGAAGACAAAGAAAAACCTTGCAGGGAAAGAGATTAAAATCATTCCTGTTTCAGCTAGCAATTGACAGTTTAAGTGGTATACCTATCTTTATCTTTTCAAGGAGGGCAAGAGCTGAAGACTTCACAAAGATGGCCCTGTTGCCCTTAGAATTTGCTGCCTGAAACAATCACCTCATTCTACGTAATGGAACCCTGCCTCTCTATGTAAAACAACAACCTCATTCATTTTTTTTCCTTTCTTTCTCTCCCACTCTTTCCCCCTATTTAATATTTATTCATCTTCGGTTTTTGTCCTGCTCTCCTCATGACTAGAATTTGTGCTTCCTCCCCCACCCCATGTTCTATGGCTTATTAGTTTCTCCATATTGCTCTCAGTCTCTTATTTCACATACATGGAAATAAAAATGACTTCATTTGTATTCTAGCAATTGACAACCCAATTTATTCTGACTTGCCAATTCATGTCAAATCCTTCAATATGAAGGCGTATCAGACAGCCAGTTCTTTTAAAAGAACGCATTTAAATGCAGGCAGGCACACATTCCATCATATCAGCAGCATTTACAAGTTCCTCAATGATCTTTCAACAAAATTCCCCTATTTGCTTTTAGAAATAAAATCTTTGCTTCCCACCCAGCTATCTTAATTAAAGAATACAATTGGAGACATTTTGCTTGGGGTGTGTGTGTGAGAAAGACAGCAAAATATGTTTTTCCATTGTCTGATTACTAGGGTAAAGTAGGGTAGGATGACCTTGACAAAAATTTGCAAGCATCATTAACTAGGCAAAAGAGGCTGAAACATTTTTTTTTCAAGTCCAGAGCAATGAGATAATGTTTGAGAGTGGCTCAGGCAGATGCCTCCCTAATTCAATGGAGCATAAGAAGGGGGAGTTGATGCACTACAATCAGACTCATATAAGTTTTGTTGTCGTAGTTTTCTAGTCTCTTTCCTGTGGATTTGACTTCTTGGTGGAGCTGTTGTTGTTAGCTTAAAGGGGCTCTTTCAAAAGGCAACTGGACTGTTTTTTCCTTGGGGAAGACATTTAGCTTCTTAACCAAGAAGCTTCATTAGTTCTGCCAGGATGGTGGGAGTGATGGAAGGATTAGTTCAGACAGGATGGTGGGGAAGGATCACATTTCTTTGCAGTTATCTGGTCATTAGCATTCTTCTGAGAGCTCTTGAGGCCACTAGGGGATTGCTATTGTTACCCGTTAAGAGACAGTCCAGACTAGAGGCACAGCCATGAGTACCAACTGTATTTTTATTGTAAAGATACATTAACAGGATTTTGCAAGATTGAAAATATTTCATCCTTCCTCCCCTTTTGTTCTGTAGAAAGCTAGGGACAGTTTTCTGAAATGCTTCCCATACCTGCTCTCCCTCTGTAGGCCAAGAAATCTTTTACATGCCATTGTCCAGTCTACAGCTTTTCCTCCTATCTCCCATGGTCATTATCACAATGGAGTGTCAAATTTTTCAGTTTCCAAATATTAGGGGTGCTCAAAAGTTGCGACATGTCTTGGGGATTGTAAAGATATTTTGGTTACTTTAATATAATTTAGATGTACTTAGTAAGTAACTATATAAATATCATAATTTTTTAAGATTTTGTTTCTTTCATTATAGTTAGATATAATAGTGTAATTTTATTGTCCAGGCCTTTTACCCATGAAGAATCTCTCTGTGTGCCATAATATAGCATATTTGTGACTATTGTTCATGAAAACATTGAACCACAATACTGTGCTTTTTTTATGCATCACTTAAATCCTTTTCTCTCCAAAGAAAAGTCTAAATTGATAAGTGATGCAGATGCATTATATTGCCAGAAACAGAGTAGAACTGAAAGGTGGAAAATTTATGAGAAAGAGCAATAGTCAATATTATTAGAAAAGCTGCATTTCCCACCATCACATTAATGCAATGCAGTAACACTTGGGAAATTTAAGTTAGAAATAAATTGCGCCCATCAAATTTTACTAATGGAAGACATATTGCTTTCGACTTAAATATTTTTGATGCTAATCCTGAAGTAGATGAAATGAAGACCATTGAATGTGAGCCCCTGACCTTCCTCCTTGTTCTGAAAGTTTGAAGCATGACACCTACTTCACATAACTTTATTCCGTAGATGCTCCTTTTCAAAACAATCAACCTACCTTCTCTCAGCTTTGTAGGGAGTTTCTGTAGCCCTTTAACATGCTGAATTTCCCATGCTGAAATCTTATTCAATTATAGATTAATAAATGCTCACTCCACAAAAAGTTTTCAACAGAATGTAAGAGTTTGTGCTTTATTCTCCTGCTAAAAATGCTCATGAATAATGACACATGGCTGCTACAATCAGTTCATTCCAGTTCTGTGTTTAACGTGAGGAAGCCAGCAAGGGACTAAGATTTAGCTTTAGTTCTGAGTTGTTATACGTGAAATATCTATTATTTTTAACCTTCCAAAACTGCCTGGTCTTTGAGCAGGAAGGGATGGGGGGGAAGCTGAAAACAGAGACAATGCACTGTTGAGGAAACAAAGGTTCCTGGACAACATCTGAAAGGTGTGAATGGCTAACAGATTCCAATACACAGGTTGTTCATGCTTCTTGAAAAGTGGGGAACTCTATTACTGAGAGGTTTTAGCAGATAAGGGAAGTCAGCTTAGTAACCTGCTGTCAAAAGTAATGAGGAGCAAATTGTTCACATGCAGTCAATGGCCAAAGCTACTGTAAATGTGAACCTCTGCAAAAGAGATAAATGGGACTCTTCTAATATCAGTAGACCCTCTCTGACATCACTGTTCTTATCGATATGATGGATTTTCCTCCTGTCAAGAAAGAGTATCAAACAAGCTCTACAATGGCTTTTTATAAGTCTATATTTTTGTGTCATTTCTACACAAAACTTCTATTTACACATTTCAAAAGAATTCTTGATTTGGGAACAGAGTAGTTACAATCCACTATTGTTACTCAATGAACCTAAAAGGGGATACCAACCATAAATGCCAATGCAACCTCTCAATGATGTCAGATTCTGGAAACAGGTTCTGGAAAGAAAGTATACTTTGGTTTTCAGAAAAAAAATATCCTTATACATCAATAGGATGCAACATGGTTGATCCCTTCCTCACCCATGAATATTCAACAGTGTTGCTTTTGTTCACAATAATATTTATTTATTCGTTTATTTATTTTCGTCAAGCATGTATTAGATAACAGATATAAGTATAAACATGATTATGAATACATGAAATGGATATGAATAAAAGGGAACATTAGGACAGGGATGGTAGGCATGCTGGTGCACTTATGCATGTCCCTTAAAGACCTCTTAGGAATGGGGTGAGGTCGACAGTAGACAGTCTAAGGTTAAAGTTTTGGGGGTTTGGGGAAGAAACCGCTGAGTCAGGTAGTGTGTTCCAGGTATTGACCACTCTGTTGCTGAAGTCGTATTTTTTTGCAATCAAGTTTGGAGCGGTTTACCTTGAGTTTGTATCTATTGTGTGCTCGTGTATTGTTGTGGTTGAAGCTGAAGTAGTCATTGACAGGTAAACATTGTAGCAGATAATTTTATGTACTACATTAGGCTGGACCGAAGGCGGCAAAGTTCTAAGTTGTCTAAGGCCAAAATTTCAAGTCTGGTGACATAAGAAATTCTGTTGCGAGCAGAGGAGTGGATATTCTTACTAACTAATAATTTTACTAACTAATAATACTAACTAATATTCTTACTAACTGTTCTGCCCCAGCTACGGACCCCAAAGAACGCAGCATCCACAAAGTCCATACAAACCTTAGTTTACTAATTAAGGACTACTAATGAGCTTTCTTCGTAGTTGTTCGAACACAATGCCCAGAAAGAATTTGCAGAAAAACTGACAAGAGAGAAACAAGAGCCGAATCAAACGTTTCTGAAATCAAGACGCGAAGGAATATGAACAAAGTGCATCAGTCGTCATCCTTCCTTAAATAGGCTAGGGGAGTGGCCAATTAGCCCCAAGCCTTATTCTCGAGGAGACCTCCTCCTGAGGAGCCACTCCTGCCCTTTAACAGCTCTGCATGCTCATGCATTGAGAAGAGGCTCCTCTTCTTCCTCTTCACTTATGGGAGCTTCTGGAGGTTCTGAAGGCCCTGACTGAATCCCCACCTCTGGCACCACATCTTCTCCTGCCTCATTGTCTGACTCAAGTGCCAGCTGCACAGGCTGCTGGCGCAGCACCACACCAGCCTCCTCACTGTCAGAATCAGCTACTAACTGCACAGGCTGCTGACGGGCCACAGCACTAACTGAGCTTAGTTATTTTCTTGCGACTTTTCATTAACCAATTAGGCACCATGCTAGCAACATATGTTAATCAGAGATTAACACCAGGATTAATCATTAAAAACCAAGCAATAAATAATCAGAGAATTACCTACTCAGACAAACAATCGAACAAGCAGTAAACAACAGCCTAACCAAGGAGCTACCAAGAACACTCCCACTCCCTCCCATATAAACAGAAAGCTAACCCTGCTCCTTTCTAGCACTGATGATGTTACATAGTTGAGAGTCTGTGAAAACAACTAAGCTCAGAGAGCACCAAGAACTCCAGAGTTCAACTCTGAGCTACAAATTCACTTCTGTTGGTATCCTTACTAAAGATTATATGGTAAACTACAACTGCAAGAACACGAATAGTGACTAATGTAGTATTTCAGATGAAATTGCAGGTGTTTGATGCAGTAAAGCACTTGGAATATTGCTATTTTTTCAAAGCAATATCTATACCTATCACCCACCCACCCACCCACCCACCCACCCGTCTGTCTGTCTGTCTGTCTGTCTGTCTCTCTATCTATCTATCTATCTATCTATCTATCTATCTATCTATCTATCGTATAAATTCAGAATGATTTTTCCATATATACAGTACCATACAGCATATTCCTGTCTCGAATCACCCAGGGGAAAAAAAAAACAAACAGTGCAAATGATTTGAACCTCACCTGCTTTACACCAAGTGCACATGCTGTCTTGGGAAGCAAGGCTGGCATAGATACATCTGTGGAATTTCAAAAGAAATAAGTTGTGTGAAATCTATCAAAAGCATCTGAAGGGACTTCCAATCATTCTTAATTAGTCTGATTTCTTCTAGTTTATGAACTGCTTGGGGTTTTCCCCCCAGTAAGGAACAGATGTGTAGAATCTGTAATAAGATTTCCAATTTTTAAATGGAAAATTTCTGCTAGATTATCACATCTTAACAAACCAGACTAAAGGTGTGAATAATTTAAGGAAGTTTCTTGCACAAAATCAGTAATTGTTCATCAAATTCTGCTCACTGATTGTTTATCAATACTATATAAAAACTAAAATCCAGACAAATAATTCACTACCCTGTTTCCCCTAAAATAAGACATCCCCTGATAATAAGCCCAATTAGGCTTTTGAGTACATGCGTTAAAATACCCCCCCCAAAAAATAAGCCGTCCCCAAAAGTATTTAAACGCATATGCAGCCCGCATATGTGGAAATGCAGTCCCCGCCATTTCCTCTGGTTAGGGTTAGGGAGACAGAGCTGGAAATCAGGTAAGACAGCAAGAAGAGCCCCCTCTTTCTCCACGTGCCCCAAAGTAATAAGACATCCCCGAAAATAAGGCCAACACTTATTTTGGGGTTCAAAAAATATAAGACAGGGTCTTATTTTCGGGAAAACATGGTATTGTACTTTTATCTATTGATTCTGTACCTTCTTATGTTTCTGTTGCCTATTTTATTATAACATAGTTCTGTCCCACTAATTCTGTCATAAATGGATACATTTCTTAATGAGCATTAATGTTTCCTTTTATCTTTATAATTCAAGCCTTGCTCCATTCAGTTGTTTTCCCCACACAAACAAAGCATAATGCAGCTTTTAAAATTTAATCCCTATATCACATGGTGAGTCTTTATTAATATGTAGCAAACTTCCAGCAGCAGTAATTTTCAGTTTTAATTGATTTCTTCCTACTCATGTGCCTGGTGGACCTTAGTAGTTAAGCTAGGGGATGGAGCTTGGGAATCATATAGGCATTCTTCAAACCAGACTTAAGGTTTTTAAAGATGACAGTCTTGGTATAGAACCAATGAAACCAAAGCAACTAGCAAAGAATCAGTATAATATCCCATTATCACTTTTTAAAAAAATTTGATTTATATGCCGCCCTTCTCCGGAGACTCAGGGCGGCTTACAATTCGCTAAGCAATAGCCTTCATCCTTTTTGTATATTTTATACAAAGTCAGCTTATTGCCCCCACAACTGGGTCTTCAATTTACCTACCTTAGAAAGGATGGAAGGCTGAGTCAACTTTAGTTGGTTCCATATCTAGGTCAATGACTTGTTGTAGATTGGAGATTCCTTTCCACAGTTCCAAGAAGGCTCCACACCAATTTGCACCACTCAGGTGACCCCAATGACACAGATAAACTTCCAGATGACCTTAACGGCATGCTAAAAGAATGCAATTAACCATCTGTCTTCAAAGAGTATAAATCTTTTCATTCCCCACCATCCAGTCAGAGCTGAAGAAGCTTCCTGGATAAGAACTGAAACCTCTTCAAAGAGAAACCAGTTGCCTCTTGAAAAAAGCACTTTTGGGACAACCATGACCTGGATGACTAAGAATATCCATAGATTTACAGGAGCATTTTTGAGATATTTTGTAAGGTATAGGTCAGTGGTGAAATGTAAAATTTGTTACTACCAGTTCTGTGGGCGTGGCTTGGTGTGGGGGGTTTGATTTGTGACTGGGTGGCGTGGCCACCTTTTTTTAAAAATTATTTTTAAAAGCATTTTTTCTACAATCTTAAGTGGTTGTAGAAAAAAATGCTTTTAAAAGCCTCTGACAATCAGGCAACTCAGGTGGGATCGTCAGAGGCTTTTAAAAGCATTTTTTTCCTGCAACCTCTTCAGTCGAAGAGGTTGTAGGAAAAAATACCTTTAAAAGCCTCTGACGATCCCAGCTGAGTTGCCTGATCGTCAGAGGCTTTTTATTTTTAACTTTTAAAAGCATTTTTTTCAGCCGAAGAGGTTGTAGAAAAAAATGCTTTTAAAAGTAAAAAAAAAAAAAAAAAGCCTCTGATGATCGTGCAGCTCAGCTGGGCATGGGGGGTGGGGTGCAGGGATTTTTGCTACCAGTTCTCCGAACCACCATCGCTACCAGATCGGGTAATCTGGTCCGAACCGGGAGTATTTCACCCCTAGTATAGGTCATTAGCTATACAGGTAAACATTTAATTCGGACAGCACCATCTTATGCCTAAGGATATTTATCCATGTAGTAGGACTGTATTGCTGTTATCCTTCACTTCATTCCTATTACCTTCTCCTATTGGTATTTTATGATTTATCAATTTGTTGTTTGTATCTTGTGATTTATGATTGTATCTTATGATTTATGATTTATTACTTTGTTGTTTATATATATGCTGAGACCTTATGTTTGTAAGTATACTATATGTTTATATGTACACTGAGAGCTTATGCATCAGAAACAAATTCCTTGCATGTCCAATCACACTTAGCCAATAAAGAATTCTATTCTATTCCTATTCCTATTCCATCCCATCCTCAGTTGAAAGGCAAGTGTCCTGTTTAATGCTTATTAATAATTTGTTACCCTATTCCTGGTAAGCTAAAGTAATTACTCATTGTCATCAATGTGATGGTTGTTTGCCATTTTCAAACCAAGAGATAAAATATTAACTTTATTATATGCCTATTTTGGACACAGGAAGAGAAACTACACTACAGGCAGTCTTTACTTAGTGATGACCTCATTCGGTGACCACAGTTACAGTGGTGATGAAAAAGTAACCAGTTTGTAAAGCAAAGAAAAACTGAAGTAAGATGATAAACACAGCCACAGTTTCATTTAGTGACTGATTTGCTTAATGATGAGTTGCCAATTCTAATTGTGGTTGCTAAATGAGGATTGTCTGCATACACATTCAGTTTAATTAATATTTCAAATAAATCAACATTTATTTTCTTTATAAATATCCCATGTGTTGCAAAATTGCTACTCCATCATAATTTTGCAACTTTCTTCTTCCTACAACTGAGTTCATTCAAGTGCTAACAATAATTGATAAAGCAGGGGTAGTCTATCCCATGTCTTCAGATTACACTGCTGAAAGTAGGTGGCAAAATGACTACTTGGGGTGATATAATTTCAAAGGAGTTCAACATTACCTTTGTGGGCACTCTACATATTTTTCTTTAGGAAGGAGAGAAAAGCATAAAGGAATGAATTCTTTATGCTTCTTTGCTAATCAGCTAATTAATTTCCTGCTTTAGGTAATCCTTTTTTTAACAGCTTTACTCTTTAAACACAACTGTAAGGATCATTTTCTTATCAGTTTGCAAATATTATAATTGTTTAATAGGTGCCTTGTGAGCTCTGTCTCTCTGTGTGTAATAAACTCTTAGATGCCACTACATAAATTAACATAGATCACATTAAATTAACTCTAAAATTGTTGTTACCTCCTAGCAACTTTGGAAGCTTTTCTGAAATGTTTTCTTGTGGAGAATACCTTTCCAGTTTTGACAGATTTTTAAACATTGTCTTCTCAATACTATTGCGGTCATGCTGATCATAAAAACAAAATTAAACAGAGGCAAAATAGAAAGATAGATAAATGCTGGAGGATAGGTAGAAAATCTTTAAAAGAATGAGTTTAACTATCAAGTTCCACAGTAATTATATTTATTGGAAAGTTTGCTTGTTCTACTGAAAAACAGCTTGGCTAAAAGGGGGAAAAATGAAACAATAAAAAACAAAATCCATACTAAAACATTATTTTCATTGAGCCAATTTATGATAGCTAGTATGTGATCCCTTCAAATCTCTTCACCACAAAAGAACTCTGAACAAAGCCAAATGGCTAAAAGTCAAGCCAATTCCGTATTTAGCTATACACTATTCCAGAAACTGAATTTGTCCCCTTTAATTTTGCAATTTTTTAATGGAAGAATCACCATATAAAATGCTGGCAAACTATATTTGTTACATAAAGTAAGTTCTAGTGCAGAAATTAGCTAATTTTCTTGTTTTTCTTTTCTCCTTTTTCCTTCTCCTTTTTCAACAAGATAGGCCGTATTATTGGGTAGGAAGGAATGGGCATCTTGAGCAGCCAATTTTGCATATCGTAAAACAGACAGCAGATTATTCATTTAATTTATGGTCTTTGCATATACAAGGTTAGTTCTTTATTCCCTGGGATGTCTCCAAAATTTCCCCAGCTAGGTATCAACCATATGGAGTCTTGTATCTAGAAAAATCTGTAAAAATCTGTAACTCTAAAAGGAATAAGTTATGGGAAGAGAATTGTTATGTTCTGGATGAAGAATGGAGGTGAGACCAGAATGATGTCTAACAGCTCTTTATTCGATACTGCCTGTGAGGCAACTGTTGCTCCCTGGCTGTCACAGCTCCTTTTATAGGGAAGCTGATCAGCCCACAACCAATCAGGAGAGGGTATTTTCCAGCTCCAACAGAGGACAAGACTGAGAACTTCAACTGACAACTATATACAATACATAACAAGAATACTGTAATATTTTGTTCAGAAAACTTTTTCTTTCCTTTCTTTTTCAGCATTTACCTGCTAAATTTCCCTCCCCCTATTGTTCACTATGGAGAGGGCAAGTATACTTGGATGTTGACATTGACACTATGAAAGAGATTAACAGAGTTTATACATATAGAGAGATTAGTGGTTTAAAGAATAAAGGAGCTACACATCTAAGCAGATTGACAGATATCCATAGAAGGAATAAACTTATTCTGTTTTGTAGTTTATCTGTAACAGCACAATGAGGACTGGGTTTGAATATTTATCTGAGTGTGCTATCTTAGATAGAGGCCAAATATGGAAGTGAAGAAATATGCAACATAATTTCACAATACTTCTGTGCTTGCATCAAGCTGCGAATACATTAAGAAAAGAGTCTGCATTATGACATCATCATCTGGATGTTGTCATTTTGAAACTCACTTGATTGGCTGCAGATGGCTATATTTTCTACAAGGCTTTCTTTCCTATGAAGAAAAAACACTGTACACATTTCTCAGAAGCAACCATAATTAGTTGTATATTATTATACGCCTTGGAAAAGAAAATGAAGATTTCAATTTCATATTTTGGTCATTAATGTAATTGCTAATTTCAATAGTTACAGTATTTAATATGCATCTGGTCTGAGATCACTTTGAAGTAATAGATACTTCTAGTAATGAAAAGCAAATTGAAGATAAAATGGAGGTTGTAAATAATGGAAGAAATGACAGAAACTTTCTGAATGGCAAAGATTTCTGCAGACACCAAACTCTGAAATTGATTATTTCCAGGTTTCATGTTATTGCTTTTCTGTACATGGCTTTATGCAGTTTAACCTCCAACTTGAACATAGTAATTATCACTTAAAACTTAGTTTTCATTAACACTTGATTTCTGATACAATGTGATATTGACTACTGAATTTAGATTCAGTCATGTATCACTCATGACAACATTTCTGTATTTCCAAAACTCATGTTTTCCCCTCAAACTGGAGTCCAGATCACAAGATATTTGAGATCTTATCAAATGTATAAGCTATTCAACCGGATACAACAAACATTATATAAAGAAATGGAATGGACTAGACAAACACAATTATGAAAAAAAACTATGCATTTTCAAAGATAGAGGCACACTCTTCATATAGATTAATTGAACCCCATTTAGGCATTAAGAAACTCAGGATCAAGGCATTACTACCAGTTAACATACATCAACAGGATGGATGGATGGACAGACAGACAGATTTACACATGATAGAATTTTGTGGTGGTTCTCTTCCTTTCTCTGAAACTGATTGCAGTTGGTGTTGGGTAGGAACATCACTCCTTAGGCCCTTCCAATGTGGGGTGCATCAAATTTTATTCCCTCCCAAACTCCTTTTCAATGTCTACATGAAACTTTTGGCGAGGTCATCTGCTGGTTTGAGATTCAGTAATCTCGGTATGCTGATGATACCTTTAGACCCCTAACTAGTCAAGTGAGAACACCAAGAGTCTGCTCCAATAGCAGGAAGCTGAGTGGATTTGGATGAGGAGTAACCAACTCTGAGTCAATTCTACAAGACCAAGTAACTGTGGGTGTTTGGATCACCCAAATCTGTGGATATTCCATCTTTGATCTTGGATGGGGGTGGGGGACACTCCTCTCTTCAAGGCTGGTTGACAAGGAATTCAAAATGCACACTGTGGATCACTCATAAAGGCTAGCCAAACATAGAGGATATGTCAAGTCCCGCATAAATATTTATATTGTAAAAAAATGCTAACCTGAATGAAAGCATATTGCATCTATTTTCTTCTATTATGCTTTTAAGGATTTGCTGCAATACATTTATTAAGAGAAAAGGAAGTATGTAAGGTTAAGTGTGTGTCAGCAAGTCAGAAAGGCAATGAGCATGACCAACAAAATAGCCTTATAAGTGGTTGATATATGAATCTTGCATTATGTTTGCACAAATTACAAATATTGTAATCCAGGCTTGTGCACTGAATCCTGCTGAAACCCTGTCCTCTCTCTCCTTCCCTCCCTCCCTCCCTCCCTCCCTCTGTCTCCCTCTCTCTCTGTCTCATCTCTCTTCTATCTCTACCTCTCATCTATCATATCTCACTCTCTCTTATCCATCTATCTATCATCTGTCTTTCCGTCCATCCGTCCATCCATCCATCCATCCATCCATCCATCCATCCATCCATCCATCCATCTGAGCAGGATTCAGTTGTGGAAAACTTCAGGGGGATAGAGGGAAGGATTGCAAATGCCCTTTCATGTACCATACTGTATCTTTTAACCTCCATGTTTAGGCTAAATAGCTGCCAAGGACTAACAAGTGATTTGCAGATAATGCTTTATACAATAAAAGATTATTCCACAATGTGCTAATTAGATTGCTAGGTAGCCAGAATTTCCAGTAGCTAGAATTCATGGGTAGGCTATTGTTTGCTTTAATACTTTAAGAATCACTGCATAATTCTGAGACTGAATGAAATAATGACATAGCCAATTGTTTATGCCTGGAAGTTATTTCATATCAATAAGTATTATGTTTATATTGTATATGCATATCTACTTAACAGGAGGAATTATGAGTTGTTTGACCTTCATATTCACTTGAAGCCTGAAAATATTAATTGAAACACACTGTATCAGATATTAACTGTACCTAGGATCCCAAAGAGGCTATGAAAAAATTAAGCTTGAAACATCAGATTAGCATAGGATTCTCTACTAACCTATTATACCACCAAAGAAATTGACCATGCTGGTTGTAAGACGACAGGGACTGCTGTCAACAACTCTTTAGACAGCAGGGAAGGAGGGAGGGAGGGAGAATTTGGAATTTCTTCCATTCTGCAGAGTTAAGAAAATTCCAAGCTTGGTCTTGTTAGAGTCTTGCTTTTTTTTTCTCTTTACACTGTATCTTCCACCTACATGACCAAAAAGTAATCTTCTAGAAGTGGAAAGCATTATTATTAGTTTGAGCCATGGTGGCACAGTGGTTCGAATGCAGTATTGTAGGCTGATTCTGCTCACTGCCAGGAGTTCAATCCTGACCGGCTCAGGGTTGACTCACCCGTCCAGCCTTCCGAGGTTGGTAAAATGAGGACCCTGATTGTTGGGGGCAATATGCTGATTTAGTAATCTGCTTAGAGAGGGCTGTAAAGAACTATGAAGCAGTCTAAGTGCTTTTGCTATTTAAATCCAGGAAATAGTGAGGAACTTAGATCTGGAAGAAGTAGGGAAAACAAGTAACCAAGTAAAGATTTTATCTTCAAGTTATTGCTTTGGCTGTTCCCCTTTAAAAAAAAAATTAGGAACATTATGTGACTAAATCTGAGAATCCATTAATTCAGTGCCACCTCTTTGATTTTAAACCTCTGCTGTCTATAGACTTATACTGATTTCCCACTCATCCCTATACTGGGAGAATAGCACCTGCGAGTCCATCTGAGGGTACTGAAAGCATCTATAAAACAGCAAAGCAAACTACTGCCAGATATAAGAACCGGATGTGAGCATTCATCAGCATTTTCAGTGGGTGGCGAATCTGACTTGTCAGTTTACATTACAATCAGCTATGCAAAATATATTTTACAGCATGAATAACCAATATGTGTGCTTTTATACATTCTGTACATTTTTCTGAAGGTCCCAGCAAAGATTTTGCATTTAATAAATATTGGGAAATAAAAAGATTTATGTAGCTTTTTTTTTTCCCGGTCTGTATTTCCATGAGTGCTGCAGTGAATATTTCTTCTGCATTGTTTCCAATTATTCTGATTCTCACTGACAGAAAACAAATTGCTTTCAAATGGCTAGCTAGGCTATAGTTAAATGCCTCCTATGAAATATGTATATACATGTTCCAGGTATTAGAAGAGTGATACAAGAGTGTCTGAAAAAAAAACAAAAAAAACCAAAACAAAAACAAATTGAATTCAGTGGATTAAGAATCAGGAAACAGATGGATTCTAAAATGAAATAGGCTTAATAGCAGCTGCATGTATGTATGGGTATATGTTTGTGTGTATGTAGACACACACACACACACACACACACACACACCTTCAGCAAGCCCACTAGAGCAAAAGATGACATGCTAGGGTAGCTTTGAGAAGAGCACATGGTATATACAGCCCATTATACCAGCCAAACATGCTTGACCTTTACTCATCTCTGCTCAGTTGCTAAGCAATGTGGAAAAAGCAGACAGGTTTAATTAGGTCTATACCCTAAATGACCCAGTTAGTATAAATGTATAATGCACAAAAAAAATTAACATTTGATTTGTACTTTCTTCCAGGGTTTCTGCTACATTTTTAAGCATAGTTACATAATCTGTATCCCAGGGGTTGCCTGAAGCTCACCAATATGGCTCAATTGTTCTCCAAATTCTCAGAAAACTCCCTCCCCCCACATACTCCGTCTTGCCTTCTTCATATGTGCTGTACATATAGGTAATCCTCAGATTAAGACTGCAATGGAGCCTGCCATTATTGTCACAGCCTCACTTAATGGCCCCAACTTCCTGATCCCCCTGACGGGGTGGTTAAATGCTACCCATACTTTGGGAAAAGCAGAATAGACTGCTTTATTGCTCAGCCACTTGGTACAATACAAGAAGCGGCTGCCATATTCTGAGCGACCACAATTCAATGCAGCTGCTTGGAAAATGGTGGCTGCTTCCAGGACCAGCAAAAAGTAGTCCATCCCTAATCCAAGTTCTGGAGATCTTTGAAAGGTAATTGAGGAAGGTGTGGGACCTGGTGGAGTGGAAAGCAGGTCTGCATGGACCTGGTGTGGAGGGATCGGGGAAGATCGGCTGGGTGTGCTGAAGCAACCCTACAGTCAGGTGTAAGGGTGAACAGCCAGGGAGATGCTGCAGCAGCTATAACTTCAAGACCAGGTCCTAAATAGCTTTGAGGGGGAGGGAAATTCCGCCATATAATTTTGAATGGCTGCTAAGTGACCGGTCATAAGTTGAGGACTACCTGTATGCCACTGAAGGATCAGAGAAGGTGGACTGCACGAGGTTTTGCAGAAACTTGCTGCTTTCATTAGAAGTGTACAAAAAAGGGATAGATTTTGCATCACAATACCACAAGCTACTTTCATTATTCTGTCTTCCTTTGCTCCCTCACCCCAACCAGGAAACATTACTGAGGGCAGAGAACAATACTGGAGCAAGGAACAGATGAACAAGCCTACACACAGTTTATGGATCAATCAAGCTGAGGCTAGGCTAAGCAGGGACTTTACATTGTTTCCAGCAGCTACCTGCCATTCTCCTGTGGCACACCAAATTTATGATCTTGGTGTTAGGTGACTAATGACAGCAATAGCATTTAGACTTATATACCACTTCACAGTGCTTTACAACCATCTCTAAGCAGTTTACAGAGTCAGCATATTGCCTCCAACAATCTGGGTCCTCATTTTACCCACCTCAGAAGGATGGAAAGCTGAGTCAACCTTGAACCTGGTGAGATTCGAACTGCCAAATTGCAGGCAGCCGGCAGACAGCAGAAGTAATCTGCAGTACTGCATTCTAACCACTGTGCCACCGTGAATCAGATAGATGATAGATGAATAGACGGACAGACAGACTGATAGATGGACAGATAGATATAAAGGCTGCAGGATACGAAGTATAGCAAATGCGTGAGAAAAAAATATTTATTTTGCAGGATGATGTTCCTGCAAAGTCTCAGGCCAGTAGAAAGTCTTGGGAACAGAAATACCTCTTGCTGCATTTTAAATAAGGTTCTGTAGCACTTTGGATGTAAAGGTTAAAAGATATGGTAGGGAAGGGAGATTTAAAGCAGCCACATCTTTTTCTGGGTACAAGCAGCTCTTCTTTCATGTTTGGTTGAAGAAGCTGCAGATGGGTTCTACATTGTGCTGATAGGATCTACATTTATGCTCTGAGGTGCCCTAAAAAGGATTTTGCCTTAAAACCTAAAACGTTGCAGAATCCTAGCATTTGTGCTTGAGCCTGGCAGTCTTTTATAGCAGCTGTCAGCTAATCCTATGCAGCTCATAAGCATTCCAGGCCATAACTTTGTGAGCCTCTGCCTAGCTCCTGTAGTTCTGGATTACCCTGTGGGCTTTTTCAGTGCCAATTCAGCAAAATGGATATAGATATTTTCCTGCCTACTGATCCCATTCTAGTTGTCTATTTGTTATCTCTTTTCTCCATCTTGGATTGGCAAACTAAGGCAATAATATGAAATGTTTGAATATCTATATACTGTATGTCTTCGGTGTGTAAACAAATATGTATGGAAGATATATTTGTTCTTTTGATTCACAGAGATCTCGCAAATATGTCTGGAAGATTTTTTCTTTCGATTCACAGAGATCTGTATGTGTTGTGGCCCATCAGCGGCCTGTGCAGCTAGTAGCTGATTCCGACAGTGAGGAGGCTGGTGTGGTGCTGAGCCAGCAGCCTGTGCAGCTGGCACCCAAGTTAGACAATGAGGAGGCTGGAGAAGAAGTGGTGCCAGAAGTGGGGATTCAACCAGGACCTTCAGAACTTCAGAACCTACAGAAGCTCCTATAAGTGAAGAGGCACAGGCGTGCAGAGCTGCCAAAAGGCAGGAGTGGCTCCTCAGGAGGTCTCCTCGAGAGTAAGGCTTGGGGTTAATTGGCCACTCCCTTAGCTTATTTAAGGAAGGACAACGACTGAGGCAATTTGCAGGGAACAACTTTGTTCACTCTCCTTCGCATCTGGATCTTAGTTCTCTTATCAGTTTCCTGCAAATTGCTTCTGGGCTTTCTGCCAACCATAGTAAGATTACGATTGTTTATTCTTTGGATTCTTGTAGGCTGTTAAGAAAGTTAATTAATTAAAGTTAATTTGTTTGAAAAAGACTGATTTAATTTAGTAAACTAAGGTTTGTACATACTTTGTGTGTGCTGCCTTCTTTGGGGTCTGTAGCTGGGGCAGAACAGTATGTATGTCCATGTGCATTAAAACTGAGCAGTTATATCATAACATTGAATATAGAGTAGGCTATGCAATGTTTCATATTTGAGAGGGAAAGAATGCTTAGGAAAAAAAACCCATCTAGAACTCTTTAAAGCAGCTAGATCCTACATCAGGATCACATGGATAGCCCATATGGTTGGTTTAAGGAGCTGCAGGTAGTGTCTCAAAAGTATGTTTTTGCCTCTGGCTACGAAGTGTAGCAGAGCATTTAATTAAATTAATTAATACAACAAAAATTGTTCCCATCTTGCATTTTAAAGCACTTTGAATTTTGTTTCTCTTTTGCAATGCAGTCCTAACATGGTTGAAAAACTGACATGACTTTCCACTTGATAAATTTTCTGCATCCTTCGCCTAAGGCAGTTTTGTTTAATTAAGGCAACAAGTATAAAATATCCAAGATAAAAGGTGAGAGGGATATCTTTTGGATTTCTTTTTGATATCCAAAGAAAATTCTTAATGTTTGTTTTTCTTCCAATTGGCCCTGGGCATTATTTTAATCTAGAATTTAATATGAATTTTAGAAATTCTATTCGTCTGAATGAACTTTGGTAAAAATGCAAGGCTGCAGATGTTTGTTGGTGCAATAGTTTTGTTGTTGTTATCTGGAACTCCTTAGCTTTTAGATAGAATTGGGGAGCAAAATGTTTTATCAAGACCTTAACCTTTCCATGATCGCAGTTCCATCATTCCCAATCAACTTAGTATGTTCAAGATGCTTGAAATCTGAGCAAGTATATTTCAATTAAGTTTCCTATGATATGATTGGTGCTTTATTTCAGTGAAAAATCCCATGGATTAATGTGCCCTCAAATCTCTGTAAGCTGCTTTTCCTAAAACATGCTTTATAGGGATAATTCATAAAATTGCATGGGATACAACATTAATAATTGCTGGAAAGATGAACTGCATTGTTCTGATGTGTCCTTCCAGATCTTTATGCAAGCAATCTGGGTAAAACTGAAAAGAAATTCAAAATATCGTAGGCCTATTTTAAACTACAAATGAAAGTCATGAAAATAAAATCATTTGCTGCTTTTAAGAAGGATATTCCAGCAGGGTTCATCCTGCACTGCTTTCCATCTTGCTTAAGCATGTATGAAATGGAGATTTAAGTTCGAATCAACATTTTCAGTATTATTTAAAAAAAACCTTGCACTACAGATTTGGAAAATGGTTTGTGGGTCCATTACAGAGAACTATTTCTGCATGTTGTAATGTAATCACAGTTAAACATGAAAGTCTAGGCTTTCTCCTCATTTTTACACAATAATGTATACCATTCTAGTGCAAAATGCACATATGAATTTGTTAAATATTAAAGCATATTTAATATTTAGGAGGACCTTTCCTATTTGCTTTTCAAGATGAATCTCTACATTATTGTTATCATTAATTCATATACATATAAAACTTTCTGATTAGTTGCTCAAGGATAAGGTCACACCTTTCACCTTGGGCAAGTGTGAGTTTAAACTGTTTGGTACTCAAAGTGGAGCTACAATCCAATTGTCTTTTGGAATTCTCTCCCAAAGCCATTAGCAGAGAAGCTGGTAAAAAAAAAAAACTGAACTTCTAGGAGAAATTCTTTGTTGCTTTAGGGGGAAAAAAACTAACATTACTTCTAAGAAAGACCAACAAATGGAGTTTCCTCATTAAAGCTCTCTTGGGATTAATTTGGGAAACTAGAGATGATTATAAAATGAAAGAGGAGAGTCACATACATCCTTGATTACTCAACCAAGTTCAAGAATACCACGCTTGATCTCTGAAAGTTTCTCTAAAAATAACACTATCTTATCTTTTGAAATAATTTCCATAGCAAATTTTCTTCCATCAAATAAATAAGAACTGACCAACAACAAAGAAGCAAACAATGATGCAGAATTGCTCTGCCCAGCATTAATATTGCTAAAACTTTAGGTCACATCTGATCCTAGAAGTTTCAGATGTCTCTTGAGAATTTCCTAAAATTGCTATGAGATTTTAAAGTTTAATGTGGCAAGGCAATGCTATTAAACACATGGAGAATAATCAGGTCATCTATAATTAAGTACATTAAATTAAATTAAATTAAGCTTTTGTCTTATTGCTATCCATTTTTTTTGTCCTGATCCCTGTGACTTTTTGGAATGCACCCCTGGCATACCATTAAAAACCAATAATACTCTGAGCCTAAGAAGCATTTTAGGCTACTTTTCTCTACCTTTTCACTGATTTCAAGCCTTTGTATTTTTTTGCTGAAAGAAATAATGTTTCTGTGCTCAGATCTGCTTTGGGTGCTATTTTCAGAAGTAGTAAGTTCCATTTCCAAACCTTGTGCAAACAGTTTAAACTTTTAAGACATAGCAAGAACTTGCTAATTACTAGTTACTACTAGTTAATAGTCCTCAATTTATAACAATCATTCAAAGTTACAGTGGTATGGAAAAAAGTGACTTACAACCAGACTTACAATTTATGACCACTGTATGTTCGTATAATTATGTGATCAGGCTTAGGATGCTTAGCAACCAGCACATGTTTACAATGTTTGCAGTATCCTGTCGTCATGTGATCATCATTCATGATTTCCCAGCTGGCTTCCAACAAGTAAAATCAACGGGGGAAGTGGGATTCACTTAACAACTGTGGAAATAAAGGTTGTAAAATCAGATATGACTCATTTAACAGTCACTTTTTTCCAGTCCTAATTCTGATTGTAAGTCAAAGACTACATACAGTATATATCCATTCATGGAAGGTCCATCATGTACAAAAGTAAAACTTCCTTTGTTGAGATTTTGATTGATTATGTGGCGTCCAGTCATTTTCATTTCTTAGTGACCTCATAGAAAGAGGGTTAATTCAGCTGGTCCAGTGGTGGGTTTCAAACTTTTTTACTATCGGTTCTGTGGGTGTGGCTTGGTGGGCGTGGCATGGCTTGGTGGGCGGGGTTTGGTGGGCATGGCAGGGGAAGGTTACTGCAAAATCCCCATTTCTTCCCGATCAGCTGGGAGTAGGGAGGCAGAGAATAGATGGGGGCGTAGCCAGTCAGAATAATTACTACCGGTTCTCTGAACTACTCAAAATTTCCACTACCAGTTCTCCAGAATTGGTCAGAACATGCTGAAAGCTACCTCTGAGCTGGTGCACAGGTTGTCCTGGCTGCCATGTAATACTTTTTATTTTTATTTTATTTTTCAATTTATATACTGCCCTTCTCCCTGAGGACTCAGGGCGGTGCACAGCCAGAATTAAAAACATGAAATACAAATATTAAAAACAATTAAAATCTATATAAATTTGGCCCAAAATTTAAAAAACCACAAACCAATTAAACATTTAAAAATTTTAAAAAATTTCTTCCTAAACCAGCCCGGCTTGCTGGAAAAAGTGAGTTTTAAGGGCACGGCGGAAGGCACTGAGGTCTTGGATTCTCCTTATCTCTGGGGGCAGCTGATTCCAGAGGGTAGGTGCCCCCACAGAGAAGGCTCTCCCCCTGGGGGTCACCAGCCTACATTGTTTGGCTGATGGCATCCTGAGGAGGCCCTCTCTGTGGGAGCGCACGGGTTGCTGGGAGGTCGTCGGTAGCAGCAGGCGGTCTCAAAGATAGCTAGGCCCTATGCCATGGAGCACTTTAAAGGTGATAACCAACACCTTGAAGCGCACCCGGAAGACCACCGTGAGCCAGTGCAGCTCACGCAGGAGTGGTGTTACATGGGAGCGCCATGCTGCTCCCATCACTACCCGCGCTGCTGCGTTCTGGACCAGCTGGAGCCTCCGGGTGCCCCTCAAGGGGAGCCCCATGTAGAGAGCATTGCAGTAGTCAAGGCGAGAGGTGACGAGGGTGTGAGTGACTGTGCACAGGTTACTGTTCTTGGTTATAAAGCCCTGTGTGGCATAGGGCCTAGGATACCTGAGAGACCACTTATCTCCAAATGTTTCTACCCACCCAGTATGTTACAGCAGAGTTGGTGTGTTTCAGGTCTCCTCATTAAGGCTCCTGTGGAACCTAGAAAGCATGCCCTATGGAATAACACCCTCCTAAAATTAAGGACTTCATCATCTCTCCTAGACTTCTACAAATCTTTGTAAACCTGGTTTTGATCTCAGGCCTGGGGTTGACATTTGTTACTTGTTATTTGTTGTTTTGGCTTGTAGATTTTGTTATTAGAGCATGTTAGTCTTGCCTGTTGATTTAACATTTTTAGTAGCTTTTGTGTCTCTTTCAGTTTTGTGCGCCACATAGGATCTAGAGATGGGTGTCCAATAAATTTAAGTAAATTTAAAATAAATCTCCATGATGATCTCTCTATAATCTATTCTTTCAAATCTCCCGATGGTGTAGTCAGGTCCATAGTGAGTTCATCTGCATTAGACCATCACCAGAGAGCTGAGTCTTCTCATGATGTGTCCAAAATAGCATAATTTGACCTTGAGGGAGAATTCTGGGGTGACATTTGTTAAGAACCTAATCTTAATATTGTTGACATTTAGTATCACCAACTCAGTAGTTTCAGGCAGGAATTTTTCCAATGCTCTCTGGAAAGGCTGTGGATTGAACCTGGACTTTTCTGTTTCAAAATAAGTGTTTTCCTACTAAGCTTACATTCATACTGATCAAACTAACCAAAATTAAGGCAAGTCCGATTAAGTAAGGAGAAACTCCTCAATCTGCAGCTATGCTTAATATAATAACATTGGCTGCTGATACTGTATTTTTAGATGTTCTAATGAATATACAGGAGTATTGATAAAATGGGGATTCTTTTGTTATAATACAATATGCCATTGTAACTATACATAGACAGGAATTGATTTTGAGCTTTGTAAATTTAATAATCTCATGTAACATACGGTAGTTAAGAGATATATTCAGATTGGCTTCAACTTCTTTTATTGGTCATTATTACTGAATAACAGGATGTGTTTACTGAAAAACTGGCTAATGAAATAGCTTTGACTGACCTCCATGAAAATACTCTTTTTGTGAGGAAATATTTAAAAAGTTTATTTCCATCCTACTATAGAGATAATAATTGTTAATAGTGAATAAACTCAATACCCTAATTGATTACTCAGAGGAAAAAAACAATTGAAAGAAAGCAAGTCAGGAAAGAAATCTGGCATTGCTTGATTAATCTGATCAAAGATAAATCCTTTCTAAAACCAAATTCTTGCTTTAAAGGAATCAACATCTTTATAAGATGTTGTACATATACTGATAGATGCCTCTTCTTCTTCTTGTTGTTGTTGTTGTTTTTGTTAGTCATGAAGTCATGTCCAACCCATCGTGACCCCATGGACTATGTTCCTCGAGGCCTTCCTATCCTCTACTATCCTCCAGAGTCCATTTAGGCTCACGCCGACTGCTTCAGTGACTTCATCCAGCCACCTCATTCTCTTCCGTCCTCTTCTTCTTTTGCCCTCAATCGTTCCCAGCATTAGGCTCTTTTCCAGTGAGTCCTTCCTTCTTATTAGGTGGGCAAAGTATTTGAGTTTCATCTTCAGGACCTGGCCTTCTAAAGAGCAGTCAGGGTTGATCTCCTCTAGGACTGACTTGTTTGATCGCCTTGCAGTCCAAGGGACAGTCCAAGTCTTCTCCAGCACCATAGTTCAAAGACCTCAATTCTTTGGTGCTCAGCCTTCTTTATGGTCCAATTTTCACAGCCATACATTGCAACTGGTAAAACCATAGCCTTGACTATATGCCTTTACTATGTGAAATAAGGCACATCGGAAAATAGTTCATTTGGAGAATGACAGATTGCATTTTTAAATTCACTTTTAAAATTAGTTACTAGAAGAGACATTAGTTCCCAAACCAAAACATTGCACAGATCTGTTCAAAGTCATTTTCCCTCCAAATGTGCTGGATTTCTTACTTTTAGAAAGGACTTTTGGACCAGCTGACGGCTTCTTTTTCCTAATTAAGACTGGGTATAGCAAAGTAGCCTGGGGAAAAGCAACCTGCGCCTTCCATGCTCCGTAACTTCACATATTCTATGATTCCATGTTAAGTACAGAGAACGAAGTTCATTGCAGAAATACCTGCAAATACCTTCTAGAAGAAAAAGATGTCTTTTCAAAGGTAGCTAGGAATTATGAGGCAAATCACACCTTCTTGCCTTTTTTTCTCCTTATTTGGTTAGATCTGGGGTCCCCAACAGTAGTGGGTTCCACTTACCTTCACTCCAGTTTGGAAACAGGAGCGTGTGTGTGCACTTGCTTCACTCGCATGTGGCACTTTTGTGCATGCACAGAACCTTCTGCGCATGCCCAGACCACCCATGATGACGTCCGGGTGGGTGGGTGGAGCCTCCCGCCGCCACCCCTACTGGTTTGCCCGAACCGGTAGAAACCCAGCACTGGTCCCAACCCTGGGCCATGGCCCACTACCAGGCCACAGCTTGTTCAAAACCAGGCCACAGGAGAAATGGGTAAGCATGTGCACACGAAGCTCCACTCACGTGAACGGAGGGTCCTTGCGCTTGCTTGTGAAGTTCCATTTGTTTGTGCAAATAGAGCTTTGCTGGTGAGTGCCCTCCACTCAAGTGCCCTCCGCTCATGCAAGTGGAGCTTTGCACACTCGTGCAAGTGCCTGTCGCTCATAGAAGTGGAGTTTCATGCACAAGCGCAAACACCCTCTGCTCACACGTGAAGCTCCATTTGCACAAGGAAAGGGCACACGCATGCCATCACACAAATAGACCTGTGTGTATCTGTGCGCTTGCCACTCACACGCCACCCCTACGCCAGGCCGGGCCACCAAGCTGGAAAAGTTGGGGACCACTGGGTTAGATCATGGAATGCTCTATTAAACTACTGGCCCGAAGAAACTTCTTGGGTGAGAAGTGAAATGTTTTCAAAGAAAATAATAATAATAAAGGCCAGTTGCCTTTTAGAAAAAACACTTTTGGGACAACCATGACCTGATTGATTGAGAATATCCGTAGGCATTCATTCTATTAAACAGGAACAGATATTCAGTATATTTATACATCCTAAATGAATCTATTTCTTTACATTTGATATTCATCAACTTACTCAGGAATTTGATTATGCACATTTATGAAATATGGTAAAAAGAGGAATAAAATACATTGTTTATATTATAAGCTGGAAATAAAGCAAAAGGCAACTAGTGTCATCATTTTTAGAGGTGCAGTCAGTCATCTAGAACTTATAGATCCCTTTTTAAAAAAATTCTCTTTCTTTTTTTGAATTGTCTTCCCATTGAGCATGTTCTGTCTTTACCGGGCTGTTTTCCTAACTGATTTATTGACTTTTTTCCCCTGCTTCTGCAAATCTGTTTCTCCAAGTCTGTTAATATTCCCTGTTGTGTATGGGTTTGACTACATCAGAAGCAGCATAAAGAAATCTTACTGAATTGAATTGGAATTTATACTAAGCAAGTACAGAATTAAGTTGCTACCGAAATGAATTTGGAACTTGATGCCTGACACAAATTCCTATCATCTGCATTGTACCTTTTTAGTTAAACTTTTGGTTTGAGTTCTGCTAGGCAATTATCTTTCACTGTTGATGTGGGAAGATGGATTATTTTCCAATCAGTAATTCAAGTAAAGGAGCAGCCAGCCAGTCAACCTGTACTACTGGAAAAAAAGAAATGTGTTATGTGTGTGTTTCCTATAACATCTTTAGCAATACAAAAAATTGCATGTTTTTTCCCCCTGATCTGATGTTTTAAATGACTTTCTTCAGATCATCTTCTTACCCAGCAAAGTGTGAAATCCTCTGTTAATTCCTGCAGAATAGAATTTCTGCTTCACACAGAGACTTGAATGATGGGATGGGAATAGATTGAAGGCAGGAAACTCCCCACCCTTCACCTACTTTGGCAGTTGTGAATATAACAGGATCATTTTGCTCAAGCCAAGTGAATGCTCTTAATCAATCATAAAGTCATTAAAGGCTGTTAAAAGGAAATAACTTGATTTGATTTTGGACAACTCCTACATGTGCCCTTGGATGTGAGCAAAGGCACATTCGTGAGTTAATTAAGGACAAACCAGCAAACATTTTAACACCCTTTAATGACTACTGTTACAGGATTTATCGGAGTTACAAGTGAAAATGACAGATAAAATGCTAGACATTCTTTAAAAAGTGTTTAACTATATAAAAGTTTATTTCGGCCTTGAGATCAGAACAGAGGTGGTATTCAGCAGGTTCTGACCAGTTCTGGAGAACCGGTAGCAGAAATTTTGAGTAGTTCGGAGAACCGGTAAATACCACCTCTGACTGGCCCCACCCACATCGATTCTCTGCCTCCCAAGTCCCAGCTGATCGGGAGGAAATGGGGATTTTGCAGGAACCTTCCCCTGGAGTGGGGTGGGAATGGAGATTTTACAGTATCCTTCCCCTGCCGCACCCACCAAGCCATGCCATGCCATGCCATGCCACACCCACAGAACTGGTAGTAAAAAATGTTGAATCCCACCACTGAATCAGAGGTTCCAAACCTATGAGAATTGGTAGGAGGGGAAGGAATATTTGTTTTAACTTGTAGCAAAACAATCTCAATGGCGGTCAAAGGTATTTTTAATTTATTTTTATCTGTCTATTTTTTTTTTTACAAATAACTCAAGGCAGTGATCACACCTAATACTCCTTCCTTTTCCTATTTCCTCCACAACAGGTGTAAAGAGAGTGACAGGCCAAAAGTTATCCAGTTGACTTTTGCAGCTAAGGTGGAAGTAAAACTCAGTCTTCTGGTTTCTAGCCTCATGCCTGAGCCACTAGAGCAAACCTATATAGAGCAAACCTATATTTCCTCCTTATCTTTAGATATATTTTATTTATTTAATCGATGTGTACAACTGTCCATTTCAAGATATAACTCCGGGTAGAAGTAAAGTTAAAAACATACCATCCATCCATAAATTAAAATGCATAACAGCCAAAGAAAACATTACAATAATCAGTGCTTATAGTAGTGGCCAAAATTATGGAAACCTTTTGGGAAAAGTGTATTTTTGTAAGTTTGATGACTAATAGCACAATATATATATATTTTTGGAGTTTCAAGATAATCATATTCCACTGCTGGAATGGCCTGGCAATAGCCCAGATCTTAACCCAATTGAAAATCTATGGAGCCGACTAAAGAAACTTGTTAGTCAGAAGCGACCCAGCAATAAAACCCAGTTAATAGAAGCGATCATTCAATCTTGGTTTCACATTATAACAGCTGCAGAATTAAAAGACTTGGTTCACTCCATGGGAAGACGTTGTAAGGCCATAATTCATGCTAAAGGTTACCTAACTAAGTATTAACTAACATGGTGATAATTTTTGTATATCTCATTTTTTCTATGGTGATAATTTTTGTATATCTCATTTTTTTCTACGTGTTTCACTTTTCTCCTTTATACTATAACTACTATTCTAATAGCAAATCCTTCATAAAAGTTATTGCCTTACATTCTTGATTAAATTATCTTTCAATTGATATATAATTTCATGGTACTACTCCGAAAAAAGTGGTGCTATTGGCTAGTTTTAGAAAATACACTTTTCCCAAAAGGCTTCCACAATTTTGGCCACTACTGTAATACAGACAAGAGATAGATCCTTTCACACATTCAGGGCCCCAGGCCCAGGCTCAGAATCAGTTCTTTAAGGACTTAGAAAAGACTAGCAGAATCAGGCCCATCCTGACTTCCATAGGTCAGGCACTAATGCTGAAAAGGCATACCAACTAACATTCCTTAGCTGAAGCATTCTCATCCTGCTGGATCAGATTGGATGGATAAGAACAACTAGAGAGAGACAATCTCTCAAGTTTATTTATTTATTTATTTATTGGTTCGATTTATATTCCGGTTAACATATTTGGGATGAATGAAGTGATAAAGAAAAAGAATGAACCAAACTCTTAATTAAACCTCCATTTGATTACCATATTTTTCGAAGTATAAAACGCACTAGAGTATAAGACACACCTTAGCTTTTGGAGAGGAAAATAAGAAAAAAGCTGATTGGCAGGTGGATCAGTCTCCAAGAATACCCCCAATCAGCTGTTCCCAGAGGTGAATTTTAGCAACAGATTCCTTGGTTGTGAGCTCTGTGCCTTGCTTTTTTTTTTTTTTTTTTTGCTTTTTTTTCTGCCTCTGAAACTTCTGAAACTCTGTTTCAGAAAAAAGCTTCCTTTTCTGCCTCTGAAAGCCTCTGAAACAAAGCTTCAGAAAAAAAGCCTCTGAAGCTCTGTTTGGAGGCTTCTTTTCTGAATCTCTGTTTGGGGGGCTTTTTTTTAAGTCTGTTTGGGGGCTTCTTTTCTGAATCTCTGTTTGGGGGCTTTTTTTAAGTCTGTTTGGGGGCTTCTTTTCTGAAGCTTCGTTTCTGATGCTTTTTTCAGCCTCTGAAACCTCAGTTTGAGAAGCTGGTCAGGGCTACATTCAGAGCGTAAGACGCACCCAGATTTTCACCCTCTTTTTTGGAGGAAAAAGGTGTGTCTTATACTCTGAAGAATACGGTAAATATTTGGGCAAAATAAATATCTACTGACGATTATGTTGATCTGTTGATGCCCATATTCTTGATTAGGTGCTAATCTAAGCAAGAGTTCGTTCACAAATAAACAAACAATTAAAAAAAACAATCCTGTTTTCTTTTCTTTGTCTCTACCATGACAACATTCTTGGCTTACTGGGCTGAAAATTAAAGTCTCCTTCAGGTCATTCTGAAGTCCTGGAGCATCACAAGGCACACCCATGCAAATTGTAATACAAATTGTGTATTTTGTGTAGTTTTCATGATTCTATCATACATGCCACTTGTTCACCTTACTCTGTTTTGTGAATATCTATGAGTGCTAATAGGAGATGTGGTGGCTCAGTGGGTAAGACACTGAGTTTGTTGATGGAAAGGTTGGCAGATCAACGGTTTGAATCCCTAGTGCCGCGTAATGGGATGAGTTCCTGTTACTTGTCCCAGCTTCTGCCAACCTCGCAGTTTGAAAGCACGTAAAAAATACAAGTAGGAAAAATAGGGACCGCCTTTGGTGGGAAGGTAACAGCATTCCGTGCGCCTTTAGCATTTAGTCATGCCGGCCACATGACCACGGAGATGTCTTCAGACAGGACTGGCTCTTCGGCTTTGAAACGGAGATGAGCACCGTCCCCTACAGTCGGGAACAACTAGCACATATGTGCGAGGGAAATCTTTACCTTTACCTTTACCTTATGAGTGCTAATAAGAACAAGTTCTGAGGTCTCTTCTTATGGCCTAGGCCCTGACCAACTACTTCAACTTTAAAAGGTAAAAACGTTTAAAAACTTCAACTTTAGCCTGGTCCAAAACGACTTTTAGGTAGCAATTTTCTTTTTGAACCTTCTGATCTTTCTATAGAGAAGATTTCTGCCTCTCTAAATTGGGGTCTCTCCCACTTTTACCAGAATCAGCTTAATATGTTTTCCTTAGATAACAGAAAAAAGATCTTCAACCTTTGAAAGACTCCATGATAAATTATCCATATCTCCAGAAGGCTGTTTTACTCATTAATAGTTTCATACTCATGAAATTCCTTCTCAATTTGAATTTTGGACTGTCTCTGTAAAGCCTTTTAATTCTTCTAACCTTGAGCACTACAGAGAATAAATCAATACCCTATTCCCTGTGATAATCCTTCAAATATTAGTAGACCTGCATAATGCTCCCTCTATTTTCTTTTCTTTAGACTAAACATATGCAATTCTTTTAACCATTATTCATAGGATGTAGCCGCTAAACCTCTCACCATCTTTTTGTCTTCACTTACTCTTTTTTTTCTCAGAATAAAGCATAGTTGTGGCAATCCAAAATTAAACGTAGAACCCATTGTGTACCTCCCTTCATATAGATAGAGATTCATTAAGAACTACACACTTGCTATGGTTGCTACAAACTTGTTCACCTTACTACCAATAGTAGTGGGACTATTCATACCACATTGTTCCATTTATCAATCCTTGCTTGGATCATCATTCTTGATGATCCAAGTGTACAACAGTAACCAAAAACCTGAAACCAAATAGCCTATTTAGGAGCCTCATTTAATTTGTATGGTTGGGGTGTACATCTCCACCCCAGGCCATCCCAACGATGCCCTTGAAGTGATGTCCCGGTGCCTGGAGGCCGTGCGGATCTGGATGGGGAGTAACAGGCTTCGACTCAACCCTTCCAAGACCGAGTGGCTGTGGCTTCTGGCGTCCTGATATAGCCAGCTGGTGCCATCGCTGGCTATTGGGGGTGAGTTATTGGCCCCCACGGATAGGGCTCGCAACTTGGGCGTCCTCCTGGATGCACGGCTGTCTTTAGAAGAGCATATGACGGCCGTGGCCAGGGGGGCTTTTCATCAGGTCTGTCTGATTCGCCAGTTGCGTCCCTTTCTGGATCGGGACTCCAACTGGTGCAGAATGTGGCTGCGCGGGGGATTATGGGAGCGAGGGGGTGCTCCCATGTGACACCTCTCCTGCGTGAGCTGCATTGGCTTCCAGTGGTCTTCCGGGTGCGCTTTAAGGTGTTGGTTACCATCTTTAAAGCGCTCCATGGTATAGGACCTGGGTATTTGTGGGACAGCCTTCTCCCGCCGATAGCCTCCCACTGACCAGTACGCTCTCACAGAGAGAGACTCCTCAGGGTGCCATCAGCCAGGCAATGTCGGCTGGCGACCCCCAGGGGGAGGCCTTCTCTGTGGCAGCTCCTGCCCTCTGGAACGATTTGCCCCTGGAAATACGAAGGATATCGGATCTCCGGGTCTTTCGCCATGCCCTGAAAACTTTTCTTTTCCATCAAGCAGGGCTGGCGTGAACCCCCTCCCCCCTTTTTAGTTTTTTTTAGCTTTTTAGTTCTTAAATTGTCATTGGGTTTTAACTGAATTGTTTTAAATTTGGGCCAGTTATGTAATTCTTTTAATAATTTTAAATTTTGTATTGGTATGTGTTTTAGTTCTGGCTGTGCACCGTCCTGAGTCCACTAGGAGAAGGGCGGTATACAAATTGAATAAAAATAAATAAATAAATAAATAAATAAATAAATAAATAAATAAATAAATAAATAAAAAACATATTCTGAACTGGACTTCTAATTCCTAACATAAAATCAACAGACCTTTGTTGCTATTTTTGCTATTCTACAAATAAATTGCTTAACTAGTTAGATTTTAGATGCTTTGTGAGTATAAATAAAAATATTTTTAATAATAAGATTTGTTGTGCAAGTGGTGTCTGGGTTTAACTTGCCAAAACACATTTTTGCCATCATTGTTTAATTACTAAATACCATACATTTCGGAGCATAAGATGCACTTCCCCCCAAAAAAAGTGGGTGAAAATTGTGGTGCATCTTATACACCGAATGTTGCCAAAGCCCGCCCACCCACTGGCCCCCACCATTCAGCCGTTTTCAGCCTCCGTGCGTCGCATTTTCGGCCTCCGCATGCCCCATTTTTGGCCTCCAAGCGTTGGATTTTCATCCAGTTCCAGGCGGCGGGGATCAGTGGCGGTTAATGGGCTGCACCGAATGGGGTGTGGCAGTGGCAAACAAGTTACCACAGATGGGCAGCGGCAAATGGGCTGTGCCAAATGGGAGGTGGCGGTGGCAAAAAGGTGGCAGCAAATGGGCAGTGGCAAATGGACTTCCATGGTGGTGGTGAATGGGTAGTGGCAAACGGGCCATGGTGGTGGCAAATGGGTGGCGGCAAATGGGTGGTGCTGGTGAATTGGCCATGGCAGTGCTGAGTGGGCCATGGTGAATGGGCCAGATGAATACTGGATGGATGCTGGGAGGCAAAGGCAGGTTTTTTTCTTGTTTTTCCTCCCCAAAAAAGGTAGGTGTATCTAGAGTAGAGCGTCTTCTACTCCGAAAAATACGGGTATGTGTTACATACTATATCTCTTAAGTCTGAACTATGTTCCTGAGCATAACCAGGAAAGGACAATAAACTTTTGATTGTGGTAAGCACGAGTGCCAAAGGCACAAATTGTATCAATTAATTTTATATAAATTATTGATTGGTTAGGCATCACTGGTAGAACTTGTATTTATTGAGATCCCTGCTGCTGCTTCTATCATCTCCTAATAATTTCCAAAAGTATGTTGATGTATAGAATCATAGAATTGTGGAATTATAAGGAACCAGAAGGAACATTTAATCTGACCCTCTGCGGTGTGCAGGAAAACTAATTAAACCATTCTTGAGAAACTAATTAAACCATTCTTCTTAAAAGCCTCCAGAGATGGAAAACTCACAGCTTCTGTTAGGTAGGGTATTCCACTATTATACAGATCTTAAAATCAAGTTTTTCCTTATCTTTAAATGAAATTTAGGTAGCTGAAACTTATAATTGCTGGTCCTGGTTTTTGTAGAAATGGAAAATAGCTCTTGACATTCTTCCCCGAACACTAATATGATGTCTCAGTCTGAATGAAGACTGAATTCTTCTGTACCACAACTAATGATCGCAAGTAGCAAATAATATCACTTCCTGATCCTAAACAAATATTTCATTCACTGGAATACTTTTTTCTTTAAATTTGTTTTGCCTACTAATATGTTATTTTGGATAGTAAATTGTAGTTTAATGTTTGCATCTTCCTTTCCTGTGTGTGAGTTTCCAGCAGCTACATGTCAGAAGCCGTTTTTTGTGTAATAACCAAGTCTTCACTGATTATTTAGAACAGGGGTGGAGAACTATGGCCCTTTTATGATTTGTGGCATTCAACTCCCAGAATCCCTGAGCCAGTGTGGGAATTCTGGAAGTTGAAGTCCACAAATCATAAAAGGATCATAGTACCCCAAATCTGGCCTAGAGGCTAACTGGTCTGGAGGGGACAAAGTGTCTGAAGAGGAGCTAAAGTAAAAGGTAAAGGTTCCCCTAGCACATATATGCTAGTCGTTCCCGACTCTAGTGGGTGGTGCTCATCTCCATTTCAAAGCCAAAGAGCCAGCACTGTCCAAAGATGTCTCCGTGGCCATGTGGCCAGCATGACTAAACGCCAAAGGCACATGGAATGCTGACACCTTCCCACCAAAGGTGTTCCCTATTTTTCTACTTGCATTTTTTATGTGCTTTTGAACTGCTAGGTTGACAGAAGCTGGGACAAGTAATGGGGGCTCACTCCATTACACGGCACTAGGGTTTCGAACCATTGAACTGCCGACCTTTCAATCGACAAGCTCAGCGTCTTAGCCGTATGTTTTAGCATCTTAGCCCTATGTTTTAGTCTTTAGCCCTATGCTTAATTCTGGGTGGAATTGAGGATCAGTCTGGCTTCTTGGCTACTAGTAGATTGGCATGTGGAGATCATGACTGAAAGGTTCTTCAGTTTCAGGTGGAACACCAGTTGCCACTCACGTTGGACTGATATACATCAGCAATAGTAACTTAGATCATAATAGAAGAATTTAGGCTGAATGAACCATACAGGTGTCTACTTTTATGACAGCTTATTTGTTGGTAGATAACAAAAAGGAGGGTACCAACTACTGTAGGTACCCTCCTTTGGCTTTCATTCACTGTCTGGGAACAATGCAAAGTGCTGGGTCTAATCTAAAAAGTCTTATATGGTATGGCTTCCATGGGCTTCCATGAGTGTCTTCTCTAAGTAGAATTGATATGTCTAATACAGATAGTCCTTGATTTAGGAACCACAACTAAGCCCAGAATTTATGTTGTTAAGTGAGTTTTGCCCCATTTTATGACTTTTCTTGCCCCATTTGTTAAGCCACTGCAGTCGTTAAACTGGTAACATGGTTGTTAAATGAATCTAGCTTCCCCATTGACTTTGCTTGTCTCAAAAGATGATCACATGACCCTGGGATCCTACAACCATCATAAATATGCACCATTTGTCAAGTAACTGATGTAAGTCACATGAGCATGGGGATGCTGCAAAGGTCATAAGAGTGAAAAATGGTCATAAGTCACTTTTTTCAGTGTCATTGTAACTTCGAATGGTCACTAAATGGGATGGGTATGAGTGGTCAGTCAAGGATCAGTCAGTCAGTCAGTCAATTAATCAATCAATCAATCAGTATAAACTGAGGAACCTGCATCACAGGCAGTGGAAAATGTACCAGCAAACTAATACATTACATATTATATCAGATTTGGTATTAAATGGTTTATTTTATGTATTTTGTTTCTATCAATCTTTTCTATGTCTAAATATTTGACATGGGGAGGAGGGAAGGATGAACTTCCTGGAACTGCTGTAATCTCTAGGGAGATATCCCAAAGGTGCTTTTTCAAAAAGCAACTGGACTTTGTTCAAACTGAAGAGGCTCCTTGGGTGAGAAGTGAAACGTCTTCAAGGAAAAAACAAGTCCAATTGCCTTTTGAAAAAGCACCTTTGGGACAACCATGACCTGGATGACTGAGAATCTCCATAGACTCTAGGGAGATACTTTCACTGGCCTCAGGAGAAGTTGCTTTTCTACCGTTAAGAACAGATGAAGGTTGGTGTGATGGTGTAAGAAAATTCACATTTGCCCTGAACTCCATATGCACTATTGATCGGCATCTTTTCACATGGTTAAACTGATGACTGATCTGCTTCTTCCACTCAAAAGTCTTCACGTTTTGGTGCATTTAGGTTATCTTGGTGTGATCATGGAACATAGGAAGCTTACTTAATAGTGAATCAGAGTATTGATACAGCTATTTCAACATTGCCAACATTAACTGGCAGTGTCTCTCCAGGCTTTCAGCCAGGAGTTTTTCCATCCATTTCTTAAAATGCTGAAAACTACCCTTGATGTGCTTTACCACTAGCCATGGCCCTGTGGACTTGGCCTTTTACTTTAGCAATGTACATACATTCTTCTTCTGGATCTAATTGAAGGGCAAATGACGGATCTCTCAAAAACAGTGAGCTAGAAAATATCTCCAGATAAAATATCACAATCACACACAGGGGAAGGTATTCAACAAATAAAGTTCAGCTCCTGTGACTGTGTACTTTTATTGGTAACAATACAAACATGCTTTGCCATTATAGATAGTCCTCAATTTATAACCGCAGTTGGAACCAGAAATTTCCATCGCTAAGCAAGCTGAGTTCACCCAATTTTGTGACCTTTTTAGGCATAGTTGTTAAGCAAATCATTGCAGTTGTTATATTAATCTCATGGTCATTAAACAAATCTGGCTTCCTCCAATTGACTTTGCTTGTCAAAAGATGGTTGGGAATTTTGCAAGTAGCAATCATATGACCCTGAGATACTGCAAATATTGTAAATGCAAACCAGTTGCCAAGCACCTGAAGTTTTAATCACATATCCATGGGTATGCTGTGATGGTCAAAAGTGGGAGGACTGGTCATAAGTCACTTTTATTTTTCTGTGACATTGTAACTTTGAATGGTTGCTAAATGAATGGTTGTAAATTAAGGACTATCTGTCCTTTTTCTGATACTGTTTCTGATTTCTGTTTAGGTTTTTTTTTAAGAGGTTAAAGTCACTGAGCTTATCAGCTATAAATATGACAAGTCTGGGTTTGAGACGTGAGCACTGAGCAATGGGGTAAGTTCCCATATTTGCCCCAGCTCCTGTCCACCTAACAGTTTGAAAGCATGCAAATGTGAGTAGATAAATAGGTACCACTTCAGTTGGATGGTAAGAGTGTTCCATGTGCCTCAGTCAGGGGTGGGATTCAAAATTTTTTTTACTATCAGTTCTGTGGGCATGGCTTGGTGGGCATGGCTTGATGGGCATGGCAGGGGAAGGATACTGTAAAATCTCCATTCCCTCCCCACTCAGGGGAAGGTTACTGCAAAATCCCCATTTCCTCTCAATCAGCTGGGACTCAGTAGGCAGAGAATAGATGGGGGTGGGGCCAGTCAGAGGTGGTATTTACCGGTCCTCTGAACCAGTCAAAATTTCCGCTACCGGGTCAGAACTTGCTGAATACCACCTCTGGCCTCAGTGTATAGTCATGCTTGCCACATGGCCACAGAAGTGTCTTCAGGCAATGCTGGTTGCCTTGGTTAAGTAATGAAGATGAGCTCCCCCTAGAGTTAGTCATGACTGGACAGGACAGGGGAACTGAAGAAGCTTCTTGGATGAGAAGTGAAACATCGTCAAGGAAAAACAAAGTCCAATTGCCTTTTGAAAAAGCATCTTTGGGACAACCATGACCTGGATGACTGAGAATCTCCATACCTACAGCAGAAGTGTACAGCTCTTCTCCACTGAGTCATACACAGTGTCTCAAACTGGCTTTATTTTATATAGTTGTGGCCTTATATCCTATCTATATTCGGTGATAGAAATTAAGATAGTATGTGAGATTTCCCATTATCTGATACAGCCAGGCCAGGCTTATATAATTTCAACAAGATTTCAGAGAAGGCTAGAAATTAAAATACCATAATCTTTGGGCTACGACTTGCTCATCTCTCGTATAGCTTACTTATTTAATCAATTTCCTGCCTCAAAAAATGGCTCACTTATTTGCATGTTGCCTGGAGCCTATATGCTATTTCTGCTGGGTTCTAAATTATATTTTTATTTTTTGTCCAACTAGAACACAATGAGTCAGATTTTACTTGTGGGAAATTTTTAGTTGTGGGAGCATTTTGGATAAATTTAAACCCTGTTACATGTGATAAATGAGCTCATGGAAAAAGGGGGAGAAAAACAACAGATTTATGCTTGTAACAGATTTTACCTCAGGGCTGAGACAGTATGTAGAACAGTGTTCAATGGATCCTTTCTAAGCCAATGGTACAGCTGCCTCCAAGTGATAGATGGGACTGGCAGAGCTGTGAGAATTTCATCCAGAAAATAAGAAGTAAGAGAAGAGAGGTGCCAGCCCAAATTAATAACTGCACAATGATATATGTTTTAAGTTAGGGCCCCAGGCACACCGGTCACTTCATTTGCAAGGGTGAGTCAGATATTCATTTTTTTAAAAAGCTAATAATATATGCAGCCATCAAACACTGATTGTTGACATAATCTAAATTCCCAACTGATGCAGAAAAGCCTGGAAAATTCACCAGCATCGCATTACCCAGTCAGGAGGTTTCCTAAGCTTCTAGATGGAAACCTATGCAAGGCAGCTTATGCAAATGGCAGCTCCCATAGTAAAGTGTCTCCTTGCCTAGGAGACAATAAGGTTGGAGACAGAGAGAGCAGCACTTTTGTCTCATGCAACTGTTTGTAATACTTTGGGAAAATTCATAGATAAAGTAAGCTCATGCAACTATAATAAAGTAAAGCACAGTTACCTAGAACTCTAAGCATACCCTAAGACAACCAACACATCAAAATAGTTATGACACATAGTGTCAGGAAATTCCATAATCCCTTAGCTAGCATATTTGTTATTTGGTTATCTGGACCAAAGGTTATGAAACTTGAGTTACAAGGCAATGCATATGAAAGATACCAAAATGTGGAATTATGGCTCTGAGTGAAGGGTTACCCATTTCTAATATATATGTGAAGTTGTGAACTGCAAAAACATTAGATGAAAGCAAAAGAAAGAAAGAAAGAAAGAAAGAAAGAAAGAAAGAAAGAAAGAAAGAAAGAAAGAAAGAAAGAAGAATTTTCTGCATGTTTTGCTATCACTTAATAGTTCCCTCTATTTCTTCCTTCCATCTCTTCCTTCCATCTCTTCCTTTCCAGTCTTACCATCTTTATATACTTTCAGAATAAACAAGTTAAGGTAACTTTATAATTGATGTTGCTTAGCTTACATTTTGAAAATCATAGAGTATAATGGCCTAAGGGGGGAAAGATGGGCAATTGGAACTGGCATGGAACATTATCTTATCATCAGCTAAATCATTAAAATGGAAACATAAATTCTATTCTTATTTGAACAACAACAAACCCACAAATGTTATTGGTTTGCAATGAGGATGTGTTCAAGTTAACCCTCATGTCTATTGTGTGAAAGCATGGTAATAATTCTAGACAATGGGAAGCACGTGATGATAAAGCAGTATCATTCTCCATGTACTGTATATTCACGTCAACTCTGTTCACAATGTTGTTGTTCCAAAGGTGCTTTTTCAAGAGGCAACTGGACTTTCAGAGAGAACCAAAGAAGCTTCTTGAATGAGAAATGAAACATCTTCAAGGAAAAACAAAGAAAGTCCAGCTGCCTCTTGAAAAAGCACCATGACCTGGACGACTGAGAATCTCCATAGACACAATGTTGTTGATATCAAAAAAATTGTCATTTGGGCATAAGCATGAAAGCATGCTAAAACAGGTAAAATCTCAAAACTTTTCATTATGTTTCTGATTTTTAAAAAAAAATTGAGCAATGAATTTAATGGAAATGGGCGAGTCTATCAATCTAAAATAAAGATTGTTATTTTCTTTTTTCAAAGTTAAATGGCAGTTTATTATCAATTTTTGGTGGCATACTCACACGGTCATGAGGGTTCTCCATGAAGCACAAAATAGAATCTCAGGAATAGCCATCTTCACATGCTACAAAACAAAGAATGGATTCAGATTAAAACCTGACCCTGATTTTCTTATGAATCTGCCTTATTCTAAACAGCAACAGCTACATTTTATAGAAGCATGGATTTCAAATGCCAGAATGTTCAACTATTGCCGTGCTGACTTGGAATTCTAGGAGATGTATAAATATAGTGATGGCAATAAAGGTGGGTAACAAAACACTCACTAGCTGGTGTACATATCAGGTCATCCATGAGTCTGGTTGATCAGTATGAATTTCCATCCTAGGAAGTTATTCTACTCTACTGGAATACATACACCTCTTAAACTACAGTAAGATATATTAATTGAATTTATTAATTCAATTAATTGAATTCAGCAAATATATAGTTCATTTGTGACTTGAAACAGACTGTGTTTGCACCATTATAATGTAGTTTCTTTGTTGACACTGTAAACAGGAAGTTTCTCTGATAATCCTGAGATGTTACAGATGTCCAAGGAAATTTGTGAAATTGATGCAGCCTCTCTACAAGAGAATGTCAGGGCAGGCTCTTTACAACGGTGATATATCAGCTTCATTTTTGATTTCCAATGAGGTAAAAGAGGTTTGTGTGCTAGCCCCAGTTCTATTCAATGTGTTCTTCACTTGCATCTTGTTAGGTGCTGTCCAAGGTCTGAAAGAGAGTATACATCGGGTACCAATTGGACAGCTCTATCTTTGCTTGAATGTACAAAGGGTCTCCTTATATAGTTATTAAAAAAGACTCCTTGCTAATGGCTGTGCATTTTTGGTGCACAAATACATTTGGTATTTGACACATTCTCAGATGCTGCTGTCCATCTGAACAAGACCAAAATACTTTACCAGTCAATGTGAAATACTGAGCCCTTAGAACTAAAAATCACTGTTGATGACACCCAGCTGACAAATGTAAAGTTTCAACTACTTAGGAAGCATCATCTTCAGCAACTGGTCTTTGTACAAAGAAATTGACTCCAAGGTTAGCAAATCAGGGACTGAGATGGGTGCATATTAGAGTGCTCAGTCAACACAACATCTGTATCACTACAAAGCTGAAAGTCTACAAATTTGTGGTTATTCTTCTCTCTTACATGGATGTGAATTCTGGACCCTGTACCAAAGGCCTGACAAACAACTGCAGAAATTTCACAAGGGGGACTCTCCACTTCATCCTTCATTTTGTTGATGAGGCCACATCTCTCATCCAGAGATCTTGTATTGTGCAAAGTCCACCAGCTTTGAGTTCTGGTACAGATGAGTATGGTGAGATACATCATAAAATGAATGACCGCTGTATCTCTTGCCAGTTGCTGTATAGTGTACTGGAATCTGGGAAGAGACCTCAAGGTTGACCATGCAAGTGCCACGAAGAAACCATGAAAGACACCCTAAGCCACCGTGATATTTAACCAAGAGAAGTAAAATTGCAGCTGCTGACAGAATACACTGGTGAATCAGGTTCTATGAAACCTCCATTGGCTTTGAACACCAGCACAACCAAAAACTGATAGAAAACATGAGCAGCATCACCAAATAACACTCACTATAGTAAATTATTATTATTATTATTATTATTATTATTATTATTATTATTATTATTATTATTATTATTATTATTATTATTATTATTTTATTTTATTTTATTATTTTATTTTATTTTATTATTTTATTTTATTATTTTATTTTATTTTATTTTATTATTTTATTTATTTTATTTTATTTTATTTATTTTATTATTTTATTTTATTTTATTTTATTTTATTTTATTTTATTTTATTTTATTTTATTTTATTTTATTTTATTTCTATACCACCCTTCTCCCGGAGGACTGGCTGTTGTACAACCTATTAAAAGCACAAAGACAAACATCAATTAAAAATAATTAAAATTATTAAATAGTTTCGGCTCAAATTTAAAACCCCCCAAATTTAAAACACCTAATTTAAAATCATTACATTGATAGCCTGGCCTGGTGGAACAGCAGGGTCTTCAGGGCAAAGCGAAATACACGGAGGTCGGAGATCTTACACATTTCTGGGGGCAGTTCATTCCACAGGGCAGGGGCTCCCACAGAGAAGGCCCTCCCCCTGGGTGTCGCCAGTAAAGGACTTCCAGTGACCCTACTGTGCTAGAAACTTCCAAACTGGGACTGCAGATCCACCTCCCTTCCACAGATGAACTGCACAACAGCGTATCTTCAAACCTGAAAGACCACCATATATACTTTAGCATGAAGTGCAAACACAGATAGTATGATTTATAATTCATAGCTTATGGCTTAAAGACCACAATTTAGCATGATTTGCCAACCCAGCCACAAAGTAATAGAACCTAGACACGCTGCCTCTTTCTAGTAAAATATTGCTGGTAATAAATGAGGGTGGATAAAAAGTAAATCCTCCAATATTAAAGGATGTTCCCTTCAATTGAACTTCACTACTAACTGCAAGTTGTACAATGATGATAACTGTGTGGATGTGAATACTGTGCTTCACTGGATCAAAAAATGTAAAGATGATGAACAGAGAAAAGCTGATTTGTATGCTAAAGAATCAAGTGGATAACTTGTGACCAATAATTTTCACATAAAAAAATGAATTTTGATGAATTAAGGAAATTGACAGATATTTTGGAAGGAAATGGCTATCAATGCTGGCATTTCCCAGGAATGTGTCGGTCACATTATTGATGATATTCAATGCCGTTGGATTGTATAAGATGGGTTCCTTGTATTTTGAAAGCAGAGACTAAAGCTCAAGAATTGAAATTTGCCAGCAATTGTTTTATGCTATGACAAAAGAGGTAAAGATTTTTTTTTCACAATATCATGACAATTTAACAGATTAACAGTGTTGGAAGGGACCTTGTAGGTCATCTAGTCCAATCCCCAACCCAAGCAGGAGACCCTGCACCATTTCTGACAAATGGCAGTCCAATGTCTTCTTGAAAGCCTCCAGTGATGAAGTTCCCACAACTTTCAAAGCTAAGCTGTTCCATTGGTTGATTGTTCTCACTGTCAGAAAATTTCTCCTTATTTCTAGGTTGAATCTCTCCTTGATCAATTTCCATCCATTATTCCTTCTCTGGCCTTCAGGTGCCTTGTAAAATAGCTTGACCCCATCCTCTCAGTGGCAGCCCCTGAAATATTGGAACACTATCATGTCTCCCCTGGTCCTTCTCTTCACTAGACTAGCCATGCCCAGTTCCTGTAACCATTCTTCATATGTTTTAGTATCCAGTCCCCTAATCATCCTGGTTGCGTAATGTGCGTAATGCTTCTGCACATGCACAGAAGTTTCTGTGCATGCGCAGAGACATCTGGGCAGGTGGGTGGAGCCTTCTGCCACCACCACTACCAGTTTGCCCGATCCGGGCAAACCGATAGCAACCCACCACTGTTGCACAGGCTCATTATTATGATCCAGAACTATAATATCCATGAAATAGCATCACAAATCTTCACCTGAAGAAAAGAATGGAAAACACAGTCTTTGGCAGGAAAGCTCAAGTTTGGTGTTATTCACAGGGATTTCTTTGAAATTAGCATTATAATCAACACAAAGCACTATATTTCAACAAAACTTTGGGGGAAAAATGAAAAAGCAGAGTTCAGCAGCAGCTTGCTGCAGTGTGACAACACTAGCCCTCACATCATACAAGCCACCAAAAAGGCATTTGCAAAGTTGGATATCATCACCATATCCCATCTACCATACAAGTTCTACCTTTTCCCAAAATGGAAGGAATGCCTTTGTTGAAATCTATTTGATTAATATTTCTTTTTTTATTTTATTTATTTATTTATTGGTTCGATTTATATGCCGCCCTTCTCCGGAGACTCAGGGCGGTTTACAATGCGTTAAGCAATAGCCTTCATACTTTTGTATATACCTGCTTAGTAGGGCTTTTGCCCCGCCCCCCGGGTATTCTTTTTTTATACAAAGTCAGCTTATTGCCCCCACAATCCGGGTCCTCATTTTACCTACCTCAAAAGGATGGAAGGCTGAGTCAACCTTGAGCCTGGTGAGATTTGAACTTGCAGTAATTGCAGGCAGCTGGTGCTAGTTAACAGCACTTTAATCTGCTGCGCCACCAAGGCTCTTGGTATGAAGAGGTAGAATATGAAGAGGTAGAATAAGAAGAGGTAGAATATGAAGAGGTAGAAAGGGTTGTCAGGACTTGGTTGAAAAGACAAAAGTATGGAGCTCTTTCATGATAGCTTTAAGAAGCTTGTCTATCAGTGGCAGAAATGTGCAGTGAATGGTGATAATTATGGAGACATAAATACAGATTACAAAATAACTCATTTCAAGGATTATTTTCCTGTTCCATTAATTAAAATATTCTTTTTAAAGTTAAAGTTATGGAGATGAAGACATTTCATTTAGCCTTCATCATTTACTCCTTAGTAGCTGAAATTCTCCAGAGATACACCCTGAGTGTGTCATTCTAAATCTTACCCTTATAGTAATCCAGCCTCTATTCAATTCAGAGATATGCTGCATGCCTTATATGATGTTCTTGAATCTTGATTAACTCCAACTTGCTCCAACTCCAACTGGAAGTTTTAAGACAAAATTTGACAATCATTTGTCTGAAATGGTGTAGGGTCTCCCGTTTGAGCAGAGGGTTGGACTAGAAGACCTCCAAGGTCCCTTACAACTCTGTTATTATGTTAACTGTGTGCCAGAAGAGATATTTCTGTCTGTTGCATCATATCGTTATCCCCTAAATATCTAAAGTTTACTTATAAAAGTCTCTTTAGGGGACTATATCTACTTTCACAGAACTGCTGATCTCACAGCTCATACAATGGATGCTGCTACCCTGGTATCCATCTTATAAATTGTCATAATATTGAATCTCCTAGATTTGAGACCTGAGGTACCCAGGTTTGCATTGTCTGTAGAGATTCTTGGTCATCCAGGTCATGGTTGTCCCAAAGGTGCTTTTTCAGAAGGCAACTGGACTTCCTTGTTGTTGTTGTTGTTGTTTTTCTTTTGAAGAAGAAAAGCTAGCTATACAATTTGGGATGAACACCCTTTGAATGGTGTGGGAGTAGGGATGGATTTTCAGAGGAAAATATTGCAGACTACAGGAGTAGCACCACTCAGGTGACCATGAAGACCCAGCTAAACCTCCAAGTGCTTCAATGACCCTCTAAAGGATGCAAATTACCAGCTGTCTGCAAGGACTATAAATCCTTCTATTCCCCACTATCCTGCCAGAGCTGAAGAAGCTTCTTGGATGAGAAGCGAAATGTCTTCAAAAGGAAAAAAAAATGAAAATGTCCAGTTGCCTCCTGAAAAAAACACCTTTGGGATAGCCAGGTTTGCATTGCAACTGATCTCCACACCATGTTTGTTGAAGATTCATTCTCACAAACAGGAAGGAGGAGGCAAAACAGTGCAGAGGCATGCTGATTTGCCAACATTGCAGCTTGAAGGCCACAAGAGAATTACCTGGATAAGAAGAAATGCCTTCAGGATAATGTCTAGGAGAGCATTTATGGAGTATTAAGGGAAGATCACCTGTCAGGCAAAGTGACTGACCCAAATTGGGTGAAGACTCTGGAAGGGAATTTTAATGAATTCCTGCAGCGTTAAAGCTATGCTGAACAGGAAAGAGCTCTGAGTTATGCATAGTGACACAATAAAGCACACCAGAGGGAAGTCCAAGGCAAAGTTTCAGTGAGATGATGCTTTATGAAAGATTGGAAAGGGCATAATGAGAATAAAGTTGGCAGAAACCATCCCTCATTGTTATGGAGACATTCAAAGCAAACCAGCTGAAGATGCAATACCTCAACTATATTCTTTGAGCCATTTTTAACATTTCCAGTCTCATTCCTGGGGTGATTAGAAACTGTGACAATAAAGCTAGGGGACATCTTATTATTGAATTGTAGTTGCTTATCCCAGAGCTATAATTGCACTCAACAATGAACTAAAGGGCCACCATCAGTGAGCTGTTGGGCAGCATTACTTGGTCTGTTGTGTGAATGTTTGGGTGGTTTAGGGGTGGGGAATTTGTGGTGGGTGGGGGTGTGTTTGGGGATTGTTATGTGTTGTTGGACCTGGTCTTTGGGTGTTAAGTGAATTTCGTTGTATGGGTGTACTGTGTATACACGTACAATGACAATAAGGTTGTTGTTGTTATTTTCTGAAAAACTGCTTGTGTAATTAAGGAGGTCAAACGCAGGAGGAAGTTACCAACCCAATAGCTCTGGTAAACAGAACTGTGATATATTTTCTATATTTTAAACACTTTTTAAACAAAATGTCTCAAAGCATTTTACATCTTTAAAAAAAATTAAAAAAATAAAAACTATTAATCCGAGGAAACAAAAAGGAGAATGTCAGCCTTGTGAGTTAGTCCAGACAAGAAGCACACCTAGAAATGGTTGCTTCTTGGTCTTTTGGCTAAGATCAAGTGTAGTGCAAATACTAGCTCTATACTAAGGTTACAGTAACAGAACCTTAGCAGTCTGACAGCACATTTGTCCCCCATTGTCCTTATAGCCCAAGACACAATGGGGAGGGAGGTATATGTCAGAGTTTGTTGCAGAAATCAAATCCAGAAAGCACACACAGGTAACTGATTCAGCAGGATTCATTAACTTCTCTTTATATGTAATATAACACATGAAATAAATATACAATACCAAAAACAGGTTTTCCAACATGGTAGCAAGTACAAGCAAACACAGGCAGAGGAGAGAACAGTTTCAGTTTCAATTCAGCAGAGCAGAGCAGTTTCAGTTTCAGACCTGAGCACAGAGCTAAGCCACGCCCAGGCTCCAAAACTGTTTCAGTCACCAATCAGCTCCCATTGGCTGACTTAGTTGCTATGCCTATACATTGGCTGACCTTGTTACTAAGCCCTATTCCAGTTCATGAATATACTGACAGTATATCTTCTGAGACATTTCCCATACCCACATTATTTCTGTGGGCTACATTGCTGCCTATCTGACCATTTCCTTGGCTATATGTATCTTGCCCATTTTCCAAGGTTATTCCCACATGCCATTACAAAGAAGACACCCTGGTGAGTAATTTCTTGACAAGAGGAAGGCAGCTGACAATCAGCAGAGAGCTGATATAATGTTGCAGAAGGTGCGTTACTTGCCTGGTACTCATATTAGCATGGGACAGACAAACTGCCAAGACACTTCAAACCCACAAATGACTATCCCTTCCTATTGATTCATATGATGATGAACAATGCTGCCAGAAAAAAAGACTTGGAATAAGAGGATTTGCAAGTATATTTCACCAATCTTTCCAACTGAGAACATGGCCTAAAGAGGAGACAACAAACTTCTGGAAGTCAAAAAGTGATGCTACCCAGACCTGTTTGAGTTCCTTAAGTGTAGACTGCACTGCCAACATTAGAACTTTTAGGGGGGGGGGAAGAAACAAGCTACACATCAAGAAGGCTAGAAAGAATGCCATCAAATCCTATCTGGAGGATATTAAACTAGATCAAAAGTAGGAAGACATCAAAAATCCAATTATAATGTCAAGGACAACAGCCCAAGAAACAAAATAGGCAGCATAAGTCCAGAGGAAATACTTGGAGATTGTCAAGAAATGACAATGGTGAAGGAATATGGGAAACAAACAGGGAAAAATATGAAATCCTAACCAAAGTGGACAAATATACTGCCTCAGGCATCCTTGAAACTTGGTGAGATGACAAACTTAATTGCAACATAGTCTTATATGGCTACAATTTATTCAAAAGAAACAAATTCAAGAGAAATTTTTTGCTGTAGGTAAAAAAGGAATAGCCTGTGCAAAAACCTCACAAATTAGGTCTGCAGAAATCCTGAAAGCATATGGGTACAAATCAAAGGAGAGTAAAACAAAAATGATGTCATTGTTGGAGTTATTTACAGGGCACCTGAACAAACAGATTACCCATTAATTTACCCATTACAGAGGTGATAGAAACATCAAACAGTTCACAGTAATTTACTTATTACTTAATAAAGCCTGGGGAAAGTAAAGTCTACTTACTAGTATCCAAGACTCTGCCTCCTAACCAGTGGTGGGTTTCAAAATTTTTTACTACCAGTTCTGTGGGTGTGACTTGGTGGGCGTGGCATGGCTTGGTGGGCGTGGCTTGGTGGGCATGGCAGGGGAAGGATACTGAAAAATCTCCACTCCCACACCACTCCAGGGGAAGGTTACTGCAAAATCCCCATTTCCTCCCAATCAGCTAGGACTTGGGAGGCAGAGAATAGATGGGGGCGGGGCTAGTCAGAATTTTTACTACTGATTCTCTGAACTACTCAAAATTTCTGCTACCGGTTCTCCAGAACTGGTAAGAACCTGCTGAAACCCACCTCTGCTCCTAACCTCTTTTTCTTGGTATTAAGTTTAATCAGTGAGATCTGTGTATGAATCTAGCTTTTTCGGTCATGCACTGCTGATATAGGCTTGACAGATCTAATTATATGAAATCCTGAAGGAGAAACGTATCTGGGAAATTCTGCAAAATCCTTGAAGGTGCACTTGCCCATAAAAGTAGGAACAGATGAAGAAAAAATGGAAGTCATGGAAGAGGCCAATATGGACACCTACAGCTTTCTGAAATGCTTAAAAAAGAAAAAAAGGAACACATATAGAAAAATGGAAGAAAATGTGTCCAATCCAAAGCAATTGCCAGGGATTGAAACAAGAAGGCTTTAGCACAGAATGTGCTGAGCCTTATGGCAAATGTCCAAAAGAACACAAGAGGGGAGGGGGTAATCAGAAGCAAAGGAAAAGAAAAATAAGCTGTAGGTCTATTATAAAGAAAATGCAATGGACTGGTAGTGAGATGTGTTAAGAACGTCATCTCATAGGGTTGATTTGTGTTCTCTCAGAATAAAAACAAAGGTCTAATTGACTACTGATATGCTGAGTGAGTGATGGAGCTAGAGCTCAGGATAACCAAAGAGAGTGTAGAAAAATACATAATGGTCAGTAACTGTCCCATTCCATTCGGCCTTGGTCAGTCTGCCTTGGAATACTAGGTCCAGCTCTGGGCCCCACAGTCTATGAAAAAGTAAAGCCTTCAGAAGATGGCTACAAAAATAGTAAGGAGATTGGAAACCAAATTCTACAAGTGAAAACTTTTAAAAAATAAGCTTAGGCAGCAGAAGAGAAGAATGAAGGAGCAGTCTGAGACAAAAAATAACAGAATTGGAAGGGACCTTGGAGGTGTTCTAGTCCAAACCCTGCTCAAGCAGTAGACTATATACTCTATAACCATTTCAGACAAATGATTGTATAATCTCTTCTTAAAAACCTCTAGTGTTGGAGCACCCACAGCATCTGAACACCAGCCATTCCACTGATGAATTGTTCTAACTGTCAGGGAATTTCTCCTTATTTCTAGGTTGGTTCTCTCTTTGATTAGTTTCTGTCCATTGCTCCTTGTTCTGCCTTCAGATGCTGTGGAGAATAGGTTGACCCCCTTCTTCTTTGTGGCAATCCCTTAAATATTGGAACACTGATCTCATGTCAGCCCTAGTCCTTTTTTGTCATCAAATTCCTGCAACTGTTCTTCATATGTTTTAGCTTCCAGTCCCCTAATCATCTCTGTTGCTTTTTTCTGCACTCTTTCTAGCAAGTACCAGAACCAACAGGTTGAAATTATGGAGAAGTAGATTCAACTTCCCTTTTGGGAGAAGTTTCCTGACATTCAGAACCAATGGAATGGGTTGCCTCATCAAGTATTATGACACCTCTACTGAAGGTCCTCAAATCCAGGGAGCCTGGATAGCTCAACAGACAGAGCTCTGTAATTTAACACCAGCTGTCTGCAATTAAAGTAAGATCGAATCTTGCCAGGCTCAAGGTTGACTCAGCCTTCCATCCTTTCTAAGGTAGGTAAATTGAGGACCCAGTTTGTGGGGGCAATAAGCTGACTTTGTATAAATATACAAAAGTATGAAGGCTATTGCTTAACACACTGTAAGCCACCCTGAGTCTCCGGAGAAGGGCGGCATATAAATCAAATAAAAAAAAAAAAAAGAGGCTGGAAAGCCGCCTACAGCAACTAAATAAGCAGGGTGTTGGATTAGAAGGAGGTTCCTTCCAGGGGTGAAATCTAAAATTAGTTTCTACCGGTTCTGTGGGCGTGGCTTGGTGGGGGGTAATGTGACTGGGTGGGCGTGGCCAATTTTTTTTTTTTTACTTTTAAAACCATTTTTTTACATGTAATACCATGTAAAAAATGCTTTCAAAAGGCTCTGACGATCCCAGCTGAGTTGCCTGATCGGCAGGAAACTCAGCTGGGATCGTCAGAGCTTGGATCGTCAGAGCCATTTAAAAGAAAAAAGGCTTTGATGATCGTGCGGCTCAGCTGGGCATGGGGGGGCGAGGGCAGGGATTTTTGCTACCGGTTCTCCGAACTGCCCGCCGCCATCGCTACCTACTCGCCCGAGCTGATCCGAACCAGAAGCATTTCACCCCTGATTCCTTCCAACTCTTTGATTCTCCAATGAGCAGATCTGCTAGGGTTGGAACTAATATTAGAGTGGAATCACTTTGAAAAGTTGTCATTCTAACTCAATACTAATAGAGCTTTTTTTTTTTTTTTTTGCTACAGTTATAATATATAGTGTAGAAGGGAAATAGAAGAACTAAACCAGGTTTAAACAACATATGCATTTTTTTTTAATTTTAAAAGTTCAATAATTTAAAGAAAACGTGATACACACATTTGACAATAAATTCAGAAAAGTATTGGAATAAAGCTTGCCTACACAGTTTCATATGGATCTTTACTATATTGAGAGAGGGTCAGTTCAAAGGCTGAGAATAAGGTGTGATTTTGGGTCAGTCCAAGTCCTGGTGGAAAAAAAGGAAAGAATTTATAGAAATTAATAACCATGAATAATATATGACAGAGTTGGAAGAGACCTTGGAGGTCTTTTAGTCCAAATCCCTCTTCAAGCAGGAAACCCTATACCAATGGTGATGAACCTATGGTACATGTGTCAGAGGGGGCATTTAGAACCCTCTCTGTGGGCATGTGTGCTGTCGCCCAAGCACAACATGGTGAGAAACGCAACAGAGAAACACCCTCTCTTCTCCCTGCTTCTTCTCTTTCCCTCATGCTAGTCATTTCATTTCCCATTTCTACATTGCAGTGCAGCAACCAGGATCCAGTTTGATAGTGGGGAGGGGGATAATTTGCCTGGACAAACTAACCCCGTAATCTCCCTTACATTGGGCTCAGCTTTGATCGAGTCGGTCAGTCAGCCAGTGGCTCTGTCGGTAGTGAACAAAACAGCCCCCTCACGCCACGCCTCCTCCTGCCACCAAGCATGCCCAGCTGTGTGTGGCCTTTTCTTCCTTCACGGATCGTGGTGGACAAAAAAAACAACGAAGCTGCCCGCTATAGCCGAGGCCACCCCCGCTAAACAAGCAGCAGCCCTTCTTCCACCTCAGACAGACATTTAATGGTGATACAGATAAATAATCGATGAGTATTTAGTTATGAGGAAGGTGATGTCTCTTTCAATAATAGAAATTAAAAATATTTTATTTTAACAAGAAAAGAAGTAAAAATATACAGAGAAAATTGGGATGACAAAATGAAGAGAAAAACCAAGAAATGATATTACAAAAGTTTTTCTTTTTTATTTTTGCTAAACATATTTCAAGAGCAGAAAAAAAATGAAGGGGCATAAAAGTGCATTTATCACATTTTTCTTAGAACAATTAGCTGAACTCTGTCTTGTTTATCATTATTTTAGGTAGTAATTTATCAAATCAAAAACACAACATGCAAAATTTGCAATGATTTTTATATTTTGCTCGACTGTAAATTCAAAAAACAGAGGTCAGTTTGTGGGATGGAATCTTTTCTCAAATGAAGCCACTCCGTGAAACAGAATCTTTACAATTGGCATTCTATCTTTGGAAAATATAGCTGATGTGAAAATGCTAAATTTATATAATGTATTCTGTATGTATGGTGTCCGCAATTCATAGCACTTATTTCTTAATCAAGCTAATAAATATTTCATAACTGGAAATAGTTTTTGAAATCCTCTGTATTGATTAATAATTATTATATCAGTATTCAGGTTAAATTGCTGTATTGGCATCTTGCGATAAATAAGTGGGTTTTGGATTGCAGTTTGGGCACTTGGTCTCTACAAGGTTCACCATCACTGCCCTATACCATTTCAGACAAACGGCTGTCTAATTTCTTCTTAAAAACCTCCAATGATGGCAGGCAAATTGTTGCACTGATTAATTGTTCTAATGGTCAGGAAATGTCTACTTAGTTCTAAACTGGTTCTTTCCTTTATTAGTTTCCATCCATTGCTTCTTGTCCAGGCTTCAGGTGCTTTTGGGAATAGATTGACCCCCATCTTCTTTGTGGCAACCCTTAGATATTGGAACACTGCTATCCTATCACCCCAGTCTTTCTTTTAGTTAAACTAAAAAGGTAAAGGTTCCCCTCGCACTAGTCGTTCTGACTCTAGGGGGTGGTGCTCATCTCTGTTTCAAAGCCAAAGAGCCAGTGTTGTCTGAAGACATCTCCGTGGTCATGTGGCCGGCATGACTAAATGCCAAAAGCGCACGGAACACTGTTACCTTCCCACCAAAGGTGGTCCCTATTTTTCTACTTGTATTTTTTACGTGCTTTTGAACTGCTAGATTGGCAGAAGCTGGGACAACTAATGGGAGCTCACCCTGTTATGCGGCACTAGGGATTCGAACCACTAAACTCCCGACCTTTCGATCGACAAGCTCAGCATCTTAGCCACTGAGCCACCGCAACCCTTTGAGTTACATACCCAGTTCTTGCATCCGTTCTTTGTATGTTTTCGCCTCCAATCCCCTAATGAAAAGGAAACAGGGAAGGGGACAAAATCTCAACATTTTATTTAAAAAGTTGAGATTCAGAACTCTAGCGTAATCTGCATGGTGAGTAGAAAGAGGTGCTGGGAGTTGTAGTTCAGCAATCTGAATGGCCTTAGTTTCTCCATTAGCTTTCCTACTTTCTATACCCTTTGTGTACAATTGAGGTTTTTTTCTTATTACAGCTCACTATGCTTCTATATTGTCCTGTCAGATATTTTCAGAGCTTTCTCTCGAAGATTGTGTAGCAGATTGAATTTCTGCAACTCTGGATTCACTGCCTACAGGAGGTCACGTTCTGACCCCTTGAATGTGTTACTTCTCTGAAGAGAAAGAGTTCTGCTTACTTCTCATCCATCTTTCTTGGAAAATGTACAAATTCAGCTGAGATGCAAATTAAAAATTAAATCAATTAAAACTAAATTAAATTATAAAATGTGCATGTGACATCTCAGTAACATCCTGTGAGCTTTCACCTCTGATATTTCCTTTCCAAATATTATGGAGAACGGCCCTTTCCCAAAACAAAGCCTACCCTAATTGTTGGCACTATCACTCCCAGGAACTTTAGATCAAGCTGTCTGGCAATTCTGCAAATTGCATTCTGAACCCATCTGTAGGGTACCAGAAGGTGGGAAAGCTGCTGTAGGAGGTGGATTCTTTTACAGTCATATGAAGTTGGCAAGTACATCAGTGTAGATATTATTGGATGAGCTAACTTACCGTGCTTGGAAAATGAATTGCCCACCAGAGCTCTTTTGGGCACATTACATACAACATCAGAACTGATGCTATACCAGATGACTGGGGACCCACGAACCTGGAAAAGGATTATCATCTTCCTACTATATAGTTTGTTCTCCTAGTTCACTCTGCACTGAATAGCCCTATTGAGGATATTTAATCCAAGACGGGCTTCCCAGGATGGCAGTAGCTTTCCATCTTGTGAATGTAAAAATCTGTCTTATATCGGGAGCAACTTTCCTCTGTTTCGGGGTGATGCTTTTCCAGCCCTACCGGGACATCTCAGAAATGAAGCTTGGGACCGTCTTCATGCAAACTATGTATCCTATGGGCCTCTTTTCAGACAGGGCTCTTCCTCCAGCTTATTGCCTAAGATTCTTTAGAGATGTTGGGGAATTGAGCTCAGCAAAGATTGTATTCTCTCACTGAATAATGGGCCACGTCTCTAGGGAATGGCTTGGCTGCCATTGCTAAGAAAAGGATGGCATTTGCTTCCAGGTCTGATTGCTATTTATCCAGATGCTATTTATATTGAATTACCTTTTTCAAGCATGCTGTCATTTGTGAGCTGATCTGGGAGAGTTGGCCCTTTGGGCTCTTTGCCAATAGGTGACCTTATGATCCTTAGAAGTCGCCGCTAGCAGAATAATAAACTCATGCCTTGCCTGAAGATAGAGGAAGAATGACAAATTAATAAAAAGACAATGTTCAAAGGAAATTAGCCAAAAGGGGGAAAAACAATGAAAAAGTATATTCCATAGAAAATATGAAGTTACATCTTCTGCCTCTTACTTTATAGGTAGATATACAGTCATTAAGAACTTCAAACATAATTAATATAATTGAAACCTATGAATACTACAGAATGTTTTTGTCTAGAGACTGCCTTGCTCCTATTTAATGACTATGAATTAAGCATTATGTTGTACTACATTTGAGTTATGCCCTTCATTTGGCATCTGCTTCCTACTACACAGAGAACTATATTTAAAGCCAGATCCCCAAACTTGTATTTGTCTGTCTGTAAAACACAACTATTAGTTTCATTCTTCCCTCTGGCAAAATCTTATTCTGATTATACAATGTTTAACTATTTGGATGCATGTTGCCTGAACGTTTTGCCATTCTTTCACATTTGAGAACACATATCTGAGTTCTCTCCCCATGGTTTATTGCAAAACCTACATAAGAATTGTTCAAAAGTTGATTACAATAGATTATAAATAAATGATATTTAATATATCCCACCCTAGTTTAATGGGCTGGGCATAATGCTGCTCTGATTTTATGGCAGGAGTTGTTGTAGATCACTTTGGAATATAACACTTCCATAATTTATGGGAATGTAATTATATGTGCACCCTTGATCACTGTGGTTGTGATCAGCTGTGGTCTAAAAACTAGACAGGGAAAAAAGACTGGAAATGTATTTGGGGAAAAAAAAAGTTGTGATTTACCTTAAGAGATTGGGAAACTGCCAGCCAGGTGGGAAGGAGTCAAGCGAGGATCTAGCTTGGAGTCCTTGCACAGTCATAAGTGGCATAAGCTTGACCACTGTCCATGCTCCCCAAGATCCATGAAGCCTTATTTGGTCCAGGGAAAGGCAAGCACTCTGGTGAGATTCTTGTAACATAGGTGTTACTGACTTTCATTATTTACAAGTGGCTCTGGTTGCTTTCCTCTGACATAAAATACTTTTAAGAATTTTTCCCAATGCATAGAACTGAAAAATCATACAATACAGTAGCACTGCCTTGCATGAAGAGAAGCAAAATTAATTACATACTCTACAGATGGAGGTTTACAAGCCTTGCTATTAACAATGAAAGCAGAAATCTGGTGTTTTCTGTTACCTTTATATGAATGCAGGTAAATCAATTGCCTTCAACTACAAGAAGTATTACAGATCTGCTACTGAAGTGATTAGCCATAAAGATCCATTCTCTGTTCATGCAATGAGCTTATCTTAGTTTGTGTACTTTAGGTTAAAAAAAGACGTAGGAAAAATGCATATTAGATAATCTTCCTCATTACTAAAATTACAGGTTAGCCTGTTCCTGAAATATTGTTACAGCAAAAAGTGTACTGCCAATTATTTAGAAGTACCATAATGGTAAGACTTGAGCGAGTTTTAGCACCAACATTGAATTTCTCAATTTAAAGAAAAATACTTATAGAGATGTTATTGTAAGATTGGAGTAGGTCAGGAAACTGTTTATGTTTTTACACCGGTCTTTTAAATAAACAAACATGAGTTAGTAGCCTACCATACTTTAACAGCCTGCTGGGAATGGGGAAAAAATAGAAACAATATTTTTCTGCTTGGCCTTCTGTTGCAGTCTATTTGGTTTGTATGCTGAGCATGGAAAAAGGATAAAATGCTTCGTATTTCTTCTATAATTCCTTTTGTTTGGCTACAAAACAAAATTCACCATGCAGTAGAGCAACCCTTATGATGATCAGCTTAAAGGTTGTTTTTAAGTTGTAGCCCAGCTAAAACTGGATCAAGTTATAAATGTCAATAAGATACGGAGTTCTAATCATGCTAATACAACATATTATTTTATTATGGAAAGCACTGACTTTTAAAGCTATGTTTCTCCCCAACTATCCCAATACTCAGTACAACATGAGTACAATCCCCACCTGTTTTCTTTTCCAGATGCTTGTCCCTTCCAGATCAAATTAGCTTTAATACGATTGCTGTATCATTTCCCACCATCTGCTGCCCAATCTTTTTGTTAAACTGGTCATATTAGGGATTCTCTATTTGAAAACGATCTTAATACAGGTAGTCCTTGATGTATGACCACAATTTGGACCAGAATGTATAAGCTAGGCAGTTGTTAAGTGAGTTGTGCCTTTTGTGTCACACTTATTCAAGTAAATTGCTGCAGTTGTTACGTGAATCATGCAGTCATTAAGTCAAGCCAGGTTCCCTCATTGTCTTTGCTCGTCAGAAGCCAACTTGGAAGATCACAAATGGCAATCACATGACCCCAGGACACTACAAATTTATTTATCATAAATAAATGCTGGTTGCCAAATGCTCAAATTTTGATCATGTGACAATGGGGATGGGGATGCTGCGATGGTCATAAATATGAAGATCAGTTGTAAATCACTTTTTTTTTTAATGTAACTTTGAACAGTGGCTGAACAAATGGTTGAAAGCCGAGGACTACCTATGCTAGAGTGTTTCAATCCCTTCCCTTTGGACTATTTCCTGAATTTTAGTAATGCCCAAATTTCTTAACAATATATAATACTGATTATAATTCATATGTCATTTCTACACATTACCTAGCAAAATATGCAACCTAAAGAGACTATACAGGTCAGTTGTACTGCTAATTCATCTTATATTGCCCAGAGCTATGTTTGGACATGCAGTGGAACAATTATGTAAACAAATGCAAAATTCCCAGAAAAGCCAAAATGAATAAGTTCATTTTTGGAGGAGGAGGAGGAGGAGGAGGAGGAGGAGGAGGAGGAGGAGGAGGAGGAGGAGGAGGAGGAGGAGGACAAGGAGGAGGAGGAGGAGGAGGAGGAAGGGGAGGAAGAGTGATTAAAACTATTTTTGAAAGTCCCTACCTACTGGCCTTACTTATGTAAGGCCAATTTCTATTTCTCTTTAACTGATTTTCAAGGTACTTGAGATTTAAAAAAAAAAAAAGAAGAAAAAAAATTGGTGCTTTTTGATTGAAAGTGATCATGGAGGATACAATTGTTATTTTCTGTTCCACACAACATTCCATCATGCTGAAAACTCCCTGATTGATGTGTAATGAAAGATAGGACATTTTCACACATATTTCTCTGTTGCCTTACAACTAAATCTGTACAAGACCACCATAGTCACACCACAAGAATTTCAACAATGTTGACCCTGGAAGGAAAATTGAAACAAAATGCTCCTTTATCAATGTAGTGATAACATGTAGGAAGAAGAAGAAGGAAAAAAAAAATACATCAGACTTATTTTTCTGGATCCCATTTGTGTAAACTGGTTCTGAAATTGATGAGCTAGATATTTTCTCTGGCTAATTGCATATGTATATTAAAGAAAAGATCTTATATTAGATCCACTTCAGATCAGCATAGCAGCTGGTCAGCAGAGAACTCAAATTTTCAGAGAGAGATTGCCTTTGTCATTTCCCCTAAATGCTTTTTACTTCATCAAATGAATCAGCTTCACGATTTCCCTGCCTATATTTCACCCTCCTACTTGGAATTGCCACATGTTCTCTTCTTCTGATGAATCCCATCTCATCATTGCACTGAACCCACTCTGTTCTTTCTGCAGAAAACGTGTTTGCGAAGCTACATATTCATACTTGTACTGTGGATATTATTAGACATGCAAATAGAGACTAAAATAATGCACTGAGAGTGTAAATCCTGATTCTTCCTGAGCTCTTGTTCTTGCTCCTTTTTGAGCAAAGGTTTTGGCTGGATAAAGAGATATGACAACACAATCATCCCTCAATATGCCCTCTTTCAGGCTTTGATTGGACCTGAACTATGAGCTATGACCTAGGACCTGTCAAAAATACCTCTGCAGTGAAACTAGAAAACCTCTGGCCATATGCAGAATATCTGAATTCACCAAGGAATAACTGCTAAGTACTTCCCTATAGAGATGTAAGAGGAATTTTACAGGGAGGAGGTTGAATGCTAGTGAAGGTGCCCTCGTTACTAAAAATGACAACACCTCTAACAGATGTTTTACTACATGGTCCACGGTCCATTGCCATGGGTCATATTACCTAAGCCCCTTGGGAACTAAAGTCCAAAATATCTGAAAGGCATCAAGTTGGTCCATACAAGTGATTTCATTCCTTACTGCCATGATATTCCTCAGAATGCCATGATTCTGCCCGATGTTCTACTTATTTTTCTAGCTTAACCTGGAGAGAGAGCTCACATCAAGTTCCATCATTTCAGTAAATTCAGTAAATTTCAGATTGCTGCTGACTTGGGAAAGTCGCCTTCTATTTTTGGGTTTTGGGTTTCAACTGGGGTGAAATGCTCCCAGTTCAGACCAGTTCAGCTGAACCGGTAGCGATGGTGGCCGGTGGTTCGGAGAGGCGGTAGCGATAGCAGTGCGAGGCTCCGCCCGCCCATGGGGGCGCTGTTACTTTCTGGTTTTAACCAGGAAGTAACCTGTTTTTTACCCTCTGCGCATGCGTGCATTTCTGAACTGGTTGGGAAGGTAAGTAGATTTCACCCCTGGTTTCAACCTTTGGGATGGAATGGGATTTTGCTAACTCAGAGCCTTCCCAGAAAGAGGCCCAAATTAATAAATTTTACAGTCTCAAGATGGATAGGGGGAAAGAGAGAAGAGAGTCAGGGTAGCTACACTCTTGAATCTCTTCAGATATATCTAGCAGGTAAGGCCATTATAGCTTTAGTTTGGCAAGATTCCGTCCATTAGGTTGAAACTAATAAAGGATTGAACTTGATTGGATCTTGCTGTCTTGCCTCTGGATTTGTGTTTGACAGTCTTCTATCTCTTAAATAGTCACTATTCCCACCTCTTCAGGCTCAAGTTGCTATTTTTTTTTAAAATTTGATTTATATGCCGCCCTTCTCTGGCGACTCAGGGCGGCTTACAGTGCGTTAAGCAATAGCCTTCATACTTTTGTATATTTTATACAAAGTCAGCTTATTGCCCCCACAAACTGGGTCCTCAATTTACCTACCTTAGAAAGGATGGAAGGCTGAGTCAGCCTTGAGCCTGGCAAGATTTGAACTTACTTTAATTGCAGACAGCTGGTGTTAAATTACAGTGCTTAGTCTGCAGAGCTATCCAGGCTCCTATGACTCTAAATATTAAAAAAATGAAAGGAGAATAGAAAAATCCAGATACATTACACTACATACATTAATCAATTAATCATACTGGCCCATCCTTCCTTAACTGCAACGATAGAAATTACTCACTGTTAGAACCAAGAAGTTGTAAGCCCTTGAGCAAGTAATCTTTCATAATCTCCCTTAGCCTGGAAGATATATCTAAATGCTTTGGTTGCTCTTAGATCCCGGGTTGTATTTCAAAAAGCTGAAGGCACTGCAGAACAGATACATAATTTCTAAAAAAAGGATAGAAAAGCTGAAGCATTTCTGGCTTTTCATTTAAAAAAATGAAAAAGTGGTTAGAACTGAATTTTTAAAAATCATGCATACTATGAAGAAAGATTTTATATTCTATCATTGGCTAGACAATAGAAACAGAAGTTAGAAAGGAAGAGATAGAAAAAGAGGAAATGCTAATGTGGAGAGTTGTTAAAGAAGAGGATTTTATTTATGTTATTATATTATTATAATATTAATATTATGGCGATGAATATTACAACAATTATGTGGACTATGGTTGTTTAAAAATAACTGTATCCAGATCACACACTGTTTGATGGAAATTGAATGTTATATAAATAAAACAAATAAAACGTAAAAAAAAAATATTTTTATTTTGCTAGTAGCACAAGATCTCCTTCTTGTTACCTAGCTCTCGTAGTAAGTTTGGAACTATATGAAATATACCTCCAAAGAACATGTAAATCAGATTGTAAGTACCCTTTTGAGGGTCCGTCCAAATGTTTTTTAAGTAACCATTTGTTAAGTCAGAATGCCTAATAAAATTAGTTCAATCATGGCTAGTTTATATAAATACCTGTATTATTGAAATGCTGAATCTGTCCTAGGAAGTGTGGCAGTTTGATGCAAGCACCAACTTGTCATGCCTTCTACCTTCCGTGTTTGTAAAAAGGAGTTAAGCTACATGAATGCAGATGATACTCATTTATGAACAGGGTCAGAATACTAATATTCTGCATACTCACACCACTTACTGGGCATTGGGATGATGGATTTGTTTAATGCCATTCACGGGTTTGCAGATGGAAAGATGTTAGACCAGGGGTGAAATCTAGCAGGTTCTGACAGGTTCTGGAGAACCGGTAGCGGAAATTTTGAGTAGTTCAGAGAACCATCAGATACCACCTCTGGCTGGCCCCAGAGTGGTGTGGGAATGGAGATTTTGCAATATCCTTCCGCCAGGAGTGGGAAGGGAATGGAAATTTTTGCAGAATTTTTCCCCTGGAGTGGGGTGGGAATGGAGATTTTGCAGAATCCTTCTCCTGCTACACCCCCCCCCCGTTCCACACCACGCCCATCAAGCCATGCCCACAGGACCGGTAGTAAAAAAAAAAAATTGATTTCACCACTGTGCTAGACCACAGGCTTCAAGAAATAGTGAATTAAAGGCATTTGACTAAAAGTGGAGCACAACATGGTGGAATGAAGAGTCAGCAAGTAGACCAATTCTTCATAATTCCTTTCTGGACAAGGAAAGGACTTCAGATCGGTCACAAGTACCCCTGACTGCTGCTCCTCATGAGGAGACTGCAAGACAGGAGTCCCCAGTTGGTTTAGAGCTCTGGGAAATAGGGGGATAGAAGTCTTTTGGCTCAAACCATGTTCAGTGCCCTCAAAAGAACATGGGGTTTGCATACTTTTTTTTCTAATCACTTTTGGAAACTGCTTTCCAGCTATTAGGTACCTTTGGATTGACAAGTTTTATAGCACCAAGTGAGTTTTCTTTAAATTCAAGTTTAAGGACTTAGTTATTTTCTTTTGCAATAAACAGCAAAAGGGCGATTAGAACTTGATTTTGGAAAGCTATAAATGGACTTAAGATCCAGATGGATTTGAAATAAGATTTTGGAATTAATTATAAGAATCCTTTTGTGGGAACATGTTTTTGTTTTGAATTCTCTTTTTTAAAAAGATGATAGGATCAGATTTTGCATGTTAAATAGTAGAGTGAACCAGGAGGAACTAAAGATCACAATTAAAGAACAGTTAGATTTGACTTACTAATACAGAATGAAACAAAAAAATTTAACATTGGATATATTAAAAGATAGTTTTGAACAATGGACCTAGAAGTTAATTTTTCAAAGATCTGCCTTTATATACAGTATATATAGACTATGTTTCAAAGAAGTTATGAAAGAGAAACAAGTTTTACCTGACAGATTGAATTTATCTGAAAATGGATTTTAAAATGACAAGACTACAAGAATCCTATAGGAAATGTTACCCTGGACAATTACAAGGCATATACAAGTAACAACAACAACAAAAAAAAATAGAGTAATCTGAATAATTTTGCTGTATTGGATTTGCAAGAGGCTTGTTAAGGTCTTGAAGAATTTTGTGAAAAGGGTAAAAAAAAATTTTTTTAAAAAAAAATCAAGTTCTATGCCATTATTCCAAGGGACTAAATATCAATATTGTTAAAAGTAAAAGAAAGGAATATAAAGTTGGTTTATTTGATCAAGGTTAAAACAGGCACATTGTTATGTCTGGTAACCCTTAATGGACTTTGCTGAACAGGAGTGAACAATAAGCTTTAAGGATTTATATTTAGGTAAAAGCATAGATATGGGAAAAAGAGATCACTTGCAGTATTTTAAGAAAACGTGATAAATTACTAAAATTACTGTGATAAAGGGAAATGATTTCTTTATATATTTCTTTTCTTTTTCTTTATGCTCATTTTTTCTTTCTGTTTTAATTTCTTCACTTCCTTCTCCTTTTAGTTTGCATTAATTTTTATCTGTTTAATTGTGACTTTGAATAAAAAAAACCAAATGCTATGCCACATGGACCATTTTGTATTATTAAAACAAGGCAGGCAACATGGCAATTATCCCACATTACTGCTGGACTTCTAGAAGTCTCTGTTCTAATGGTGGCTGTGCACTGTTGCAATCATGGGCTCTTTGCCAATCTCCAGGCTTCAGCAAAAGCTTTGCCACTCGCTAGATGCCAGCCAGCACTACAGTGACTCTTTCTCTCCATTAGTTGCATTATTTTCTCAGTACTGTGGCTGTAGCTTCTTCACTCCAGTCTTTTTCTCCCTGGTTCCATTTTGCAAAGGAATGTAGGGGGAAGACCTATTAGATTTCATCCAGCAGTTTAAGATGGAAGGTTAAAAATGACTGCACTCCAGAGGGGTGTGGTGAGCCTAATGGAAAGCCTTCTGTAGAAATGTAATGCTCAGATAAGATTCTCAGAAAGGGGCACTTCCTTATCAGTATCCCTGCCCTCATTTGTGTTCAAGCCTAGGCAGTGGCTGGGATCATCACAATGGAGAGAGGAGATTTTTTAAAAATAAATAAATAAATAAAATAAATAGAGGCTTTCCGTTTCCAAATAAAACACTCCATGGTTTCTAATCTGGTTCCCTAAACATTTAAATGGTTTTAGCAACAGTATTGTTTTAGTTCCTGGAAAAACCAATGCATACATCTAGATTTAAAACCTGAGGTGATTTTCAAAAAGCAACAAACAACAATACATATAAAAGGACTAAGTATAAAACAATCAGTAGTTTTAAAGCCTCAGCAATAGAAAGTCAGGTGAATAATCTAGGCTGTGGAGCAAATTACCTTTTAAAAAAAGAAAAAGAAAGATTAAATCGAAAAATCCCAGTAGATATGGTTACTATATTTCTAATTGTAACTTCAGTAAAGAAACTAGTCCACAAACAGTGTTTTAAACATTTTAGGATCCTAAAGAACATGCTTACATAGATGCTATATTTTGTCTCCCCCTCCCCCAAGTCTCCCCCTCCCCCAAGTTCTCCAGAGAGACCCAATTCAGACATTTTACTCTTTTTTTAAAAGGAACTATATAGGAATAATCCTATATAGGACTATTAAAGTAGAGGTAGAGAAGAATATGCAGAGAAAGAGCTCCTTCATTCCTCACCCATCATCTGGGATGTCCTTGTTGCATATTCATACAACAGAAAATGGCATTTTATTTGGGATAAGCAACTGGCTTCCTGGGATCCAATTCAGTCCCCAAAGCTTTTTCAAGCACCAGTTTTCAAGCTCAAAATCTTCCCTCAACACATCACATGAATTAAAAACAGAGATCAGAATCCAATCCTCAAGAGATCTTAGCAACTTTCAAATGCAAATGAACTCAGCAGCTGCAATGTTCTACTAAGAATTCAGGTGCACCACCTCTGTCCTGAAGAGACACAAGACTTGACTGAAAGAGTCTTAACTATCATACCTGTAATGCACAAAAGTTCCCATAAAATTCTATTTTCTGATACTACAGAAGACTGGAAAATATTTACAATTATCTGTATCCTATTTAAAATCACATCTAAATTAAATCAAATGTAGGTTTTCATTCTGTTGGCTCTGCCTATTTCTTATCTCGTTTCCATGCACTTTTTGGGGTGTAGGTCTTGATACATCCACTGAAATGCCAATGATACCCTTGGAATAAAAAAAAAAGCTTTCCATTTCCATATTGGTTCTCATATTGACCATCAATGCTGAAGATAACCTATTGCTGATCTTTTTTTTTTTCAAATTCAGCTCAAAAAACAATAAACTATACAGGGGCAGGGAATATTGTAAACCAAGACCTGGTATTTTTTTTTTTATATTTAGTCTAATCCAGATCTGTCACAGTAACTGTGATTCCCACTTTCTCTTAAAGCATACAGTTGAAATTGATCGTTTTGACACTTGACTGATGCTTCTAGCAATGGACCATCCCTAATGGTCTACCAGCAAAAGACTGTGCATATAAACACTTTCACTTTAGTGCGTAAAGTACTAACATATATTCACAGGCGTGACACAAAAGTATGGCTAAGGGGCAAATACTGAGTTTACAACAGAATAATTCCTATTCAGACCTGTAGATGCTGTTTTGTACTCTGGTTGGAAAGGAATAGCTCCTGGAGAAAATCCTCATGGGATGGGCCATGCCAAAGAAGATTAGACTGAACAATCTGCTTGCTGGGCAGCCTGAAAGAAAGCATCCTGCTTAGGTTTGCTTTAGGTAGTGAACAAGACTATCTTCATGGCGTCTCAGTGGCTGGCAACCCCTATCTTTCAACCCAACTTACCTTCCAGGGCTGTGGTGGGGAAAAACTGGATAAGAAAGTGCTACCTTCAGCTCCAGGAAGGAAAATCAGGAGATCACTCTATGGAACAGGAACATCATCCACAAACTCTTACATGCTGCATCTTAAGTGTGCTGAAAGTCAGCACTAAATGTGTGGCATACACTCATTTCAACCCTCGACATCTCTAGGGAGAGACGGGGAAATCCCTGTCTGAGCGTTTCAGAGCCCCATTGATATTTAGTGTAGATATACTGACCTAGGTCTATGTGGGGTGGTCCCTCCTTAGAAGAAAGTCCAAGTGCAATTGCAGATAAAGGTCCCCCTTCCACGTGGGAGGGTCCTTCCCGCCTGCCATCATGTGAATGAACCTTCTCAAGTGGTTTTGGTTGCCAGGTGAAAAGTCATGTCCCCCTCCCCCTCCTCCTCGGGAGCCCTCCCATCTCCCCCCCCCATCACGGTTGAAGTGAACATTGACAAGAGTGCCCTCCCCTCAAAGTCCTTTCCCCCCCAGTCAGGACGGCCCGTTTTCCACAGCCATCTCTCAAAATGAATCTTATTTTGAAGTTAGGCGAGACTTACTCCAAAACGAAGCGCAGGTGGGATGGGATGGGATGGTGCCCGCCAACTAGATAGATGCCACCAGATGGTCCAGCTGCGAAGCTCTCTTGGCTTCCTCCGCTTCCCGTCGCCAGCCCAGTTTTTTTACAACCGTCGGGAAAAGCTCTCTCCTTCCCCACCCCCGAAAGCCATTTCGCTCCTGCTCTGCTAAGAGACTGGGATAATAAGAAGCTGACCGGCTCCAGCATTTTGCCTCCCTCTCCTTGCTCAGCCTCCATCACTGTGGCAAGGCAGACCCTCCCACCCATACCATTTTTTTTTAAAAAAAAAAATATTATTATTTTTGCCTCAGACAGGGAAGGGGAAAAAAAAAAGGATACAGCTGAGCCGGGGCGAGCTGAGATGCCCCCGCCTCCCGCAGATTCCGGAAACCTCCAGGCCGACTTTCCCCTCCCCGAAAGAGAGAAGAAGTGAAGGCACCAGGAGCAATCCTCCATGCATCCGGCGATTCAACGGCGGGGATCGAGCGATTGGCTCGCCTCTTTCGTCGCGGCCGCCTCGGCGGGAGCCACGCGCTCGTCCTTGGAAGCGGGCGGCCCCGCCGCGGTGGGAAGGCAGGAGGCGAGGCGAGGCGCGGCGCGTCCGGCGAGCTGCGTTTTTTTTGCCAAGGCGCCATGACCCGCTTGACTGATTTGCATCCAGCGCTCTCTTCCTCCTCCGGGCGATCGCTCTTGCCCAGCCTTTCCTCGCCGCTGCTCCCCGTCTCTCCTCGGGCCAACTTGCGAAGGGGAGTGGGGGGGCGGGAAAAGGAGCTCGCGGGGACGGATTACGAGCAGGAACCGGGCGCGCTTGGAGCTTGGGGGCGGGGGGGCCGTATGAAGGCGGCGGCGGCGGCGGCGGCGGCGGGCCAGCAGGGCTGAAGTTGGCCAGGTTGCGCTTCGGCCCAGGATGGAAGTTGCCGAGCAGATTCCTGAAGAAGAAGAAGGAAGGGAAACGCGACCGTCCTTCCGCGCCACCGGGGACGACCCACCGGTCTCCAGACAGCCCATCCTGCGCGGATCGCCTTTAGGTATTCGGTGCCCTTCCTTCTTTGCTCTTTGTCCGTTAGATCTGGCGACCGACTGAAGCTCGATTGCAGCTTTTTTTTTTTTTTTTTGCCACAGGCGATTTGTTTCTATCTGTGCATGCCTGGGAAAGAGCGCGCGGGTAAAAAAAAAAAATGGGATACAGGTTACACCTTTCTTTTCTTTTTCTTTCTTTTTTTTTGCTCTGGTTGTATTGCAAAGGATTCCCTAGACCTGTTCGTGCAGGGCAAGAGCTGTGGTATGTACTGCCTCCGGCTAATTTGCCTCCATTTCATTTCTTCCCCCCCACCCCCCACCCCATTCATCTCCTTTCCCCAGCTCTCCAAGAAATCGCACAAATCCCTGCCTTTTTTAAACCCCTGATTTCTGTCGATTGCATTTAAAGCAATTAAAAGGACCACACCGCTCCCCCCCTCCACGCAACTAAGGAGCACTTCCATGGTGCCAGAGGACATAGTAACAAGGTGGCTGTTGCTGCGTCTGCCTATGGAGCTATTTAAAGTGTGAGGGGTGGGACACACTCGTATGGGGGGTGGGGGGGTTGGTAACCCTTGTGGAGCCTCCTAAGAGAATAGTTCAGGCACAAGAGTCTCTCATTCCTTGCAAGCCTGTCTGATTTTTGAACCCATCACTCAACCTACCATTCAATGGTTGTTAACAATCCCAGGTCTTTTGAGTGTGATAGGGAGAGCAGAAATAGAGTTTGGGGGGTGGGGGGGAGGTTTCCCAAGGGATCCAATGACACTGCCACCTGCCAGCCTCACTGCCCCCTCCCTCTACCCCGCTTCAAGTGGGAACGGCAGAAAGCAACCAACCCTCCAAATCCATTTTGTAGGCTGCAACTGGATTTTGCTGACAAGGCCCCTTCCTCCCTGATTGAAACGGGATTGATGTCCATTTTATGAAAACTTAAAGTTTGTAGTTTTCACCTGGGGAAGAATTTTAGGCTGGGCAGGAAGGTGGGCAGTTTTGGAAGCCACCCAATGGATTAATACAAGCTCAGCTTTCACAGAACTTGAAGATGGAACTGATCCTGGGTATATTTAAAAAAAAAAATGACTGGGCATCAACTCCATTTGCTGTAATGGTCAGAGGAGATTCTTATATCAGCAAACCTTTTTTTGGATGCTCTTGAGTAGCTACGATTTGCCACCTCCATTGTTTCTTTTAATCCCTTGGCCCCCTATTTTCTACACAGGCTGAATTTTCCTTTACCTTCCAGGCTCCTTGTCTTTGTTGTCATTTTCTTGGATTCAGACAGAAATTTTGCTTAGATTAGAGCTTTCCCTTTTCTTTTCTTCTACCAGGCAGCCTATCCTCAGGGGTAGATTTCAGGAAGAATCGTAAAAAAGGGGAGAAAGGGGAAGGCAGATCTTTTGATAAGGGGAAGGGCAGCAGCCCTTAAATTTGTCCATTATTTCCTTTTGGGCAGAAAGGGAAAAAGAGGTCCCTTGTCACTCAACCCTTGGTTCTAGACATTTTTTTTTTAATAGCCTATTGGAAGGGAGAGCAAAGACTTTCTAGTGCAATGGGAAAGTGGGGAGAGGATGAGAAGAATAGGAAAAAGTAAGGCAAGAGAAAAAGGTCCTTGTTTAGTCCCACATATCTAGACACACACAAACAGACACAAAGCTGCTCTTGTATTTTCTTCTCCTGGGACAGATTTAGGTTTGATGGAGAACTGCAGAGAATCTAAGAATCTTTCCTGCCTGAATGTGAGATAGTTCCATACCTTGCCTTAAAGTATGCTGCTCTCAAGAATTTGGTGGAATCTGGATGTTTGAGAGCCCTAGGGGCTTCCCTATTCACACACACACACACACTCCCCATAGATTATTTTTCAGGGGAAACGAGGGCAGGGACCACCTCCAGCTCAAATCCATTCTGGCATTTCAGTTCCAGCCTCCCCCATTATCTCAGAGTTCCCCCACTTCTGACCTCTTCCTAGCTAGATATCTTAGAGATAGATACTGTAGATAGATAGATAGATAGATAGATAGATAGATAGATAGATAGATAGATATTCTTCACCCCAGTCTTTCTCTTTACAGAAGAAGGGGGCAAACCCTGTACAGTCAGGCAGGACTTCCCAGATGTGTGCTCCCGATTGGGTGCCAAGTGCGTCTTCCTGAAGCTCCAGTACATGGTGGGAAAAACTGATCCGGAGGCAATAAGGTCCATAGAGGCATCCAGAGCACAGGAGAGAAGCTCTGTTTCCCTTCCTTGGTCGGTCTCCCACCCCCAGACCTTTCCTTCCTTCTGTTTCTTTCCCCAAAGATGAGCTGGCGATATATACCCAGCCCAGGCATAGCTTAGCAAGAGCAGAAACTGGGATGCCTGCAGCAGCCCCCTTCTCCTCCCTGCTCCATTGACTGTGCCAAGCAGTATCTCTGCATCCTAAAGAAGCTCATTGCATTCCTACCACGTCTCATCTGTGCTTGCTCAGCCCCCCCTTTCCCTTTTGCTTCAGCTCCCAAGCTAGAGTATAGAATCAGAGCAGAGAGAAAGAGAAACCAGCAATCCTTTATTTATTTATTTTTGCAACTTAAAAAAAAAAAAAAAAGGAAGAGCCGAGGACGTTCTTTGCCTATATGTCATTTTGGGGTTTTTTTTTTTCCCTCTTTATTTTGCTAAAGTAAGATTTTCTAGGATTTTTTTTTTCCTCCCTCTTTTTTTCTGCTCTCCAAATGTACTAAAATCTCTCCTCCTTCAAACCCGGTAAGTAGAAGCTGCTTTTTTTTTTTTTTCTGGATCTCTTTCTCTCTCTTTCTCTCTTCCTCCCCCTCCCCCATGTGTGCTTGGATCAAACATCTTTTTTTAAAAAAACATAGAAGAGAAAATAATAATAATATACACACATACGTCGCTGTGCTCGCTTGTCTAGGCAAAGAGTGAAATGAAAATGCTGAACCCAGAGATCTCTTTCCTCCCCCTCCCCCTCCCTATTCGTATAATTCTCTTCCTACCAGGCTCCCCAATTTCCTTCATTTCCAAATGGATCCTTTGCTTTCTTCCCTAATGTGAATCCCACTAACTCCTCCCCTCCCAGTTTTTCTTCCTAAATATGACCTTTTACCAAGGAAGGTTTCTCTCCCCCCCCCCCGCCACCCTTTATTTATCGGGAGGGAGGAATTGAAGTGTCTTCTCCTGCATGGAGGGAGTGCGAGCGAATCCGTCTCTCCTTTGCCCGCGAAGGCAGCCCAACTAAATACCAGGGACTCTTGGCAAACCTTTGAACGGCAGTAGATGGAGGGCGACGAAGCCCCCCCAACCTTTGTCAGGATGCCTAGTCTTTAACAGTGATCTATTCTTCTGTATTGGAATGGAGGGGGTGCGGGTGAAAGAAGGAACCCAGGAAACAAAGACAAGCTGAGAAACCTGTGTAGGTCATTGTGTTCTGGTAAGCCTCTTTTAAGTTGATTCTTGTATGTGTGTGGTGGTGATGGCTTTTACTAGAAAGGAATGGTTATTTTGCTTGTGGTTGATGCAAAAGTCTTTTATCTCCTCCCAAGTTTCAGTCTTCCTCCATTCCTCCTTTCCCTTGCTGGATCATCCCTGGGTAGACTTCTGGGCACAAGGCATCATCATTCAAAGTATTCCCCCACCCCCCACCCCTTTCAATGTACAGCCAGACAATCTCCCTATCAGTCTTTTCATTGCTTAGTCTTCAACTTGGATCTGTAGATGGCACAGCAGGTTCTTTCCAAAGATTAATCATCTCTAAATGCTTTAATCAGCTGAAATGATTAATATGTAGCATGTTTTTTTTTTAAAAAAAAAATCTGGTACTATATCCCAGTTATGTTAATTTGGGTTTGGGCGCTGGGAAGAGCAGAGGCTTAATTCTCTTGTTTTGAGTCTGGCATTGCTGCTGTGTACAGTATTTAGTTTCTAATTCCAGTCGCAAGCATTTCTTTAGGAATCAGAGGTATCGGAAACTTGTTTGTCCTCCTTTTCTTCAGTAATGTCTGTTGTGGTGTCATGTAAAATTGGATATTCCCCTGGTGGGATCCCATCCCTTGAAAGTTAAGTGTATGTTTGCTTATTGCTTACGGTGATAACCTCTACCCTTAATTGAGTATCTGTATCCAGATTAAAAGGGGGTAAAAAAAATCTCTCTTCAGCCGCATCTTTTCATTTCTAATTAATGCAAATATGAAGCTGAGTTTGTGCACATCATCTGCTTCCTGAACATTGTCTCGGTTTTGGGGGGGGGGGGGGAATGTTTCTAGATCATTTACAGCACGGCCTTTACCAGCCTTCATTTTCTCCCTCATTATGGTGTTATGTACTAAACAACATTAGATAAAGACGAGTGGACAGGCTGGGGGAAGGGAAGAAGGCCACTGCCTGATTAAATGTTTGGATATCACTTGAGTACGAAAGTAAGTAAATGCTGCTAGGTTGTTGTTGTTTTTTTTCCTTTGGTGATGAAGATAGGAATCCCCGCAAACTCATTCCTTCTCTTCCCCCACCCCCACCCCGTCCGACTGCTTGGAAATGTATTTTTAAAGGAAATGCTGATCGATTGTAATCCCTTTGTGTTGTTGATTCTCATTACAGTCTCGTAATCCATCTGAACCATGAAGCCTTCGATGGCAGATCCACCCCGTCAGAGAAGGATGCTGTGGATTACCCTTCTAAGCACAATTGCAGTAGCATGGACTACCCCCATTCCTTTGATTGAGGATTCTGAGGAAATTGAGGAAGCTTGCTTTGATCCTTGTTACTGTGAAGTCAAAGAAAGCCTTTTTCATATACACTGCGACAACAAGGGATTTATAAATATTAGCCAGATAACGGAATCATGGTCGAGACCTTTCAAACTTTACCTGCAGAGAAACTCCATGAGAAGATTATACACAAACAGTTTTCTCCACTTGAACAATGCTGTTTCTATTAACCTTGGCAACAACGCACTGCAAGACATTCAGACGGGGGCCTTTAATGGGCTCAAAATTCTGAAGCGACTGTACCTGCATGAGAATAAACTAGACGTTTTCCGAAATGATACTTTCCTGGGATTAGAGAGTCTGGAATATCTGCAGGCAGATTACAATGTTATTAAGCGAATTGAAAGTGGGGCATTTCGAAACCTGAGTAAACTCCGGGTCCTGATCTTAAATGACAATCTAATTCCTATGCTTCCGACCAATTTGTTTAAGTCGGTGTCTCTGACTCACTTGGACTTGCGTGGGAATAGGTTGAAAGTACTTTCCTATCGAGGGATGCTGGACCACATTGGTAGGAGTTTGATGGAGATTCAGTTGGAAGAGAATCCTTGGAACTGTACTTGTGAAATAGTTCAGCTGAAGAGCTGGCTGGAACGTATTCCGTATACTGCCCTTGTGGGAGACATTACGTGTGAGACCCCCTTTCACTTCCATGGCAAGGACTTGAGGGAAATCAAAAGAAATAAACTCTGCCCCATGTTGTCTGACTCGGAACTTGTCAGCGTTGGTGTCCCTCAGTTACCCTCAAGCAAGGAAAATGCTTGGCCTACTAAACCTTCTTCCATGTTGTCCTCCTTCCATTTCACTGCTTCCTCTGTTGAATATAAAACCTCCATTAAGCAGCCCAAGCCAACGAAACAGCCCAGGGCTCCCAAACCACCACCTACACCTCGAGGCCTGTATCCTGCACCCAACCAGCCTCCGATCGCTGCATACCAGACGAGGCCACCTATACCCATCATATGTCCTACCGGCTGCTCTTGTAGTTTGCACATCAATGATTTGGGCCTAACTGTCAACTGCAAGGAAAGAGGGTTCCACAATATTTCCGAGCTCTTACCCAGGCCCATCAATGCCAAGAAACTCTACCTGAGTGGGAATTTGATACAAAAAATTTACCGTTCAGATTTCTGGAATTTCTCTTCCTTGGATCTTCTGCATCTTGGGAACAATCGGATCTCGTATGTGCAGGATGGGGCTTTTATTAACTTGCCTAATCTGAAAAGCCTATACTTGAATGGCAATGACATTGAGAGATTGACCCCAGGCATGTTCAGAGGCCTGCAGTGCTTGCATTATCTGTACTTTGAGTACAATCAGATCAGGGAGATCCAACCCGCCGCCTTCAGTCTCATGCCTAACCTGAAGCTACTCTTCCTCAATGACAATCTCCTGAGGACCCTGCCTACTGATGCCTTTGCTGGCACATCCCTGGCCAGACTCAACCTGCGGAACAACAAATTCTTGTACCTGCCTGTGGCTGGTGTGTTGGAGCACCTTAATGCCATTGTCCAGATTGACCTGAAGCTCAATCCTTGGGATTGCACATGTGATCTGGTGCCCCTCAAGCAGTGGATCGAGACGATCAGTTCTGTCATTGTGGTGGGGGATGTCCTTTGTGCCAGCCCAGAGAACCTTACTAATAGAGATGTCCGCTCTGTGGAGTTGGAGGTGCTGTGTCCAGAAATGTTACATGTTGCCACTGCCTCACCAGCACCACCACCATCAGGTCACCCAAGTCCTACCAGTCCCTCACCCTATGAGCTACCCCCAGCTGGAGGAGGGCCAGTACCACTCTCTGTGCTCATCCTTAGTCTACTTGTGCTGTTTTTCTCTGCAGTCTTCATTGCTGCAGGCTTGTTTGCCTTTGTCTTACGCCGACGGCGCAAGAAGCTTCCTTTCCGGAACAAACAGCGGCAGGAAGCCCTTGACTTAACGGGCATCCAGATGCAATGTCATCACCTCTTTGAGGAGGCAGGCGGTGGAGGTGGTGGTGGAATGAGTGCATCCCCAGAGAAGGCACCCCCTATGGGTCATGTTTATGATTACATCCCACATCCGGTAACCCAGATGTGCAACAATCCCATCTACAAGCCGCGCGAAGAAGATGAAGTTATAGCAGGAGAATCTGGGCAACCTGGGGACATACTTCTAGGAGGTGGCAATGGAGGTAGTACCTGTGTTGGGGAACAGTTTGTTGACCCCACTAAGGAGAGTGGGAACAGTAGCTGCTATAGGACCTTGCTGGAGAAGGAGAAGGAATGGAACCTGGCAGTGTCCAGCTCGCAGCTCAACACCATAGTGACAACCAACCATCACCCACACCCTCAGCCATCTGGAGGAGGAATTGGTGTGGGGATTCCTCTCTTGGGGGAGCTAGCCCTGGTGCCGCCTGTCTTCCACCATGAGAAGAATGGTGGGGTAGTACTCTTCCCTCCTACTGGTGCCGTTCTAGACAATAGGGAGAGGCCCCCATTGGTCCCTCCATGCTCAGTGGGCTTTGTGGACTGCCTATACGGCACAGTGCCCAAATTAAAGGAACTGCACGTGCACCCCCCTGGCATGCAATATCCAGACCTACAACAGGACGCCAGACTGAAAGAAACTCTTCTCTTCTCAGCTGGTAAGGGCTTCCCAGAACATCATCAACCCCCCCAAAGTGAATACCTCGAGTTAAGGGCCAAACTCCAAACCAAGCCGGATTACCTCGAAGTCCTGGAGAAGACCACTTATAGGTTTTGAGAAAAAAAAAAAACGTCTAGCTTTTTACAGCCAAATTCCAGCATCTCCCACTCCCCCCCAGCCCCCAGAGCACCCTCACATCACATCCGCTCCTCTCCCTTTCCTCCCCCTGACCACCGCATGCTGATACTAGAAGATACAGCTCTGTGCTTCCCCCCTGCCAGTTGTTGGTTTGGAGGAAGGGCCTAACTCAGATGACCATTAATCGATAAAAGTGCCTTTGCAGACTTTTGCCAGCAGATGTTAATCAATCATTATTTTTTTATATTGAAAAACAAAAAACCTGAGACTTTGACTGTGCCATGTTGTCTAAGATATAAGAATATTATTATTAATTAGCATCATGGGGGAACTTTGTCTTGATCCTGACAAAGTACAATTCTGTGTGTACTATCCTCCCCTCTTTTTCCTCCTCCTCCTCCTCCTCCTCCTCCTCCTCCTCCTCCTCCTCCTCCTCCTCCTTTTCCTCTTCTCTCTCTCTCTCTCTCTCTCTCTCTCTCTCTCTCTCTCTCTCTCTCTCTCTCTCTCTCTCTCTCTCTCCTGCACTCTTTCTTTTAAGAAACAAAATACTATAGAAACACAATCCTTTCCATTCTATTTTTTACATTGAACAATGGGAGGTGGACTCAAAAAAAACCGTCTTCAGCTTTTCCCCTCCCCCTTTTATCATGGCACAGATTCTGTACATTTATTTAAAAGAATACAAAAGTGGGGTGAATAACAACAAAAATGCAGTTAGCTGCATGTCTGGAAACTGCTTTTGGGGGGGGGAACTTGTCCTCTGTTAATGTTTTTCACTCTCTTCTCTCCTTTTTCACCTACATGTACACACAAGTCCCGAATCTCAGTCTCAACTTTCTATTCCCAACCTTCTTCGATCAGCTTCCTTTGCCATTATTGCAAAGTGCCCACTCTCCCTCCATTTTCCACAGTAAATGTTGTGTAAGGGAGTTCAGAGACATTGCTGGCCTAAAACTATTATTTTAAGCCAAGCTTTCCAGCTCTTGGTCTCTTGTGGCATTCCTGTGGGGAAGAAAAGGTCAGTTCCATTATTATTATTATTATTTTAAAAAAAGTTTATTACTTTTCTATTCAATAGCAGCCACACTTCTAATTAAGACTCCAACATAATAAGTGTACAGGTGGGGGAAAAATAAAACTCACTGGATACCAATCACAGATATTTCTTAGAAGAAACACTTTTAATGTTCTTTCTTTTTTCTCTTCCTTGCTCTCACACACACTCTCTCACACACAGACACAAATACAAATGTGCATATATTTATTCTGTACTTTCAAGTAAATATCAATTGTAAAGGTAATGTTTAATCATTGTACAGTGATGCGTCTGGTATAGCTTTCCTAATAAAACATTTTGAAAAAAAATAGATATATATTAGAAGATACAAAAGCTTGAATTTTAAAAACTTGAGCTATACCCTGTTCATACCCTTGCTTCCCGTTAAGTCCATGTTGTTTTATTAATACCAGTACAATCTATTGTGATGTTAATAGAATATAACAAAAATAACAATCTCTGCAATTTTTCTATCAAAATGCTATTTTGGATTTTTAAAATCTGATTTTTCAATCTCTTTCTTTCTCTTCCCTTTTCCCTTCTGCTCCTTCTGTTTTCCTCCATTTCAATTTGTTATGCTTTTATCGGAATGAGTTTCTTCCTACGTAATAATATGCAATAGATTTATTTAATTCTTTGAAATTATTGGTACCATTATTTATGTTCTGCTGCAAGGAAAAGTCATTTGATTTGATTTCAACCCCCACCCCGAAGTTTAAATTTTTTAAATATATTGAATATATTATATATTATTTTTAGAACGGGAGGCATAAATTTCAGCATTTTTTTTAACTGTGTGGGTATGTTGCTTCCCCCCCTCTTTTTCTATAACAGTTGAGAAAATTAGACCTAGTAACTCTCTTTAGGCTACAAGCTTCCATCTGTTTTACTGAAATCATAGTTTGGGCTGAGATAAATGAAGTGGTTTTGTTGTGTTTGCTATAGATTTTTTTTGTTATATCTCTTCTTTTTTACTTTAGAATTGCTATATTGCCAAATTAACTTCGTAGAGCATTTTTCCCCCCAAATTATTTTGACTAGTATGAAAAGAAGCAAAAAAAAAAAAAGTTTGCTTGTTTCATTTATTTCCTTTCCAAGGTATCTAGCTGGTATCTTGTTTCTTGTAGAACTGAGTTGACACTGAAAAAAATCCGAAGGGAAAGATTTCCTTGGTGGAGAAAAAAATATTATCCATCCCGTATGGCCAGTAGATGGCACCCGAGTTCCAGAAATGACACCCGGAGACCAGGAGGCTACTTTTGAATGGTGCACACAGCCTATCCATTTGGAGTCCCGAATCTGCCCTTAATAGAAAATCATCACGTTGAATGTAATTCACCAGACGTCACTAATGCCTTACATGAAGATAAAAAAATCAAACTAAAGGGAAACTGTGGAAAGTACTTCCTTTAGTATGTACCAATATGGTGGTGGTACCCTGTTTCTGACGATTTCAAGCAATGGTTTTTATATTTATATAACACAGACACACAGACACACACTCATGAAGAAAGGGGAAATGTATTTAAAAAATAAAATAAGTCATAAAAGCAATTTATTTGTCTTACTAAAATGCTATCCAGGGAATTTAAAGTGTCTCTATTGTAAGATGGGGTGGGGTGGGGAAATCTATCTCTCCTCTCATACTCTTGATCCATGATTTATTTGTTCTAATTTATTTAAGGAATCAGTGCATAAATTGCAATCTTGGGTTTAAAATATATGTTCCTTCATATGGTCGCTAATCACTCGGGATGTGTTCCTTTAAAAAAATAACACTAAAATAAACTGGAATAGGAAACCCACTGTATCCCCTCTTCTAAAGCCAGGTAAAAATCAAAGCTCTGGAAATTAAGCCAGTTGAAACTATTTTGAAGATTTTACTCTTGAATTTTGTCTTAATATTCACCTATCCAGGGGTAATATGAAATATATCCCACTTAAGAATAATAGAAATTGAATTTAGGCTCTTCCACCCAGACAGTGGGATTGAGAACAGTACAATGCTGTATTTATTTACTGAGTCTTATTTGCAATAATCGATCTGTGATCTACAATTAGCAAGGCAGTAACAAAAGCCCAGTTTTTGCTTTGAGATATCTTTGTGCTATTAATCATGGGCATATTGAATCAAAGTAAACTTGTGTACAAAGCTCAAGTCATAAAATGTGTAATTTAGTTGACTGTGATTTTGGTTAAGTATGCTTTAGGTCCAGTAACATTGATGCCACTGGTCCATCTACGTTCTGAATTGCAGCAGCTTTCTAGAATTTACTCAGGCCTATGGTCTTAACTGGATTGAGCCATTGGCTTCTTCCCTAAAGTCTTTTTTTTTTTTTTACTACTGGGAGTTTTCATGTGTAAAGTGGATACAGTCCCCCCCCTCCCTACACTGCATGATGATGATGATTACTTTATTCCATAGTAGAGAAAACAGCTCTATTCCACAAAGGAAGAAAGAGTCTAGGGAATTTGGTTGTATTAGAATACTGTTCAAAATCCAGTAACAGGAAGTTAGATTGAGCGGGTAAAATAGATTCATGCTGGATATGACCAACTTTGGATATGATTGTAGTGCAAAAGTATACCAAGATTCAGCATAATAATTGTTATAACAGTTGTGTTAAATTTGAGATGTACAAAAAGCTGTTTATCCTAACGCTGTCTGGCTGTGAATCCAATACATCTGAGTTCCTAAAGCATTTGCTGCTCATCATTTCTAATGTAGTTTCTGAAATTAGAAAATTTCAAATGCATTTTTTTATCATAGAGGTGTCATTGCAGTTTTGGGTTTACAGCATTATCGCTTCATCAAGCTCATTTGTTTCTCCTGTACGGCTGGGTGGTCAGCAAGATATTTTTTTTAAAAAATTATCAGCATAAATACACATTTATTTTATAATTAAAATAATTAAAATTTTATTCAATTTTTTTATAGCCACCCATCTCAGCCAAGATACTTCCTATAGGCAGTTATGACCTCTTTGCTTTCTTTCTCTTCCTTCCTTCCTTCCTTCCTTTCTTCCTTTCCTTTTTTTTCTTTCTTTCGTTTTCTTTCTTTATAAAATCTTCAAAACATGATGAATTGCTCATTATGTCTTGAAATATAACATCACACCAGCATCGTAGAGCTAAATGGCTATAAATAATATTTTTCTTTTGTTTATATTGTCAATCACAAAGACATCTAAGCTTAAATATAGAAATCAGTTTTGAACTGAAATGCTGAAATAATATTAAGCGAAAACGAATGTATAAGACTAATTTTTCTATTTAAAGGAATGCTTTTGAAAGAAAGAAGAACATGGAGTCTGAATTTTGTTTGTTTCCTTGCATAAATAATTCTCTTGCTTATTAAATATCCAATAAAATCTGTCATATTCAGGGTCTGAAGGCACAGCTATATAATGCTGCTGTATATAATATAACTGTTAATTGAGGTAATATTACTGGATTGAGTGGCTAATGGGCAGAACTATAGCTGTTCATTTCTCTAAAGTGGGTCATCCCATCAGCGACTGTTTTCATTCATTAATCTGAGTGATGGGTAATTAGTGGAGATGGTTTATCACCATTAGCAGTTTTGTTAGATAGCAGCAGCAATAATATTAATTGAAATAATTGTGAAAAAAAATTATATTCGTAGGAGGGAAGTGTTATGAAAATATGCTTCAGCGAAGTCCTTTGTATAGAATTCTTACATTTTTAAGGGCACTCATCAAGCAAATGGTATCCACTGTCAATGCTTATATTAAATACCATATTATAGTTTCCTGAAAGATGTTTTCCATTTCTACCTCTTAGAGATCTGTGATAATCTTCACCAGTGAGCAGAAGGAAGAGGTGGTGTCTGTAAAATACATGGGGGTGGTAGAGAAATGTCAGCTGCCTAGCAACCCTGGCATATGTGCATCCTTGTCAGTCGTACAGATATTAAAATCACAAAAGGCAAGAGACAACCTAGACCCATCTCATTTAAGAATGGAATATTTGAAGGGCAAGGATGGGGAAAAAAGCTGCCAAGAAGTGCGAGATGGTTATAATGGTAGTACCTGCAAGGATAAAGATCTACTTTCTCTTGGATATTTTTTTTCTGGGTTTTTTTGAGTCACCAGTATGGATTAGTGCCTATACCTGATATTTTATATGCGAACTGTATATTATTGTATTAAGTGTTATTGCTAGATTTCAGTTCTTCTGGGGGTGGGCAGGGAAGCTGATGGACAGATTTAATTTTTGGGACCCCCCAAAAAATGTCTCATGCATGGATTTTCATACCTGAAATTAAATCTTTTATTATGAAAAATATACATGCTTATATACATAAGAGCTGCAGTGGCGCAGTGGTTAGAATGCAGTACTACTTGTGCTGACTGCCAGCTGCCTGCAGATTACTTCTGCTGACTGCCAGATGCCTGCAATTTGGCAGTTCGAATCTAACCAAGCTCAAGGTTGACTCAACCTTCCATCCTTCTGAGGTTGGTAAAATGAGGACTGAGATTGTTGGGGTCCTCATTTGCTGATTCTGTAAACCGCTTAGAGAGGGCTGTAAAAGTGGTATATAAGTCTAAGTGCTATTGCTATAAGGAGATGAATAGTTGTTATTAACTGATTAAGCATGTATATATACCCACAATAAAACATTTTCAATAAGAATTTTTAAAGTACTGATCAAATCCTGAGATTTTCAATGTGTTGACAGCTGAAAGAGACAACTCTGGTTTTGTTTTTGTTTTTTCCCCATGACGGAAGAGTTTCTCATAGATCTGCTCAGTGTTGAAAAGTCAGAGCTTGGTTTAGTAGTTAATCTGCTAAATAAATGGTACTTTTCAGTAGGTGTGGATTCTCTGCATGCGAGCAATTGAAGTTGAACAAAACCTTTTCCCTCTAAGTATTAACATGTCTGCTCTGCAGCTGTAAAACAGGTTTTATTAATTAATATTTCTACTGTTCAGGAACATTTTGTAGTGGAATATTATGGCTTGTGACAGCTGGCTGAATGTCAAACGAAAACGGCTGAATGATTTGCCTACTAACTGCAGTGCAATTTGAAGTCAAACTAAATACTAAACAACACCCCTATGGATTTGCTAGAAAAGTATGTTACCTTCAGAAATATAGCCAAGCATAATAAGTGCTAGCTTTTGTTGGGAATGTTGACACCACAGAATGACATCAAAGCTAAGCAAGGATGGTAGAAAAGGATGGAAGATCCTTTTCCAGGGTTTTTAGGTTGTTCAGAAAAACAGCCCAGCTCAGAGGATTTGACTGAAAGGTTATCAATGCTATAGAATAGATGATTAAGTGGCTTATTTAAACTTCACTTTTAAACAAAGTGATGCAGCAGAAGGAGATGCTGCTAAGAGAACTTGGTGCTACAGTATGTAGTCTGAAATTTGCCTCTAAAAGCAGCATAATGTTTTTACCGTGGTGGCGGTGTAGTTAGAATGCAGTACTGCAGGCTATTTCTGCTGACTACCAGCTACCTGCAATTTGGCACTTCGAATCTCACCAGCCTCACGGTTGACTCAGCCTTCCATCCTTTTGAGGTGGATAAAATGACCCAGATTATTGGGGGCAATAGAGTGACATTATAAACCACTTAGAGAGGACTGTAGAGCACTGTGAAGTGATGTCTAAGTCTAAGTGCTACAAATGATGAAAGTGTAGCCCCACCAGACTTCCCCAGTGCAGAAGGAAAATTCAGTTGTCTGTCTAAGACATGGTACATGGAATCAAGGGGCAAGTTAAATATCCTGTTCTACCTTCATCTTTATCAACATCTTCCTTAGGGGATTTCTGTGCCTATTCTGGATGCAAGCTTGTCCATCCTGTTACTTTCCAAGTGTGCTTTGATTCCAGCGTTTACAGTTTGCTAGTTGAGTGGCTATTTATTGTCTAGGCTGCATAGGTATCAAACTCAATAAATTTTGCAGCAGATGATAATGGTGATCTCCACTCCAATATTTTTATGTATATACAAAAGAGTAAATTGTATTTTGAATATGGGATGAAAGTCATGTCTTGGCCAATACAGTTCAGATAGATAAGATAATTCTGAGAAAAAAAAAGATTTGATAGTTGGACGTGACTATGTTGATGAGAAAAGTGTACCCTTTCCCCCCAAAAGAAGACATCCCCTGATAATAAGCCCAGTTGGGCTTTTCAGCACATGGCAATAAGGCCAAGCACTTATTTCAGGGTTCAAAAAAATATAAGATAGGGTCTTATTTTCGGGGAAACGGGTATACAGTATCTCTGTGTGTTTTCTCCCTGAATTTGTTCATAATGAGTAGGAAAAGGACATGTGGCTTTCTGATACTTTACTTGATATTTTTTTCAGTACTGTTTAGGGGATATGATTCAAATTCGCCATCTCTTTTCCAGTCAGTTTAGGATATTCCAAGGCACTGTGTGAATATTAGAAATAAGATTTATCATAGCAAACGAGCTGGAGTTGTGAGTTTTATAGAAAGTCACAATGTATGTAATAAGATTCATATTCATTCTGCTTCTCCTTTCTGTTCCAGAATATAATGTTCCCTATGAGAATGATTAGCTGCACATTGTGATAATTCAATGATTTTGCTATAATGCTATACAAACTGCAGATGAAAAAGAGCCATTTGCTGTATCAGGGAAATAATCAGGTGTACAAGATTAAGTTCATATTGTAGTCAGTTCCACAACTGATGTGTAACAATTGAATAAGCGTTATAACCTTGGATGATCTTTAAAGCACCAAAATTCTGTTGATGTTCAACTTTCTTATGTGGTGAGCAAAACTTTTTTGTTGTTGTTCTTGATAACTGACAGGTTACTGTTTGAGTCATTTTCTCTGATTTTATGTTATATGTTTTATTGATTTTCATTTCCATAAATAGGATATTTAACTTGATTTTCTCTCACCTCGGTGGCCTAAACTACTTTATTTTTTTAAAAAAAATATTACCTTTAAACAGTAGGCTAACTATCTTTTCAAGCTGAACCTGAAACATTTTTACTTTCGCAAAATCTTGCTCTGTTATCCTTGGGACTTGTTGCAGTACTTGTTCAGATTTCAGTGTTAGACTTCAGTCAACTATGATTCAAGGAAACCTAACATAAAGAGCAGAATTTCTTTGTAAACTCGTATAAGAATGAGAGGTTCCCAAATTTGGGGGTCATTTCTATTCAATGGGAATTGCAAAAACAAGTAGGAGCCATGGTGGTACAGTGGTTAGAATGCAGTACTGCAGACTACTTTTGCTGACTGCCGGCTGCCAGCAGTTTGGCAGTTCAATTCTCACCAGCTCAAGGTTAACTCAGCCTTCCATCCTCCCAAGGTCGGTAAAATGAGGACCCAGATTGTTGGAGGCAATATGTTGACTGTGTAAACTCCTTAGAGAGGGCTGTAAAATACTGTGAAGCAGTATATAAGTCTAAGTGCTATTACTAATCACACCTATGCAAATATTTTTCATGAGTAACAGTGAAACTTAACTGTTAATCTTCCAAAATATGTTCTTTCCATTTCTATGAGAAAAACTGCAAATGAGATTCACTGACTCAGAGCCAGGTCATTTAACAGATATAACAGATTAAGAGAGTTGGAAGGTCATCTAGTCCAACCCCCCGTTCAAGCAGGAGACCCTACACCATTTCTGACAAATGGCAATCCATTTAATTTATATTCACCTGAATCAAACAAAATCTGAAAGGAAATTCTTAGCACAGGTAGGTGGAACAAATTTAATCCAATTCCCCTTCAGCAAAATTAATCCTATCTTTGTAGAATGTTACCTTGAAAGCAAACATTTACAGGTCCTCTTCTGCTGGCAGAACAAATGAAGGCTAAAATTATTTTCTAATCATGTTGGTTTGTCCTTCAGAGTTACTTTTTTTCCTGGCCTAGACTTCCAGATGTGTTAACAGATGCTACTGAAACACATTGGGAGATGCTAGGTTGGTGAAAAGCAGGCTAAGACATACAACTAATGTATTCTGATCATGTATTTCATTTTCTTGCATATTTTTTTAAGGACAGTCACTGACTTGGACTTCAGAGGGTTATTTTTGCAGCTTATAGGACATGCTTCATTAGATGAACTTCTTTACTAGAACTACGCATGCTTTGCAAATGATTCAGAAACGCTTTGAACCTGGTACAAGCACAGCATTGATCTGCTGTTCATTAAAATGCTCTGTTTTGTTTTTTCAGGCTTCGGGGTGAGGCTCAAAATTAGATGGTATATGTCAGTGATGGCATGTGCCTGCCCGAAAATGAACTTCCTGTTTCCAGCACACAGATGCATGCCGGCCAGCTTGCCTTCCGGGTTTCTGGCGCGCATGCGCTCACAATGATCAGCTGGCTGGCGCATGCTCACGCAGGAAAATGGAAGACCAACTCCTCCAGTTTCCAGCACTGCTGCAGGCAAAAAGGCCAGCTGATCATCGCACGTGCATGCGTCACAAAAACCCAGAAGAGGAACAGGCGACACTGCAGATGCCAGGTGACATGGCTCTGTGTGCCACTTTCGGCACGCATGCCATAGGTTCACCATCACGGGTATATGTCTTTTAAAGTGGAAGCATTCTTTATTTTCATTTTTCAAAATTCACGTAGGAGCCTGAAAAAAAATTGCCTTCTTTAATGAACAAAAAAGAAGTATTGTAAACATACTCACACAAGTCCAAAGCACTTCTTTGCATATCTATGTTATATACTAAGTAAAGCTACCTAATCAACATGTAGCTCCTCATTTTCAGTGCATTTAAGATTGTTGTGAGAAAAAAACATTTTAGTTTTTTTTGTTAAAAAAAACAACAACAATTCTGAAGTTGCATTCAACTTGCCTAAATATTACCAAATCATTGATTGCTCTTAAACTGAAGTAACTCAGTTCCAGGATTGGCATAATATATTGAACTTTAAATGAGCCTTCAGAAAACCAGAATAAGGTTACTAACATTGAAGCTTAGTATGTTGTGTGAATATGTCTATTTTACTTGATTTAACTAAGTATGTCTATGGCTAGAAGTAGTAGAAAAAATAGGGGGAAGGAAAGGGATGGTTTAAAATATACACATTCCTTTTTCCTTAAGACAAGCACTCATTATTTCCATCATATAATGAGATAGGGCCTATGGCGAACCTATGGCACGTGTGCCACAGGTGGCACCTGGAGCCATATCTGTGGGCACATGAGTGTTGCTCTAACTCAGATCCAGTGCACATGGGTCATGCCGGCCAGCTGATTTTTGGACCTTCTGGGCCCACCGGAAATAGGGAAATGGGCTGTTTCCAGCCTCCTGAGAGCCTCCGAGGGGAAAGCCTCTGGAGCCTGGGGAGGGCGAAAAACCTTTTTGCTGTTGAGTGCCTAAAGCGGGGGGAGTGGGGGGGGAGCGTGCAGCATGTGGGCAGGGGTGAAGCACGGGGGGCATTGAATTATGGGTGTGGGCACACGTGCGCTCGACACTCCCCACACACACACACTTTTGGCACGCGATGGCAAAAAGGTTAGCCATCACTGAGATAGGCTAACAGCGATAAGAATTGCAACTGAGATGTTTATACAGAATCTTCATTGGCAATTCCAAGCATCTATCTATTGTGGCATAAGTGTTTGTCTTTGGCATGTCAAGACTGCACACTAACAAATCAAGAGAGGCAGGCAAAAAAAAAATCAAGCAGTTTTTATTAAAATAAAATTAACTATTGATGAGATGATTTAAAATATGAATTCTATGAGCAGAAAAAATACTGTTTGGTGATCATTTTTGTTTCAGCTTTTGAGCTTTATTTATTTATTTATTTTATTTCATCAAGCATGTATTTTATGACAGATACAGGTGTAAACATAATTATAAATACATGAAAAGTATACGAATAAAAGAAAACATTAGGAGAGGGATGGTAGGCACGCTGGTGCGCTTATGCATATCCCTTACAGAACTCTTAGGAATGGGGTCAGGTCAGGGGTGGGTTCTACTTACCTTTACTACTGGTTCGCAATGGGATCGCTCATGTGCGCTCCCTTCGCTTGCGCGCGCACCTAGCTGCTGTGCATGTGCAGATTGCCAATGATGACATCCAGGGCGGAGGGCTTGGCTGAACCGGTCCAAACCAGGGGCAACCCACCACTGGGTGAGATCTACAGTAGACAGTCTAAGGTTAACGTTTTGGGGATTTGGGGAAGAAACCACAAAGTCAGGTAGTGCATTCCAGGCGTTGACAACTCTGTTACTGAAGTCGTATTTTCTGCAGTCTAGTTTCGATCGGTTTACCATGAGTTTGTATCTATTGTGTGCTCTTATATTGTTTTGGTTGGCCTGCTATGATTGAGAATGTTCTTGAGGATAAAAAATACTGGAGGCAAGAGTGAGTTTGTGACAACTTGTGGATTGTATGTGTTATTTAAAATCTAAATGTAATGTCTTTTCAGTCTGGCAATGCTCAAGCTTCAAATTCTTGCTTAACTGTAAAACTGATGCAAGACATAGTCGTAACCTATGCTGCATAATAGGGTTGCTATGAGGGCAAAGTATGAAAGAACAGCTTTATTTTTTTTCAGAGATCATACATTGAAGCTTCAAATAAAAAGGTGGTGAGAGTAGGCTATTTTTATAGTCTATTAATAAGCTATTATTCAGTAAGATTATGTTAAAGTTCCAAACTATTGTTTTCTAAATGTGCAAAAACAGATACTGTAATTGGGAAGTGAAAATTAATGCAGTCTTTATTTATAGTAATTTTATATGCATATACATATTTCATTTAATATTTTCTAATTCTTGAATTTACCTATAGTTTCAGATTTAAAGAAAAGTATAAATAACTGACTAACGTAGTCTCAGTTGTGGATTTTCGATATTCCACATCCTTAATCTCTGAATTTAGACGGGACTTACTAGTTTTCCTTATCCAGATATTTTTCCTTACATTTTCTTATATTACATTTTTTAAGGTCCTTTGGTATAACTATGAGTAGGAATGTAATCATGTGCATATGTGGAAAAAGAAACCTTTATGAATTGATGCTTGGGTTATGTTGTTGTTGTTGTTGTTGTTGTTGTTGTTGTTGTTGTTGTTATTATTATTATTATTATTATTATTATTATTATTATTATTATTATTATTGCAGTGAGGAAGGACACAGTAGTCACTTTAGTAGTTCTTTTTATAAACATTAATACTGCCTACATTAATACTATATATGTCCATATTGCAGATGGGAGTTAATTATAATTTGTGTCTGTTATGAAGCATTATTCACAAGGGTCAGTACTACAGTCAGACAAAAATGAGATGTGTAAAGAATTTTTCATTTTCACATAATGTGAATTCCTGTTTAAAAAATGTTGCTTTCATCTAGATCATAAATAATATGGGGGCTTTATTGAGTCCTAAAGCATCCTACATTTGAGTTTCACACTGATTACATATTACCGCAGTCTGAAATAGTCCAAATGTCATAAAACATGCCCCAATTTCCAAACAGGACAGACAGTTTAGAAAGACACTGTGGTCAATGATAGCAGATGCTGCTGGCAAGTCTATCAAAAGTGATACATGTTCATCTAGGTCAGTGATGGCTAACCTTTTTGCCATCGTGTGCCAGGAGGGGAGGTGGGGAAGGTTTGCACATGCGCATGCCCACACCCATAATTCTATGTGGCCCACTCCGTGCATGTGTGTGTGACCCCCTGCTCTTGGCACGTGATGGCCCGTTAGCCTCATTTTTCTTTCTTACCTGGCTCCAGATCCTCTCTATGCATCTGGGGAGGGTGAAAACAGCCTTCCCCATCCCCTTGGAGGCCCTCAGGAGTCCCAAAATGGCCCTTTTCCCAACTTCCAGTTGGACAGGAAGTGATTTTTTTGCTGTCCCCAGCCTCCAGACCCTCTCTAGGAGTCTCTGGAGGCTGGGGAAAGCAAAAAACAAAACAAAACAAAAAAACCCATAGGTTCATCATCACGGATCTAGGTTATGATACAAGTCATCAACCAGATCGATCAATGCCATTTCTACCCATAACCCAGATTTGAATTTTAACTGAAAGGTCTCCAGATAATTCAATTTATCCAGGACTCTCTATAGCTGGTTCCCCACTACCTTCTCAATCATTTGCAAAGGATGAAAGTTTGGAAATTGGAGGAAAATTAAAAGAAACAGCTGGTTCCAGGGTGAGCGTCTTCAGAAAAGACTGTAACACTGGGCCTTTTAAACTAAGGGGCATTACCCTTTTCCCCAGAAAACATTCATATTTCCCAAGATGTTTTAGTCTTAGGAAGAGAAAACTGATATTTAGGAAAATGCAATATCAGTTTTCAAGTACCAGAAAATGTGTCATATATAAAATACAACAATAAAAGTCTTTCTAATCTTCCCAGGTTTAAGACAGAGAACATTATTTTAAGTTACAGAAAAGCAGATTGAGGTTAAATGATCTTTCCAAAGTTGGTGGAATATTTAAGCAGGATTCATGTACAGACTGGACAGCCACTGTTATGATGTGGATTCCTGGCTTCTGGATCAGGTGGCTAACTTCAGTGGATTCAATACCCCTTCAATTCTATGACTCTTAAGAATTCTCCCCTCGGTAACTGTCTGTGGAGATTCTCAATCATCCAGGCCATGATTGTCCCAAAGGTGCTTTTTCAAAAGGCAACTGGACTTTGTTTTTCCTTGAAGCTGTTTAGCTTCTCATCCAAGCAGCTTCTTCAGTTCTGAATGAAGCTTCCTGGATGAGAAGCAAACCATCTTCAAGAAAAAAAAAACTCCAGTTGCCTTTTGAAAAACACCTTTGGGATCACTTCACTGAAATAATGATTATGAAGGAAACCATCTGAGGTCAGAAATCCAAGCAGAAAAGCAATAAGCATTATTGCAATAAATCAGCCTCCTCAGTCTGGGAGATTCCAGATTAATTTGACTTCAGTGCCTTGGGAATGTTTAGAGACATAATTAAATAGTTGCCCGAGTGTAGGTGGGTGATATTTTATGGCCTGGCCCCTGTCTGTTCCACAACACCAATCCTTCAGAGTTGTCTTAATTTGCCATAGTCCTTATTTGAAAGCCTCGCAGGTTTCAGTTCTTACATGAGTTTCAATAATTCCATTTGTATTTCTAGCTCTGCTATAGTATTTGACTTGTGAGGCTGAGAAAATAGTATCACAAATAACATGGACAATGTTTCTGATTTGCTGACAGGGACAGATAGTAATGACATTCTACTATGTCTCCTACCATGGAAACCCAAAAGTGAGGTGTGATATATAGATTTGCCAGCAGTGAATTTGATTTCAGTGGTATAGAGTTAAGGTATCTGCAATCAACTAAAGCTAGGACAAATTCAAATAAGTTTTCAAGTATTGAGAAATGGCATTTTATTAAAATCAAATGCGTAATATATGATATAATATTGGATATAAGAAAGTTTGACATAATTTGGACCATAACTGTACACTGGTACCTTGGTACTCAACTGCTTTGAAATTCATCAAACTTGGTACTCAGTCCATTTTGACATGAAAATTTTGTCCTGGTACTCGTTGTTTGGTACTCAACACACAAACTAGAACTTGTCAGTATCGGCTGCCTTGTGACTCACTACATTATTCCTTATAGAAAAAAAATGTTTGGTACTCATCATTTTTGGTACTCATTGCACCTCCCAGAACCAATTAATGATGAGTACCAAGGTACCACTGAATATTATTAGGTAGTAATGCAAATTATTTTGCTTCATTTCAGGTAGGTTGACAAACCAAAGCAATACTTCCATACTTCCTAGCAGTAATCACAGAAGGGAAAGATTGACTTGTAACAGTGTAAATGCATGGGTTCAGAAGTGGTTAAGAATCTAGGTACCATCCATCCATCTGCCTAACTAATATATCTTTATGAGCATGTGAACCCACATTTATTGCTGTAAATATATCTGTATATGACCCTAGCTCTGTTCATCGAAGCGTGGCTTAGTGGCAAGGATCCAGAATTTCTATTTCTATTTCTGGCATACATTCTAAGAATGTATGGAGGTTGTAGCCTTTTCCTATGGCTTATTCGAGGCTTAAGATACATACAAGAATGAAATTCATTCATGGCACCACCATAAGTACAAATTGAGATTGCATCACTACAAATACAAATGTGGATGTGATTTGTTTAAAACTCTCTCATTAAAAGCTCTCTAAAAGTGTAACATTGGAGGATGGTATATTAATCTAAGATATTCAAGGATACCTTCAAATGATAATGGCTCTTAAGGACAAGCATAAATTATATTGAACTAAAGGCAGGTAATTGTTATTGTCCTTGGGAAAATAGTTACTCCTATTGGCATATTTTCAACACAATATGTAGCAATGCAATGTTAGTTAGTTACTATGGTATATATTTAAATAGATTTGTTTCTACTTAGGATAGGAAATAGGGGAAGCAGCTATCAGCTCCCTATCATGCTTTTCCTGACATCTCACATTTTCTTAATTTTTCCAAATGAATTAAAAATGTTGAAAGAACAAATCCCATTTTACTGGAGAGAAAAAAGCACTTTGCAAGGAAACAGGTTTGACGTGATCATATATCTATCACAAAAAATATTTTGTCCTGTGCTTTCCTCTTCCTTCATAAAAAGGACCAATAATCTGTACATTCACATACAACTCTTGAATGAAGCATTTCAAGGGTCTGATCTTTCTAAACTGTGATATAAATGGACCCTGTCCACACTTTCCTTGAGAAATGAATTGTCCTTTATTTATCATCCTTATCCAAATTTTGTAATAAAGACCTTAACAAGAAGAAAAAGAAGTGTTAGGATAAAATTCTGTTTCGAATAGTATGCTTTCTAAGAAAGAAGCAAAATTAGGAAAGAACATAGTGTATTTAAAGCTGTCATGCTGTATATCTGCAATAGTTTGATTCATCCATCTCTGATTATTTAATGATGTGATTGTGGATCTGTGAAGAGGGTTAAAATCCTTTAAAACATTGAGAACATTTTATTAAAATTCTGGGGCATTATGGAACCTAAAAAGATTTTTTGGGGGAATGTTTTAGCTGCTAAATCAGGAATGCACAACTTTCCCCCCTTTGTATGGGTGGAAATGCTTGCTGCTTATTTTTCAATAGATGTTGATCTTAAAGGTAATCTAACATGATGATCTAACCAGATCTTTGAAGCCAAGCCCTTGTGCATAATATTATTCCAAAAATTAAATAATCCAAGATAAACAATCAAATACACTGTATATCTGACAATGGCCACTTTACTTCCAAATTTTAACAATGTGCTCTCCAGACCTCTGGAACATAGCTTGTCCATGGGTAGATGGGTAAATCTGATTCAGCATAACATTACTTCTGATTTTCCTATGCACTTTGAAGATATCCAAATCGGAAGATTTCCACAGAAGGGAAAAAAATGAAATATCTGTAGTTTGAACTGAGAGGTTTTATTTTTCATTTGCTATAAATAGGAGTTAATACTAGTGCAATAAATAACAAAGAGTTTTGGAAGTACTTAAAGTCAAGGTATCTCAGTAAATTTCTAACAATGAATTAATAAAGGTTATACATGCAATGAGCTTGCAGTTTAGAAGGAAGGAGTCTCTGTCTTTTTCTCTCTTTTTGAAATATCCAAGAAATGTAAAGAAAGAAAGAAAAAACCTCTTCACATTCATGTCTTTTGTAAGAGCTTTCTAAAATGCACTCTGATTATTAATGTGCAGATTTTTCATGTCATTAAAAGAAGGCTTTGCTCCATGCAGATTAAGGATTCAGATTGTGTCCTGAATTAAATATCTGTTACCACAATCTCATCATGTCAGGATAGGTAAATGTTGGCATCTCTGCTTTTTAATAAGATTTTGTTTTGTTTTGTGCCTTGATCTTATGGAAATGTCATGTTTTTTATATCTATCTTCATATGTATTTCTCTCCCCCTGGAAAAAAAAATCCAATCCCCGAAAAACATATATTTAGAAAATATCCTCTATTTGTTGAAGAAAAATACTCTTCTCTGTTGAGAAGAGAAATTGTGATCATAAATCCTTCCTCAAGTCAAGATAGATTCCTAATGACTTCATTGGTATTTGCATGTTATTTCCATGCAGCAATCAACAATACATAAATCTCCCAGGTCTTTTTTCCCCTTCAAATTCCTAATCTATCCTATACTCCTATTATTTCCCCTTGCAATCCCTTCCAAGCATTAACCATATCTGAACAAGCTTGTTTTTGTTTTCTTTTAAGATCAGACAGTCTCCTTGGTGCTGCCACTTGTTATGACAAAGGAAGTGAAGAAAAAGATTGTTTTTCTTACACTTTGCAAGTAGGGAAGAAATTACATTGACTATATCATTGGGATGGAATTTATAAAGGACTAAAAGACATGCTGTTAAATTAAGCACTTTTCCTTCCTTATTTTCTTTTGCTATGCAAGCAACAATTTCAACCTGGAACCTATCAAGCATCTAGACAAATGCTTATCATTTCAAGATCCATAAATACATTTAGGTGGCAATCTTCTGGAGGAGGACTCTAAAATCATCAACTAAAAGCATCCACTTTTATTCTTCATCCAACCTGTGATCAATTCCACTTCACTTTTTTTTTTTAATTGTGCTTTTGTAGTTAGGCTGTGGAGCTGCCTGGTAGAAACTGAACTGAAGAGCAGGTGCTAAAGCCTCTTTGTCTGGTGCTTAGACAAATATCCAGCCTTCCTAGTCTATGGCTAAAAATAACAGAGAATGGTGAAGCCAGTATTTAGTCATACTCAGCTTAAGTGTGGATACCAGAAGGATCTCCTTTAACATGAGCCCATCTGGAGGCCGAAAATTTCATCAGAGACCCATCCTTGCACTTCGAAGTGAAGGAAGTGGTGAATAAGAAAAGAATCCTCTTAGTCAAAGCAAGCTATCAGCAGATTCTTCTACCGTGATGCTTTGGTGTCCTTTCAACATTAATCCTTTATATCCTCCCAGAATTTTCATAATGCTGATTTCATTGATGTTATTTTTTTGACTTGAATTATGAGTCTGGTATTATTATTTTTTCCGATTTATTAATGGATATTATACTGAATTTCCTGACAAGAGTTCTCCAAAAGTTATGTTCTTTGAGAAAGGCTCATCATCTCCAATGCTATTATAGTGACATTGTTTATGGTTTGCTTTGACCTGGCTGAATCACCCTACCCAAACTGCATCTCTGGTTTTTGCAGGAGGGGGTATACTGGACCATTGTTAACAATGTAGTAAAACATTATGGTGGGGGTTTTTTTTTTGTTTGTTTTTTTTTGACTCTTTCCACAGCATATGAATGCCATTTTCATTGCTATTTGCTGGACAAATGTAAAGCAAAACCAAGTCACTGATCATCCACAAGGCCAAATTTGGAGGCATATTGTATTCCATCCATGGTTTGTGCAAATTAATGGCAAGTTTAAAGCCAGAATCAAAACTTGAAGAAGGTTAAAAGATTCACCAAGCAAAAAGGATCTGAAAAGGATTGGTAAGATCTATTCTGCCAAAAAATGATTTTTCTACTTGCATACACAGCTGTCTTCTCTTTCTTGCATTAATGTGAACTTTTGCAGACATGTTCAAGAGAAATAAAGGTCATTTCCTTATAGATGTTATTTTTTTTCTAGGCTGAAAATGTGCTGAAAATAGGTAATATGTACAAAGCCAAATAAATATTTTTCAATGCTTTGAGGCTGAAACTTTTAAGAACCACATTGAGAATTTTACATTTATTAACAACACATGCAGTAGATTATTAAATGTCAATAAATAAACAAGCCCTTTGCACAGGCACCCATGCTCTGGTCACTTCCCATTTTCACTATTGCAATGCCTCTGAATGTTTTCCACAGTCATTATTATTTCATCAAACTTTTTTAAAAAAAGCTTTGAACTAGGGATTGCAAGTTAGCAAATGGTATTTTGTCAGATGTCATCACATTTCCTTGTCTATAATCTGATGCATTGTTGCTCTATGTAATAGATAAGAGAATTCTTCAAAGCAGAATAAGAAACTAGACAGAGGAGCAGGGAAGATATTTTCTGAATATTTTGATCCAACGTTATTTCCAGTCCTGAGTGAATCTCTGGACTGATGTTTTCCATAAATGTGGTGAGAAATGAACCAGGTTTTGAATATTTATCTTCAACATATCATATACATATTTGCATTTTGTTTCCTATGTAGTAATTATTTAAATTCCAATCAGTGCCTTTAACTAAAACTATACCTCCTTCACATTCCTTTTTATAGTGTTGTTTCTATGTTCATATTCTTGAAATTCCTGCATTATTCAGCCATCAAAACTGTCTTACTTCTATAGAATTCTATGATCCTATAAAGAAGAGACTGATGTTTTCCATATTTAGTTTCATGATGCATCAAGAATTCCCTGGTTCTATGAAATAAATTGCTTGAACACAAACGATTTTAATGTTAAATATTCAGAAAAATACATATCTGAACTATATCTGTCCATTTTCCTAAGTTAAGGTTGGCAGTAATACAGAACTCACTTGCCACTGTCTTCTTCCATAATTTTTTTTTAAAAAATGGCTTCCTAATCTAAAGCAGGAGTGAAATCCAGCAGCTCCTGACAGGTTCTGGAGAACCGGTAACAGAAATTTTGAGTAGTTCGGAGAACTGGCAAATACCACCTCTGGCTGGTCCCAGAGTGGGATGGGAATGGAGATTTTGCAATATCCTTCCCCCAGGAGTGGGGTGGGAATGGGGATTTTGCAGTATCCTTCCCCTGGAGTTGGGGTGGGAATGGAGACTTTGCAGTATCCTTCCCCTGCCACGCCTACCAAGCCACACCACGCCCACCAAGCCACCGTAAAAAAATTTGAATTTCACCACTCATCTAAAGTACAGCTGTAAGATTACTTGGTGGTTTCACCTTCAAGTATAACCACATCCAACTTTTGGCTTTTTGACCTGAGCCAAGATCACATGAAGTCTGTCGTTTATGAGCTGCTGTGGCGTAGTGGTTAGACTGCAGTACTGCAGCTACTTCTGTTGTCTGCCAGCTGCCTGCAATTTGGTGATCAAATCTCACCAGGTTGACTCAGCCTTCCATCCTTCTGAGATCAGTAAAATGAGGACCCCAGATTGTTGGGGGCAATATGCTGACTCTGTAAACTGCTTAGAGAGGGCTGTAAAGCACTGTGAAGCAGTATATAAGTCTAAGTGCTATTGCTATTGCTATGTAATCAACAATGTAAAAATGAGCAAAGATGGGAAAAAAAGCAACGGGAATGATCCATTTTACCTTGTGATTCTTGGATGTTGCAAGTTGTATGCTGATGCATACGTAACTGTCTAGAAATTTTACCATGCTGTCTTCAAACTGACTTGCATTGGAGATAGTAAACCACAACATTACATAATCTATAGTTTTATTAAAGCAAGAAACAAAACTCATACCTCTCCTAACTGGTAAATGATTTCCTTAAAGGGACTCTCACAATTCCACAAATTGGCATTTCACTTTTCTGTAATGTGGTCTTCAAATCAGTCAGTGCAACTGAGGGCCGTCAGTTTGATTGACTGATCTAACTATTGATGCAACTTATTTTGAAAGACTTGCTTAAAATACAATATTGATCATCCTGCTACCTGTTTAATTAGTTAGAAGTTTATTTTTTTTACCAGCCAACATTAGGGAATATGAACTTCATTTTATCTTTTAAAAATGGAGAATATTCAATGTCACCAAAAGAAAGTGAAATTAATAACTACTTCCCAATCAATGCAAAGGCACTTGGCCAAGACTCCAAATATAATTCTTTTAAAAAGTTCAAGGAATCACCAAGCTTCACAATTTTAATATTTTAGATACATATACACATGGACCCATAGGATACAGAATGAAATTGTTGATGGAATAGTTTCATCAGTAAATAATAATAAAAATGTATAGGAAGCATTGAAAAGTGATGCTATGCCAATACCTATTAGATGCAGCCTGGGCAACACAACTGGTTGTCCATAAATACACATTGTTCTTATGAAGAACAACTGCATCAACAGTACACTGAAGTAAATACAAAATCTGGAACTATAGAAGTTATCTAAACAACAACTGGTTACTCTTTGGCTTCTCTCTCCAAGTACCATATTTTTCAGAGTATAAGATGCTCCAAACTATAAGATGCACCTACCTTTTTTGGTGAGGAAAACAAGAAAAAGAAATCTGCCTCTGCCTCCCAGCAATTTTGCCTTGTTGCAGCAAACAGCAAATGGCCTCTTTACTTTCATTTTCGTTTTTAGCATAACTTGATTAGCACAAGAAAAAAAATCTGCTCCCAGCAATTTACCTCCTTGCAGCAAGCAGCAGAGGCTGGCGCAAAACAGCTGAGAGCCAAACACCTGAGAGTCAGGACGACGATCCAATCAACTTGTGCTAATTAGGCTGTGCTGAAGCTGAAATGGGCTGTTTCTTCTTGCTGCTTTTTGCAAGGAGGTAATCTGCTGGGAGGCAGAGGCCAAAGGGTGGGGGCCAGTGGGTGGGCTGGGCTACATTCGATGTATAAGACGCACTTAAATGTTCATCCTCTTTTAGGGGGGGGGGGAAAGGTCCGCCTTATACTCCGAAAAATATGGTAGTTGTCTATTAGAAAACTCTTCTGAGCCTTCATGGACCCAGTGAGGGTGGGAGAGAAAAGACCCCGAGGAACAAGAAATCAAGCATGGAGTGTCTTTGTGTAGAGGAAGCCTTCGGAAGCCCAAGGGAGGTGGACCTTGGCACAATAACTGGAACAACTGCCATAATAAACTCCATTACTGTCTTAAATCGAGGACTACCTGCACAGAAATGTATTAGTGTAACTGGTAGCAATTGCCTAAAAGCATCAAAAGAATTCTGATGGCTCAGAATGAAGGTAGTATCCAAATATTCCTGAGTTACACTTACAAATAATCATATCCATCAGGGTAAGTATAAAAGGATACTGGAAATTGTACTTCAGAAGTAACTGGAGGACCACATGCTTCCGAACCATGTGTCTATCAGAAGCACCTTCCAAATATGCTTTCTAATATCTGATAAGAAACAAACTGTTTCGGTTTCCACTGGTCTGTTTTGAGAAATGTCTCTTTATTGGCCATTTATTCCTTCATTCATTATGTCTTTAACCTGTCATCAGAAATAGATTTTATCCTGCAGTTGATCTGCAATTTCAGTAAGAGACCTTTTAGCCATGACAGAACTCAAAGTAAAAAATTGACGGGGCATTCAGGTCCCACTCTCTCTATTTTTGAAAAAGTTGGATAAGCGGCCACAGTAAATGACTGCTGCAAGCAAACACAACGTTTAGAAGAGAAATAAAACATTAGATTTTTTAGGCAAACCGATTAAGTTAAAACATGCATAGACATGCAAGGAGTCAGGTAAGCCAATTGTTCTAATCAAATAGCTTTTTACTTGCTTTTCTGTTTTTGTTCTCAAAATGTATATTTCTCAAAATTGGAAGATTGTCCCAAACCACCCTTCGAAACTAACACAAAACTCTCACAGCCCTCCTAAGTTACTAGCCCTCATAGAACTCCAGATGGATTCCAAATGTTACTCACTCCCCATAAAAACACCTCTACTCTAGAACATTCCAAAATTTATTTTTTTAATAGATTTGACCTATTGATCTTCACCTATTTATTTAATTGGACTCATTTATGTTGGTAGCCAACTGTCCATTTTTCTAGCAGAAAAATATTCTGATGGGAGGAAAGCTAGTTTGGTCTGGTGGTTAAGGTACCAGGCTAGAAACCAGGAAACTCAGAGTTATAGTTCCAACTTAAACATGAAAACCAAATGTATAACTTTAGGCCAATCACTCTCTTTCACTTCACAGGGTCGTTATTGTGGGGAAAATAGAGGTAGGAAGGGGCATTAGATATGTTTGCTATATAAAAATGATAAAGATGGGATATAAATAAATAAAATATTCCCACCACAGTTTTAGATGGGACATGGTAACTCAGTGGCTAAGCTGCTGAGCTTGTCGATCAAAATGTCGGCAGTTCAGTTGTTTGAATCCCTAGTGCCATGTAATGGGATGAGCTTCCGTTACTTGTCCCAGCTTCTGCCAACCTAGCAGTTTGAAAGCACGTAAAAAATGCAAGTAGAAAAATAAGGACCACCTTTGGTGGGAAGGTAACAGTGTTCCATGCGCCTTTAGCATTTAATCATGCCGGCCACATGACCACAGAGATGTCTTCGGATGGCGCTGACTCTTTGGCTTTGAAACAGAGATGAGCACCGCCCCCTAGAGTCGGGAACGACTAGCATATATGTTCAAGGGGAACCTTTACCTTTACCTTACCACAGTTTTCCCTAACACAGTTTTGTGTTTTGGACTTCAAATCCCATAATCCTCTACTAAGCAACTTATTAACTTATCTAGAAATCACCAGCTTGAAAAAAACTGTATCTCAGCAGTTTGAAGTGTACATGTCCACATACTGTAGCAGCTCACGATTCATTTAGGATTCATTTAGGCAAATACTAAACAGTATACAAATTGACTGCATTAAGCCCTATTTGGATGTTTTCCTGTGAATCATTCAACATAAATAAGACAAAAATAGTTCTAAATAATTAATTGAAAAAGGGACTAGACTGATATTTCCAGCAAATAGCCAAATGTATCCTGAAGTAAAGAGATATTTCTTTCTTTCTATTTTTTTTTCTGTAAGATTTGTGGTCTAAATGGCAACATAATTACAGTAAAAATGCACAAGTCACTTAAATTAACAAAGTAATTAAAGTAGACTAATTCACTACTATTACTTTTGTGCAAGATAAACATTTTCCCCCTCACGATTCTTTGGTTTCAGCCTTATTTTAAAATGAGGCTTTTGCATAGAGGTTCCAAATATGCAACATTTTTCAGCTCCCACACAAATATAGCTCTCCACATACAAACATACTTTCATGGAGACTCACTCTTTTCTGAAACATACATGGTATTATCATAGTACAAAGCTTTTTATTCAGAATGAGCCAGGAACCTCCGTCCCTCCCTCTCTTTTACCCACCCATCCAAAGGTGCTTCTTCAAAAGGCAACTGGACTTTGTTTTTTCCTTGAAGATGTTTCACTTCTCAGCTTCTTCCCTTCTGACCAACCACCCAACCATCATCCAACTTTAGCACATCATCACCTTTTGAATGAACAATTTCCTTGGCATTGCTTCTTTTCCTAGTACTCTGCCTGCTTATTGTCAATGAGGCTACTAACCTGAGCTCACATCCTTCTGCCTTTGCATATGCATGCACAGATCATATGCGCTCTAGCTGTCTTCTGGGACAGATGAAGATGTAGAACCAGATTAGATGCTAGGGATATGGGCTCAGTGATCAAATAAATATGTAGAATATCCAAAAAGGAGAGAAAAATTGTGAGACATCTGAGCAGGTGAAAGAAGAATTTTATTGCTTAACGCATTGTAAGCCGCCCTGAATCTCTGGAGAAGGGCGGCATATAAATCAAATAAAAAAAATTTTTTTAAGAAGTATATCACTTTCAGAAATGGAGTCAGGAACAGATCGGCCAATAGAGATACTAGAACCATGATGGCGAACTATGGCACGCGTGCCACAGGAGGCACGTGTAGCGATATCAGTGGGCACGTGAGCTCAGCTCTGGCGCGAATGTGCATGCCGGCCTTCTGGGCCCACTGGAAGTTAGGGAAACAGGCTGTTTCCTGCCTCTGCAGGGTCTCAGGGGTGGTGGGGAGAGGCCCATTTCTCTCTCTCCCCAGGCACACACACATATATATAGAGAGAAACATTTTGGTGGTTAAGCAGGTTAAAAACCAACAGATTGTGTATTCTAGATCTGCTTTATTTACAAAGCCAGATGGAATACCTAAAAGATACATGTGTCATGGAATGGGCTTTCACTCCTCATAGCTTTTGCTCATTTTAGGTGGGATCTATCATAGTAATGCTATCACCTACTTCATGAGAGCACAGCCATATCACTCAAAATTAAATGATTTGTTACTTCACAAGTAATTTGCAGACTCGGTTGAAGATGCCTTCAAGGTTATTTGAAAGATTCTTGTTCTCTTATGGACTTATTTGGATGCTGAGATCTGCAGAATTTTCTGAAGATGTTCCAGCTGTTCTAGTCCATGTATTATTTTAAGCATACTTTTGCTCATTTAATCTTCCATTGTGCATGTTCATATTCTTTGGCTGAGCACACATCAAGTATAATGTTTGAGTGCAGGACAGAAATCAAATAAATAACTAAATAAATATTGATCTTGCCCCAAGAAACTCATCTTGGATATGTTATGAAAAGAAAGTAGGTATTTTTGAAAAATGATATATTCCATATTAAAAATAATGAAAACTTTTGAAAAAAAAACTCTATGCAGACAGCTGGTTCTAGAGTAGCTCTTTATATAATGTAGAATTAAACTACAGAGGATAACATAGAAAAATATTCAACTATTTTACCTCTCTTTTTCTCATTTACATTTCAGGGTGGCAACTTCCCATTAAAAATGTATCTGCAGATCTGAATTTTTAGGGCTAATATAAGGGTTAATGTGTCTGAAAGGAGTTCCTTAAAAATGTGTTCAGTATTTTAGCCATTATCAGACTTTTTCTAAATTATGGTTTAGAAACAGAACTTACTCTTTCAACTATTAAAAGTCTGTTCTGAAATTGTATTGTAGATCTTTAGTCACTTTTTGGGACAGATGTTAATACTTGAAAAGTTACTAATTAGAAACAACAGAAATACTTCACCTATTCTCAACATCATAGAAAATATTATCCACAATGCTAAATAAGAGGATTGTGAATACTTCGACAATGAGTTGGAAGGAGTGCTTCACTTCTTATAAGTGCTGTGATGGCAAACCTATTGCATGCGTGCCGTCACCCCAAGTTAGAGATCTTACCTCTTGCTGTGCTGCCGGTGTTGGGATGCCCTGCTTCCCTCTGACCTGGTCTTCATGTCTCTGCTGCGCATGTGTGCATGTCCATGCATATGCGTGTTTGTGCATGTCCATGCATGTGCACATTCAAGCATATGCGTGCATGCACGTGCATGTCAGCACATGCATGTGTTCATGCACACGCACACCTTTCAGTTTGGGCATGCACACACGCAGTTTGGGAACTCGGTGTTTAAAAGGTTCGCCATCACTGTTATAAGGCATCAGTCCAGAACATTTCTTTATTTATTACAGCACCATTTTTTTAGGTAGCTGTGGCTGCTTTAAAGAGTCAGCTCATTAACTTTAATGTAAGTTTGACGCAAGCATAGCTTTACTAAATAACTGGCTATTGGCAATATTCAAATCGTACTTCTTTGGAAGCTGACAACTGTTGACATGATCAGTAGTTCTGTCAGTGTTTTGATTGGCAGTAAAATCCTGGAATGATGTCAGTATAAAAGTTCCCTGCTTTTGGCCTTTTTAATATTTATCTCAATTTGATAATGCTAAACTTGCCAAGGGCTTTGAGGTTATTGCAATTTAAGTGTGTGTGAAAATGCTGTTCTGTTTTCTCACTATATTGGAAAAGAAAAAGCCTAAATATATTATCATGGCATTAGATTTTATCTAAAATAAGATATAACTCAATAACTATTTTGTCATACATTTGATTTGGAGCTGAACAAAGAAATGGCTAAGTGAAGTCTTAGCTTAATTTCTTTATACAAATTGCATTCTTTCTTTAGTTCTATGCAAAAGATTTGAGCTCCAAAGAACTGGTTTAACCTTCCTAAAAGTATTCTGACATTATTCCAGCTACTGAGAACCCTACTGTGAGCTTTAAACCCCTGTTTGAATTTCAGAAAGGGTCACTGTTGTTCTGAAACATTTTCAAAAAGCAATAGAACACTTTGCCATGGTCAAAAACAGTTTTCAAATTCATAATATTTTGCATACTTCTACTTGGTTTAAGGGAGAATTCATCAATCAAAGTCTGTTGTCTCTATTCTACTTCGAAGCTTAAACACACACACAAATAAGCACACAAAACTCACCGTACACTGTTTTTTCCTGCTTCCCCTTAATTATAAGTTCAAAAGTCTTTATAAATTAGCAGAAGATATACGTCTGTTTGTCTCTCTGTGTGTGTGTCTGTGTGTGTGCACGTGCATACACATGCATACAGACAGACATATATATATATATATATATATATACATGTACATACATATATATATATATATATATATATATATATACACACACATATACACACACACACACACACACACACACACACACACACACACACACACACACATATATATATATATATATATATATATATATATATATATATATATATATGTTTTCTCAGGTTTTCGCGGGTGTTTGTATGTAGGTCTTTGGTTATTCGGGTCTTCTCCCACGTAAAATTGGAAGTGTCTTGGTGACGTTTCGACGAAGTCTCATTCGTCATCTTCAGGCTGGTGTTCTCGGCTTCGTGCTTTCAGGAGCAATGTGAGATCGCGGCTGTCTCTTCCTTTTAACTGCTAGTGGGGGTGTGAGCTGATTGGGTGGGAACTTGGCTGTGTTCTGATTGGATGGAGGTGTGTTCTGATTGGTTAGGGGCTTGGCTGTGCTCTGATTGGATGGGGGGTTGGTTGTGCTCTGATTGGCTGGGGGTGTGTTCTGTTTGGGTGGGGGCTTGGTTGTGCTCAGCTTAGTCTGAGTTGTAGGGGGATTTGAGCTGGTGAGCTGCGTCGTTGTTGTTTGGCTTCGTGTTTGTGGCCGTGCGAGCTCTTCATGGTGGGTGTCAGTCTGCTTCATGTATGGATTGGAGGGGTTTAAAGTGGCTAATGATGCAGCTGCGGTCTGGCTTCTGGTCCTTGGTCGTGGCTCATTATCAGTGTGGGTTTGAGTCTGCTTTCTGCGTGGATGTGTGGTGGTGACATCCTGTGTGGCTCTCGTGAGTGTGGGTCTGGTGTCATTCGTCGTGTTAGGGACTCGTTTGTCAATAAGGGCGGGTTTCCAAATGGCTGGTAGGCGGGAGCCATCGACATAGAAAAACTCCCACACAGCATGAACAGTATGAGACGATACCTCCCGCCTACCAGCCATTTGGAAACCCGCCCTTATTGACAAATGAGTCCCTAACACGACGAATGACACCAGACCCACACTCACGAGAGCCACACAGTTTTCTTCTAGCCAAACACACATAAACCCTACGAAGAAGTAAGAAAATTGATACTGTGCCTTTACAGGGAGGATATGGGTGTGGCCTACTGATGACAGCTAACGAGCTAGAAATGGATCTATTTAGGTCTCCCACCTAGCAGTGAGAGCTTGCTAGGTGTTAGAAAAGAAAAAAGCCCAGAACCGAGTAGATGAGATTCTACTGAGCTGGAGCTACAAAAAAACCTTGGCTACGTAGGGAAAACTTGGCTAGAAGAAAAACACACATAAACCCTACGAAGAAGTAAGAATATATATATATATATATATATATATATATATATATATATATATATATATAACCATACATATGTACATATGTACATATCCAATCAGAGCACAGCCAAACCCCCATCCAATCAGAGCACAGCCAAGCTCCCACCCAATCAGTTCACACCCTCACTAGCAGTTAAAAGGAAGAAACAGCTACGATCACACATTGCTCCTAGAAGCACGAAGCTGAAAACACCAGCCTGAAGATGACGAATGAGACTTTGTCAAAATGTCACCAAGACACTTCCAATTTTACGTGGGAGAAAACCCGAATAACCAAAGACATATGTATGTATATATGTATACACACACACACACACACACACACACACACACACCATAGGGTAACTTTGGGTTGCTTACAGTTACATTTACAATTAAAACATAAAAAGTTAAAATCAGATATTAAAACCAAGGACACATGAGGAGGACAAGGGCAGATTGTGTGTGGGTGAGGGAGATGGCATCTGTTATATGGAGGTGGCATCTGGGCATGGCTAGTCTAGTGAAGAGAAGGACCAGGGGTGACATGATAGCAGTGTTCCAATATTTGAGGGGCTGCCACAGAGAGGAGGGGGTCAAGCTATTTTCCAAAGTACCTGAAGGCCAGAGAAGGAATAATGGATGGAAACTGACCAAGGAGAGATTCAACCTAGAAATGAGGAGGAACTTTCTGACAGTGAGAATAATCAACCAATGGAACAGTAGTTGTCTTCAGAAGTTGTCAGAGCTTCATCACTTAGACTTTCAAGAAAAGATTGGACTGCCATTTGTCAGAAATGGTATAGGGTCTCCTGCTTGAGTGGGGGGTTGGACTAGATGACCTATAAGGTCCGTTTCAACTCTGTTAATTTGTTATGTCTGTTATATTACTCAATCAACCACCTCCATTGCACTGTTCCCATTCTGGGGCCACAAGCCAACTGGCGGGGTCAGGTCTTTAAGCCCTTATGAAAAGATAGGAGGCTTAGGGCCAGCCTCATATTGGGGGGGGAAGATATTCCAGAGGGCAGGAGCAACAGCAGACAAGGCCCTTATCCTAGACCCCACCAGCCAGAATAATTGGGTTAACTGGACTGACAGCATGCCTCCTCTGTGGGCACAAGTGGTACGGGCCAATCCCAATGGGGTGAGATGGTTCCTCAAGTAACCTGGATCCATGCCATGAAGGCCTTTAAAGGCAATCATCAACATTTGGAATTGCACCTCTGGAAGCAGACTAGTAACTTATACAGTTCGCTGAGCAATGGCATTACAGGGGCCATTCTTGGGGGGGGGGTGTCCCAAAACTACCCACACTGCTGCACTCTGTACCAATTGTAGCTTCCGAATGCTCTTCAAGGGTAGCCCCATGTAGAGTGCATTACAATAATCCATCTGAGAGATGACTAGGGACTGAACAACTGAGCACTTTGTCCTGGTTTGGATCTTGAGTGAGAAGCTAATCCTATTATTCTGCCTTTGTTCAGACTTTGCTGCAGGGAGTTTCAAAATGTCCTGTCTTGAATGGATTACCAAATCTGCATTTCTAAAAGGTGACTCCTCAGTTTCTGCTGGGGGGGCAGGGAGATTGGGGCTGCTTTCTGCCTCTAACCCCCCCCCCCCCCATTTCTCCATTTCTCATTTAGGGAAATATAATATTCTGACTTTTTAATATTTCTCAAATATATTTCATTCTTCTAGGGGGAGGGGTGACTTTCTACAGGTCCATTGTGGGTTCATTTTAAATTATCTTACATGTAGTTTGCAAATAATTTTTACATTTAAAAACCTGTGGGTTATTTTATTTGATGCCATTATCTAATAATAGTAATAAAAGCTTGTAGTTGTCTTATTACTTGAACTTTATAGTATCTATAAATATAGATAGAAATAAAAGATAACAGTTATCCCTTCTCTGGTCAGAGATAAAGCATTTTAAAAATTATAAAGTTATTTATAATTTTAATCTCACAGAAAATTCCCTATTGTAGATAGTCAATAAACAATAAAGCCTCAATATACCCAGTTTCCTACATTTTGCTATTTCTGCACCTGGAATAATAATAATGATTTCACTAGAACTTTCACTTGAAATTACTTTTAGGTTTGATTTAAAAAAAATCAGAAGTCTCCTAGTACCATTATAATAGTATTTTATAAAACTCAGTAATGTAATGTACCTACCAAATTCAACATGGCTGATCTTTTCAAAGATGGAAAGGAAAACTGATTATCACAAATTAATGAAGTCTTAGAAGCAAATGCCTATTTTTATAGGAATGATTCTGCTGAAAAAACTTGGATGGCACTAAATCTTACCTTATAAATTTAACTTTTGAAGATAATAAATTTCTTATTCTCATAAAGTAGGTATGACAGAAAAGATGATTCAAATGCATTTAGTCCAACAGATAAGGAAATGAGGTCATTATTCTCACATCAGAAGGAAGACAATAAGAATGTGCATTACTCACTGAAGATCATCATCAGGACCATAATCTAACTTGTAAACCCAAATGAGCATTTAATTATTCCTAGTTACAAGATAAGGCTTCCTTTTTCAAGTGGAAGACAATGAATGTATTATAGCCATATTTATAGAGGAATCTAAATGGCTAGATGGCAATTTCCAAATCCTATTTAGCTCTGCTTTGTCAGCTCTTCAATTCACTGAAAACTCCACTTAACAACAGTCAGAAGTAGATAAGAACTCTTCCCAAAATGCAGTAGCCACTTTAGAGCTCCTGCATTTAACCATTAAGCAAAATAAGCATGTACTTAAAGCATGAAGGAGGATTTTTTTTCCTTCCTAGCTATTATGCCTTTAACACATTCACTGCCACACTATAATTTTTGCCCTTATTGCTGTGTTTGACCTTACTCTGCATTGTTAAAACACACACACACACACACAAAACTTTTCTTTGGCAAGGTGAAAGTTTAAAAGTGTGGGCCTCAAGATGTCAACAGATATTTCATTCATTTCCATCTCTTGACATGAGATTTTTGCATCCGTTGAGGGGCACCAGTTGTGCGCTACGCTTGGGAGATCAGCTGGCCTTAATCTAGCGCTGATCTAATCTAAATTTCCTTCTATCCTTTTACCTTTCACTCCAGAAGTAGCATTTATGGATGTTTACCTCATCCATGAAAACTATTTTTATTCTAGTAAGGCTTCTATACGGGTAGTCCTCAACTTACATTTAGTGACCATTCATAGTTACAATGGCACTGAAAAAGGTGACTTATAACCATTTTTCACACTTATGACCATTACAGCATCCCCATGGTACCATGCTTTACATTCAGATGCTTGACGACTAGTCCATATTTATGATGGATGCGGTGTCCTGGGATCACCTTTTGTGACCTTCTGACAAGCAAAGTCAATGGGGAAGCCAGATTCACTTAACAACCGTGTTACTAAGTTAACAATTGTAGTGATTCACTTAACAAATGTGGCAAGTAAAGTTGTAAAATGGGGCGAAACTCACTTAACAAATTTCTCACTTAGCAACATAAATTCTGGGCTCAATTGTGATCATACGTCAAGGACTACCTGCATAGCCTTTTTGTTGCAAAAGCATCACTCATTGTTTTGTAGTTCATTCATAATTGTATAGCAGCATAAAACCTCAAATTACTAGAATTGCAATATTAAAATACTGCTTCTAAAACAGATAATTAAAAAAACAAGAAACAAAAAAAGCTTCATTTCCTATGTCAGCTTGCTATTTATATTTCAAAAATGATATGCGTAGAAATTGGGCATATTATACATATACTGCCTAACGTATGCATATTTATACAAGGAACAGATTTTCAAATATGCCTTTTTTTCCAAGCACTTTTCATATGTCCATGTCCTTGTTAACTTTCCTCATTATCTTTTTTGGTTTCCCTCTTTCAAAACCGTAGCATAAAATGTGGGACAGTGCAGATTCAAAGGATAACCAAAGGTCTGTTCATACATTTGTTCAAGGATACAGAATGAAATAAGTTCACTGTACTGTATATGCATTTTTTCCCTGGAATGAAAGAAAATAAACCTCGTTTTGATTAAGGTATCGCCTAGAATTCCATTACCACCACTGCTATCCCTGTCCTCCATTCTGGGTAAAAGAAATCATTATCAAAAGAATGTATCAAATTAATTTTTGCCTGGATTGGTTAACAAGCCGTTTATAAAAAAGGTTGAACAGCATAGGGCCATGCACAGAGCCCCGTGGCACTTCACACAATACTCTGTTCCAAGATGAAGTAGAACCGTCAGTCATTGAATCTATCTAACAGTGGTACCTTAAAGTCCCTATTATATCACACTATTCAGAAGAATATCAGGAGGCTGTCTGTTCTGCTGAGGCCTAGGTATACTGTATCTACGGCATGCCTTGAAAGCAAATCATGATCAAAGAGAGAAATATGATTAATCTGAGATGATTGGTTTGTGACAAGCTCATGCTGATTCCTGTTAATATTACAAATATTCTGCTTGATTATCTATTACAGATCTTTCGTTTACATCTATCAAACTGGCAGGACAATTATTTTTCTGGTCTTCTTTCTTCCATTCTTTTGTAGATGGGGATGGCATGTGTCCTCCTTCAGTTTTCTGGCACCTTGACAGTCATTCAGGATTTAGTAAAGTTCACCAAGATCTGTGACAATCTCTGATTAGTCTTGTAGTCAGAGGTTTATTCAGCCGGTTCACAGACCAGTTCGGGCAAACCGGTAGAGGAAATCTTGGGTAGCCCTGCCCACCCATCCACCCGTCCCAGCTCTATGATGTCCTATTTAGACACGTTTTTGAGGCCGGGTGCATACACGGAAGGTGCACACATGAGCAAAGTGCATGCACGGAAGGCCAGGCGCATGCACAGAGGTAGCACCTGCGAGCGAAGCGTGCACGTGCACACGTGTGCTCCAGAGGAGGGTTTCAGCAGGTTCTGACCAGTTCTGGAAAACCAATAGCAGAAAGTTTGAGTAGTTTGGAGAACCGGTAGTAAAAATTCTGTCTGGCCCCGCCCCCATCTATTCTCTGCCTCCCGAGTCCCAGCTGATCAGGAGGAAATGGGGATTTTGCAGTATCCTTCCCCTCGATTGGGGAGGGAATGGAGATTTTACAGTATCCTCCCCCTGGAGTGGGATGGGAATGGAGATTTTACAGTATCTTTCCCCTGCCATGCCCACCAAGCCACGCCCACCAAGCCATGCCACGCCCACCAAGCCACACCCACAGAACCGGTAGTAAAAAAAATTGAAACCCACCACTGGTGCACTCACATTTTCGGTGCTGGGCAAACCGTTAAGTAAATTATGTGAATCCACCTCTGCTTGTACACTGGAATGTAATCCTTCTAGCAATGGAAATTTGAATTTCTCTTGTCCCAAAGTTGCTTTTCCAAAAAGGAGCAGGATCTTGTTTATTTTTCCTTGAGGAAAAAAAAAAACCCGAAAAAGCTTCTTGGATGAGAAGCGAAACATTTTCAAGGGGAAAAAAATCAAGAAAGTTCAGTTGCCTTTTGGAAAAGCACCTTTGAGATAACCATGATCTGGATTATTGAGAATCTCCATTGACATTAAGGAGAAAGTAATACAAAAAGAAGAATTTTTGGAGACAACACCGAGATGTTACATGGAAGGAATGACTGATGTATTAAATGTTTGTCTAAAAAATAAAAATAAAAACTTTTTTTTTTAAAAAAAGGAAAAGTAATAGATTGCAATAGGTATTTTCAAAAAGACAAAAACCTTTAGTACAAACAATATCTTAAACCATAAACTAACAAAACAGGCTGGATTTGCCCAACCTTATATGCTAACCATATCCCTTCATACCTAAGGCTGACGTTAGTATAACATATAATGTTGTACTAATATATCTGTTAGATCTTTAACAGAACTGGTTAAGAACATTGTGTGAAAGCTCTCAAGTGCTTTAATTTACCATCCGTGGGGACATAAGGCATAACATATTTCCTGTAAAGTAGTCTGTTTCTACACAGTTTTACTCCCTCCATTTCTCTGTTTATATTGGTAAATGGAAAACCTGAAATCCTCCCAGCTGTGCAGTTTTACACATGTAGAGTCTGAATAAGAACCATTTGCTACATGTTGTATAATTCATTTCCCCCACTTCTATTGCCATGGCAACCTCCAGTGTGGCTATATTTTGGGTAATTTTCATTCTAATATCTATAAAAATAAAATAAAATAGATAGATGGAAAGTAGATGTCCAGAAGCCATAAATAAATAAATAAATAAATCTCAGAGACTTTCCCAGACATTAGTATTACACAGAAAATTGGTTTTCCATTAAATCCACCCTCCTTTAATTGCATCAGGAAAATACCTTCTCACTTTCTGATGAGCCTGACTTTTTAGCACAGGCAGCTGTTCTTTGGAATAAATAAATTCTCCCAGGTGTGAGAAAATTTCACACCTGCTCCCATTTTCATCCTTCAAGGAGGACATCTTTCCCATTAGGCTCCCACTGAGGATAACTCATTTTGAAATAACATCACTGATTTTGATGGGTTGCTATTTGATGTAGAAAACTGTATCCAAAAGATTAATTCACCATGACCAGAGGAACAATATACTTATAATAATGTTCAAGTTAAAGACCAGATACATTCTTGAAAAGGAATTAAGCATCCCGGTGTGTATCTTTGTGTGTATTTTCCTTCTTCGTAGCATTATTACATAGGAATTTCCTTCACTGCCATGGAAAAGATATTCCAATTGAGTATCCTTGTTTACCTGTCATTCAAAAGTTACTGTGAATTTCTCAAATCAAGCATAATCCTGCAATAAGGAACTTTGGTGGTGCAGTGGACTAAGTGCTGTTAAAGTAACACTTAGCTGCCAGCTGCCTGCAATTACTGCAAGTTCAAATCTCACCAGGCTCAAGGTTGACTCAGCCTTCCATCCTTTTGAGGTAGGTAAAATGAGGACCCAGATTGTGGGGGCAATAAACTGACTTTGTATAAAAAAGAACACCGCTGGGGGGGGGGGGCAAAGCCCTACTAAGCAGGTATATACAAAAGTATGAAGGCTATTGCTTAACACATTGTAAGCCACCCTGAGTCTCCGGAAAGGGGCGACATATAAATCAAACTAATAAAAAAATAATAATAAAATAATAATTAATCTCATGGTGGTTGGACCAAAGAAGTTGGTTAGGATGTTTTGGGGCAATATAGAAATAGAATAACAGAGTTGGAAAGGACCTTGGAGGTCTTCAAGTCCAACCCGCTGCTTAGGAAGGAAAACCAAATGCTTGTCCAATCTCAAGAACATGCTCAAGAACATATGCTGAAGGATATGATTGCTAATTAGATCTAGTCATCATTGAATGATATGGATTATTTAGATCATTTGTTTTTGGCACTGAAAATACTTTGATCAACTTGTGGGAGAACTTTACCAGGAGCAGCATAGGGGAATGTAATCCTTTCCATGCTTCAGGACTTTCAAGAAGCTTTCAGTATTGTCAACTAGGAGATTCTGGAGAATTATCTAGTCAAGCATCAGTGGCATAGTACTGCACTGATTCTCACGAATGAAGGCGGATATATGTGTCCCAGGATAATGTTAAATGATCCAACCTGGATCGGTTACCAGGACCAGAGGTTTAGTCTTCTGAGCTTTCAGACTCATGCTGGAACCCATCCTCAGGAAACTTCTCTCTAGCAGAATGTGATAGTATACATTCTACTGCACATTCTGGTGGAGTTTCCTGAAGATAGGCTCCAGCATGAGTTCGAAAGCTTGGAAGACTAAATCTTTCATCCTGGTGACAGACCCAGATTGGATCCTGTACTGATTCTATTCACATAAAGGTAAAGGTTCCCCTCGCACATATGTGCTAGTCGTTCCCGACTCTAGGGGGTGCTGCTCATCTCCGTTTCAAAGCTGAAGAGCCAGCACTGTCCGAAGACGTCTCCGTGGTCATGTGGCCAGCATGACTAAATGCCAAAGCGCACAGAACGCTGTTACCTTCCCACCAAAGGTGGTCCCTATTTTTCTATTTGCATTTTTTACGTGCTTTCGAACAGCTAGATTGGCAGAAGCTGGGACAAGTAACGGGAGCTCACCCCATTACACGGCACTAGGGATTCAGACAGCAGAACTGCCGACCATTCGATCAACAAGCTCAGAGTCTTAGCTACTGAGCTACCACATCTATCCAAATATGGTTAGACAATTCCAGAAGATAATGCTATGACATTTTTGTTCTAGGATTAGACTGAAGGATCTGAATGCTGCTTATCGCATACACAAAACATAGTTAATTCATCCAAAAATCCAAGGGAAGTGCAGATAAGACAGTAGAAACATTTCCAAATTATGTTAGAGATTGAAAGTATAAAAACAACATGTTCCTGGAGGGACTGTCTATCCATGCAGAGAGACAGCTTGAAGCAAATATTCAGAGGTTTATATAAACAGAAGAACAGAAGCATTCCTTACATCCCAGGAAGGAAAATAGATTTTAAAAATGACTCAGGATGTCCCCTCCCTGACTCACTAGGGTATTTAAAAGAAGGAAAAGAAGTCCCATCAGATTTATAAGATACTATAGCCTTCCTCAATAATATAAAATATAGATGTGTCCATATGTGGTGGACATGTCCTGAAGCAAAAAACTGTTGGAATAAAATTAAGTTATGAATGGAGGAAATGATACAGCAATGTATAGATTTAAAACCAGAGCTATTCCTATTGGGTATCTTACCAGAGAAAACAAGTAAAGATAATATATATTTGATTATACATGTAATAACAGCAGCAAGGATTGTTTATGCACAAAAGTGGAAAGCAGAGAATATACCTTCGGAGGGAGAAGTAATTAAAAAAATCTTAGATTGTGCAGAAATGAATAGATTAACTATGATGATAAAGGAAAGAGAAGATACAGAATATTTTAAGATATGTAATAAATTTTACTTTTGGTTAGAAAAGAGATACAAATAAGTTTTTTAAAAGAGATTGGAAAAAAAATTGGTTGTAATTAGAATAATATATTAGTGGAAAATCTTTGTAATGGATTTGGTGAGATTGAAGACAGAAGAGGAGAGAAGAAATTTTTGAAGATAACACCGAAATGTCACATGGAAGAAATGAATGATGTAATAAATGTTTGTCTTAAAAAATAAAAATAAAATAAAATATAGTTGTGACCTTCTTGTGGAGTATGCTTTCTGATCTAGTCTACCTTAAGGTGCTGACAGTCCAGGAGAATGATGTTAAATCAGTTTTTAATCCCCCCCCCACATTTCTTAGATAGATTTTCTTCCTTTAAAAAAAAAAGTCTTCCTTTTTTTAATGTGTGCTGCATAAAAAACAGACAGAACTTCGACCATACTGTGATGCCTTAATTTTTCTGACCATAACTTGTTGCCCTTTTACAAAGACCTAAATCTTTGTAGATTTTAGGTCTTTGTAAAAAGAACTAAATATGAGACTTCGCGATGTGAGCCACACACAAAAAATCTTAATTTTTCTGACCATAACTGGTTGCCCTTTGTAAAAAGAACTAAATCTTTGTAGATTTTAGGTCTTTGTAAAAAGAACTTAATGTGAGACTTTGTGATGTGAGCCACACACAAAAAATCTAGATCACCTTTCCACATCAACATTATTCATGGCCTGAGTGAAGAAAACATCTGCCTCAACTTCACCTGCTTAGTTAGGGAAATGTTTACATGCTTTTAGCCAAAGTGTTTCTCTTGTTTAGAAGCATAAATTTGCATACATATAGCAAGGTGATATAATTGTCAGCATCCCCAGCAGAATACAAGGGGTCACACATGAAAATGGAAGGTCAATATTGATGACAGGCAGAAAATGAATTTTGCATTATTTTTAATCAGCAGCTTATGTTTGACATATCCAACTTTACACCATAAATTCTCCATAGATTCTAATTTAACAAATCATTGTGGTCAAAAAACAATACAAGTCTGTGTAAACATTGGAACAAAGCCAAAACAGTTTTAAATATGAGAGAACGGATTAGAAAATAGCAACCTAAGAAAATGTTTCTTATTGAAGAGTCACAAAGACTGGAAAATTTCCATTGTTTTGTGTGTGTGTGTACACACACACACACACACACACACACACACAAATGAGGTCATCGTATATATATAAACAAAATGATATGACCATATTGTCATTTTGAAATGTTCTCTTATTATATAATTCATAAAACTTATGTAGTTTTACATTGTTTGTTAAATTCCAAGGGCTTACTATTTCCAACAATGCTGTTGGAAAAAGCAGATTATTATTATTATTATTATTATTATTATTATTATTATTATTATTATTATTATTATTATTAATCATATTTCTATGCTGCCCGCTCTCCGAGGATTCTGGGCGGCTTACACCAAAGACAGTATACTAAATAGCATATTGCCCCCAACAATCTGGGTCCTCATTTTACCCACCTCGGAAGGATGGAAGGGTGAGTCAACCTTGAGCCGGTGAGATTTGATCTGCTGATCTGCTGAACTAGGAGTCAGCTGAAGTAGCTGCAGTACTGCACTCTAACCACTGCGCCACCTCGGCTCAAAATCCCTAAAGGTTTGTTAAAATATATACTTTTTGCTGTTGTTGTTAATCATGAACTTGTGTCCGACCAGTGGTGGGATTCAAGTAATTTAACAACTGGTTCTCTGCCCATATGATTTCTTCTAACAACCAGTTTGCCAAACTTCTCAGGAAGTTAATAACTGGTTCTCCCGAAGTGGTGCGAACTGGCTGAATCCCACCACTGTGTCCGACCCATCGCGACCCCATGGACAACGTTCCTCCAGGTCTTCCTGTCCTTTACCATCCTCCGGAGACCATTTAAACTCACACGGACTGCTTCAGTGACTCCATCCAGCCACCTCGTTCTCTGTTGTCTCCTTCTTCTTTTGCCCTCAATCGTTCCCAGCATTAGGCTCTTCTCCAGTGAGTCCTTCCTTCTCATTAGGTTATCATATACTTTTAGCAGCAATATAATTATTTAACAATGGAAAATAATTTATTATTTATTTATTTATTTGTCAAGCATATACAAGATAACAGGTAAAAGTATAAACTGATTGTCATGGTTGATATGTTTAATCACAAAATACAGGTATTCCTCGACTTACAACAGAACTTTTAATGACCATTCAAAATTACAAATGGTAACTTTTTTCAGTTACCATTGAAAAAAGTGACTTAAGACCGTTTGTCACACTTATGACCTCATGGCCATATGATCAGAATTCAGATGCTTGGCAACTGACTCATATTTATGATGGTTGTAGTGTGCCAGATGTCAGCATTCCAAATTATGTTCTCCTCCAGCGCTGACATTAATGAGAGAGGGAGAAGCTTTGCTTTAATGCTGACATGAACTTTTACCTAGTTTCCTGCTTTTTAGTAGATAGTGTTACCTGGGTGACAGAGGGAGGGGGGAATTCCTGTGAAAAGAAAGTGCTTGGGATGAAGAGATGGATCTGCACGATGGCCAATGAGACATTGGGGTTGAAGAACGGAAAGGGAGGGGTTTGGAAGGAGGTGCCAGTTTTGGCTGCACAAAGAGTTCAAGGATGTCGCTCTTTCTATTCTTAAATAAAAAAAAGATTCATTAGAGACCTTGCGTTTGAGAATGAAGTTTATTTAAGATAGCAGCGAAACCTGACACCAGGATCATATAATCAACTTTCTGACAAGCAAAGTCAATGGGGAAGCCAGATTCACTTAACAACCGGGCTGCTCACTTAATAACTGCAATGATTCACTTAACAATTGTGGCAAGAAAAGTTGTAAAAGAGGGCAAAACTCACTTAACAAATATCTCACTTAGCAATATAAATTTTGGCCTCAGTTGTGGTCGTAAGTCATTCCTTAAAAGACACAAAAGTCATTGTAGTCATTCCTTCCAAAACACAAATCTGTTCTTTCTCCAGCATTTCCTCCTTAGCAACTTATCTTTCCATTGCTTTCTCTTTTTTTTTCTTTGAGAAATAGGTGTATTTCTAAGTAAAACACTACAGCAAAAATGCCACAATTTTAATTTTCCAAAAATTCCAATAAAGCCCTGAAGCTTGGAAATAAAAGATTGCTGGAACCTGATATTTTATTTTTAAAATATTCCAGGTTTCCATTTAATCTTGCTTAAAGTTAAATTTTAAACTTAAAATTGTAAAAAAATAATAATATGTGTAAGTAAGGTGACCAACTTTTTTACAATGAGAAGGAAGACACAAATAAATTGAAGAAAAAAAAGAAGAAGTGAGTCTAATGTTTGGGTGTGTGCTGTGTTGTGTTTTGGTAAGAAGTAAACAAAGCCACTTGTGTGCGACTCACTCTTGAGTGCGGTGCACTCTGTCAAAACAATTCTCCTGTGCAGAGCGCATGCGTCTCATAATCGCATCTCGCTGCACTGTACCAAGCTTGACGAATCATCATGTCAAATACAAATATGTCACATCACACGTGTTAGGATATGGTGTAAGCCTAACAGGTTGTCCAGGCAATATATGGACAATATATGTGTTCTATGACTTTAACATGAATATGTATTATATGACTTTAAAATGTAATGCTGAGTCATTGTAATGCTGAGTCATTGTATCCTGAATGGATAAGCTCTGTTGTAACTGTATTTAAGAAGGTAGCTGAAATGTAGTTATTGATGATATGCTACCATTGTGTGTGGAGATGCTATCATCGTGGGTGGATATGCTACCATCGTGATCTGTTACCAGCGTGAATGTGCTGCTATTTATTACATACTGCTGTTTTGTATGGTAAGAAGATTTTTGTATCACTGGACTGATTTGACTGGCAAAAACTTGGATTGATTAAAGACTATGAGATTGTTTTTCACTACAAAGTAAAAACTTTGATAAACCAGTTTGTATGTATTTTATTCATTGCTCTCAGCACCGTTTCCCTGTGAGCTATGCTCAGCTGGTTGGTTAACACAACAATATCCTTAACAACATGCAACAGATTGGCTCAGCATCGATCGAATACGGAGATTTACAGATTAGTTTTCAAATATCGAAAAGGAGGACATGTACGAGGACACTTTTCGAGAGAGGACAGAACTTACAAAAGAAGGACTGTCCTTTAGAGGAGGACGATTGGTCACCTTAGCGTAAGAGATAGAGGGCTCTGCAGACAACAAACTATTGTATATAAGTGTGTCTACATGGAACTTAGATACTTATCCCACTGATAATGTCGACAATCAAATTTAATTAGTGCATGCAGTGACTAAACACTGTTTGATCGGGATATTTTTTTTTTTTTTGCAACAATACAAAAATCTGCTAATCTGTTACTAAAGGCAAAAGTGACGGTATACAGCATAATCTGCAATTCTTTCAATCTGGTGAAACATTTTTAAAGTCCTACAATAGTCCACTATACAATGTAGCCCTCAGAATATTGTATGAAAATAAAATGAGAAAATGGAAAAGGGTGCCTTGCTAGAAAACATCTCTCCTATAATCACTGGTAATGAATTCCTTCTGTGAATCAAAGTACAGTACATTTGAAACCAGCTCTATTGTTTGTATATCTTCCTGATTAGACTGTATAATTTCTTTCCTAGTTTTGTTAGCTATACAAAGCAGGTATTCATACTTGCCTCCAGTGTTTGAGCATTAGCACTTTGAAAGTTCTAGTGCTACAGTTTATTGTGTGTTTTTTCTTTCTTTCCCAGTAATGATCAGTCATAGAAAAACTGGCACCAATGCTAGAATGGATTTTTGATTAATCTTTTTTGTTGTTGTTGTTGTTCATCATTTTAAGGCTGTCCTGAAAAAGGAGCCACTGAATAACTATCACCTTCCTTCTAATGTAAAAATGATTGTCTAAGGCAGGAGGTTCTTTAATTTGGCTGCCTAGTTCATTACTTTTCAAGCTACTGTTTTATTGTACAAATGAACACACAGGAATGACTCAGCTAATGCTGGGATTCCAACTGGTTACAAGATCTGTTGTTAGGTCATCCCATTTCCCTCAGAATCTAAATTGCAATATTTGCCATTGAGAACCTGAAGCAGTTATGTAGTTGTATAATATATGGGCTGACAAAATGCCAGTAGCACAGTTAGTAAAAAGCTACTTTTTTTAAAAAAATCCCTTGTGCCATGTAGTTAATTTTCTTTTTCTTTTTTTCTTAATGGAAACCCACCAAACCATGTGTGATAAGAAGAACTCTATTGAGAATGCCGACAAAAATATCCAGTTGTAGTGAGGGACCAAAGAAAGCATTCCATTTCAAGGCAGTGCATTTTGGACACGGCTAACGTCAGATGCATTGATTATCAGAATGCACCACACAGCACGTTTTATCCTATTGAGACTCATCAGATGTGGGAACCCAGATTTATTCTATGGGATTCACACCATCCAATGGGAATTTTGCTCATGGACCTTTGCACTCTACATGACTATATACAACATAACTAAATGTTTTTCAGTGTAACTGAAAAAATTACACTGTGTAAAAATGGATCTACTATGACATCTGCAAGTTTAAGGGAAGATGGTTTCTATATATCATTCTAATAGACAGCAACATTATGGATAGCTGACATCAATCTTTCCCATGTGCTGTGATAGCAAGTTTACATTGGGTGGGGCATTTAACACTCCAATATATTTTGAAAATGTCAGATTGAATAACTTGAACTAGTGAGGGATACCTGATTTTATCATAAAAATAATATTAGAACAGCATAATATTACCAATATGACCACTAATGACATGTGGGATTGCGCTTTTTTTCTGCATCATATAGAGTTCAATTATTTTTTCTTGTACCTAAGAATACGAGCTAGGTTCAAATAGGAAATGGCAGACTTAGTTTATTGTGTCTATTGTTTTCCTTGTATTACAATTTTCTTTTGTTCTCCTAGAAAATGCATTGGGACCTTGCAATGTCTTTATTCTAAAGCTTAGTCCTAACAGATTGCAAGTGACCTGAGCTTTATATTCTAAATTAGATTCTGCCAATCTCTGAAAGGGTCTAACGTTCTCATGTAACTTTTAGTTTTACACTGTTATCTGCAAAAGTGAAACAAATAAAACAAGGTTAACAGGGACCCCCAAATTAACACACATTGTCTCTCATCATGATGCATTTTAGAATCAATGGTATACATGCTACATCCTTAATGAATTTAATTAATTGTGTTAGACTTCCATAGCATTAAACTCTTTTCATTAGCCTACCCTTTACCATTGTAGTTAATGAATCCATGCAAATGTCTTGATTGGCTGAATGTTCTTCAAACACATTCATTAAAAATATTTTTTTATCAATTCAAACTTATTGTCAGAAATTAAAATAAATTGTTGTGTTCATTTTGACCGTTTTTTTTTTGTTGTTGCTTAAAATTACCAGATGACTTTTAATTTATTTCAGGTAAAATTGGATTTTGCTCCAAAGCTTTATTACAATCAACTTTTCTATCCAATTCAAGATGGATCAGATGAAATCAATAAATTGCTGCTTTGATTCACTTGCTCATAATTTGCTTTCTCTCCCAAATTCGGTCACGTTTTATATGCCTCTTACCCTGCTGAGCTGATTTACCATGTAATGAAGATTGATGGAATTACTGAAGTTTTGAAGACCTCGTGCTCAGTCTATAACTTTACAATGCTGCTGAGCCTCATTTTTTTATTTCTTTTTTTTAAAAAAGGCTGTCCTTGTCATTAATAGGAAAACATGGCTATTTCTTTCAAATTTTCATTGTTCCAATCATAATTTCTTTATGTCTGTGTTTGGGTGCTGAAGTCAAGTATGTAATTTGGTGCTGAAGAGTCTTGTGAATAAGGTACAGTTTTGGTTTGGATGATAAAGTGGATTGGAAAATACTAACTGGATAAGTAGCACTAAAATTCAAATAAAGTTGTCGTGCATCCTTCAGATTAGAATTGTTCTGTGTACTTTCCTGTACACACCGTGCGACTTTGCTTCCATGTCCATGTAGCTTTCTTAGAATGTGCAGAAACATGGTTTTTGAGGATAGTTTTCAATATCCAGACTACATTAAAAGCCTCAGTCCAGATACTAAACAACATGATGGTGCTTAACATTCAAAACCAACCAGGGCCAGCAATTATTGTCACCTGCTCAGTTTTCAAAAATTACATTCCCGATTTTTCCCAAAGAAAGCCATTTGGTTTTCTGATGACCTTGGACTAATGACTGATAGAAAAAAGAATTTTCAATTATTTATACAATGATACTGTGCTGACGTTTCTTGTGCTGATTTTTTTTTTTTTTTTGCCATCGTGGCTTCTGATCTCATATAGTATCTCAGTGCATTTTTTATTTTTTTTAAAAAAAGATTTTAATGGTATCTTTGACTTTAGTCAAGGATGTAAGACGCCTGTTATTGGTGCTGATTGACATAACTATAAACAAAGATGTATGAGCATCACAAGCCTACCTTATTTTTGTCCTTTCTTACCCTTATAAAGCCCATAGTTTTTATCTCTTTTCCTTCCTTTTTGCTTTCTGTTGTTACTTTTTTCTGACTTTTCCTCCAGCTAGCTCAATAGCAGTTGTTTGCATAATTAGTATATCCTTAAGAATAGCAATGAAGGGACAAAGGCAAATGCAAATTGGACTTATATGTTGGGGTTTTAAGTTGGACTAAACTGATTGCTATTTTGCTTCACTACCACACAAGCAACAATCTTTATACTGCAACATGGTCATTAATATTACTCATAGATCTATATACTGGAAAAGGAAAAATGCTGCTTAAGTCATTCTCCATTTCATTATACTGATATTCTTTGCACCATTTCTCTATAATATATTACTATCCTTTTAACAATATTTCATCTATGCATTTATAAGCTAGTATAGACATCACAGCAAGACATAGCTAGAAGAATAAATCCAGATAAAATTGTGGTATCTTTCCAAAACTCAACAGATGCAGTTATGTTAGCAATGATCTGGATTTTTTAAAAAGAAGGAATAAGAGAGGCATATGTTATCGTTCCTAATTTCCCCACACACTACACTTAATCATTCCAGGATGCTGCATTAACTTTTCTGTAAATCCTAACTTCCTTGGATATTTTTGAAAAGGTATTGATTTCTTATTTTGTTAGATTTATATTCTACTTTTCCCAGGAGCTTAACGCAACATAAGCATGAAAATAGCTTTGCTTTATACCTACAATAATGACTCTGTTAGTTATTTGGGCTAAGAATGTATCTTTCCCCATACACTAAAATAAAAGAAAAAATCAGGACATTTTTGTGGATGAAGATAGCTTTATACTTGAACTCCCAGTCCTAGCCAAAGCCTTTAGTTCTGCACCTCACTGATAAACTATGTGGCATTAATTATGCCAGTAATTGGGTAGATTCTCCTTTTTATTAAATGAAAATTAAATGATGACATAGTTTAAGGAAGTTCTGATTTAAGCCAAAAGATCAACAGACTCTGTAATAATATAAATATGTCTGTTGATCTTCATGTCATATGAATCAAACAATTTGGCGTGTTGTATGCAAAAGGAGCAGGAAAAATTAACAAAAGTATTTACATGAATGGGTTAATTACTGCTTTTGTGTTTTTATAAAATTACAATGTTGCATTTTCAACTGCAACATCAAACCTCTTTCTTTTTATAATCTGAAATTAAGTGGTTACATCTCATTTAGCCAGGAATCCTTCCTCCAACCATGAGTTTAAAAGAAAACATCAGGGAATCCATATAATTTCAAATCATCTTAAAAATGGTGCCATGTTGAATGTGGACATTATAATCCACATAATTAGAGAGATTATGGGGGTTTGCAGACCATTGCAAATGAAGGCTGGTTTTTACCAACAGTTCACTGAGTTCATTGAAAGCTCAGGGCCTTTGTCATATGAAAACTGATTCTTAAAAGGACAGATTCTGAGATCTAAATTTCCCCCCTCTTGCATTTAATCATCTTCCAATTTTTTCATTGTCCTCAGTTGGGATATGTACGGTGTGGGATGCTGCTGGTTTAACAACCAGTTTGGTGACCTTGCACTTTGCACGCTGTGCAAATACTTTTTACAAATACTAACCTTCTGTGTTACCACTTGGGAGTAACACAGCTGAGGCGTGGCAATCTGCTGCACCAATCAGTTGACAAGATAAAGGTAAGTAAAGCGCAGGGGCAGGTGGGCGGGCCGGCCTGATCGTCTGAGTGAACTGGTTCGTTCCCATCTGATCATCGGAGCTACTGGTTCACCCGAACTGGTCTGAACCGGTAGAATCCCATCCCTGGATATGTGCTAAGGAACTGAATGGACTCTGCAGAATGTGGGACGATACCAAGGCATGCTTGTACCATTGCCCAAGGTTCTGTTTAAGATCAAAAGTTCAACAGAGATCCAATATGCTAGCTGGAAAATATTTATTTATTTATTTATTTATTTATTTATTTATTTATTTATTCGAGTACATATTAGATAATATATATAAGTATAAGCATGAATTGAATACATAAAATGAGTACAATTAAATGGAACATTAGGACAGGGATGGTAGGCACGCTGGTGTTCTTATGCACGCCCCTTACAGACCTCTTAGGAATGGGGTGTGGTCAGTAATGGGATTCAAATAATTTAACAACCAGTTCTCTACCCTAATGATTTCTTCCAACAACCAGTTCACCAAACTGCTCAGAAAGTTAACAACCGGTTTTTCCCGAAGTGGTGCGAATCACCACTGGGTGATTCGGCTGAATCCCACCACTGGGTGAGGTCAACAGTAGACAGTCTAAGGTTAAAGTTTTGGGGGTTTTGGGATGAGACCACAGAGTCTGGTACTGCATTCCAGGCATTAACAACTAACTAAAGTCATATTTTCTGCAATCGAGTTTGGAGTGGTTCACTTTAAGTTTGTATTTATTGTGTGCTGGTGTATTGTTGTGGTTGAAGCTGAAATAGTCATGGACAGGTAGGACATTGTAGGAGATGATTTTATGTACTATGCTTAGGTCATACCGACGGCGGAATAGTTCTAAATTCTCCAGATCCTTTGGAAATCATTTGAGCCATTAACTTGCAGGAGAAGAGAACCATTCTATTAGTTCCTGTATCCCTGCAAAGAGTAATATTATCAGTAGTCTAAATCTTAAAGGAGGAAATAGTCTAATCATAACAATGAATGGATATGAGATCACCCTTCTTCAGAGCAGAAAGGCAATTTTGCAAGCTTGTGAAGTCAATCAGCCCTGTTTAAGGAAGTTTGGCTAGTTGGGTGAGGCTATAGTGTTATTGGTTGGGATGCATGTCCCTACATGTCAAACACATGCTGTAAAATAGAAGGACTTCCAGCTAGAGATAAAATTAGTGTTAGGCTGATTAACTAGAAAGTGGAATAAAATTCCTCCATCAACTGTTTAGTCAAATGTTTTGGAAGAAGAGATAGTTGGAAGATTACAAGCACAGCAAATGTTTAGGGAGGAGGACAAGGAAAGTGAAGTTCTCAGGAGAAGAATAAAATGGACTATTTCCAGTGACTAAACTTCAAGGTGAGTTTCATAACTGTGGGTTTATCGGCACTGCTGGATTGCCCTTCTTTCAAGACATGCGAGAAGCCTGGAAGCTATAACAATTTTAAAAGGTTTTATTTAGAAACTAGAGGGCAAGAACAAGCAATATCACCCTGTCTTTGGTCTTCACATATGATCTGTGGCTGCATTTTCCTGCCCTGCTTTCAAAGTCCATTTTCCTGCTTTTGGTAACTCGAGTGCTGCTGTTTTTTACTTCCTTCGAGATTAAGCTTTGCAGTTTGATTGGCTACTTCAGGGAGACCAGAACACACACACACACACACATACACATACACACACACACGTAGACACTTTATTTTTCCAGCAATAGGACCATCTGCAGATTAACATAGAAAATACTGCTCAAAACCCAGTAAGAATGTTTTATATATTTCTGTGCATATAATGTAGAGTATGTGAAGTTTTATCTTCTCTGAATCATCTGTGTATGGATTCCTTTCCTTTCCTTTCCTTTCCTTTCCTTTCCTTTCCTTTCCTTTCCTTTCCTTTCCTTTCCTTTCCTTTCCTTCCTTTCCTTTCCTTTCCTTTCCTCTCCTCTCCTCTCCTCTCCTCTCCTCTCCTCTCCTCTCTTCTCCTCCCCTGCCCTCCCCTCCCCTCCCCTGCCCTGCCCTGCCCTCCCCTCCCAAAAATAGGAAAATGTAACTTTTTTTAATAAAGCTGGTTGTTTTGCCTTGTATTTTTGTTGCACTTTCATGCTTTAATGTTATATGTGAATTTATTCTACTTTCTATAAATGTATTTTACATACATGAAATTTTCCAGTAACACTCATCCTCAGAAAGCAAAGCCAGTGGCAATTGCTTTTCTGGAATGGAAAGTTGGAAGGCACAGCGGCAGAGGAATTGTCAAGTGGGAGGGTGTGGTAGCCTTCAGTCTGAACAAAATACCTTACAAACTGTTACTGAAGTGTCTTACTTCAGACATAATTTTAGTAAAGTGGCTGTTCAATGTTCTATGGTCTGAACATAGAATAGGAACAGCTTAAGGGTATACTACTGATATACCTTACGTAAGAAAGTCTATGTTCCCAACTATATATAAAAATAAAATTTAGCTATCTAATAAATTTAAACAGTTCTTGAAGGTATCTGAACTCACTCATAATAACTAATACAAATGTAGAAAATCAGCAGGAGGGAAGCTGCTTTCCAGGTTTTTGTGCACAGAACATCAAATGCATAACCCGGCACAAATTGTAGATTTGTGCTTGGTACAATGATCTCCTGTTTCTCAAAGAAAAAATCCCTTGAAACCCCAGTAGCTAATCTTTTTTATTACTTACTTACTTACTTACTTGTTTGTTTATTATTCCACCCATCTCCCTTACAAGATGACTCTAGGCAGTATCTAGAGATATTTAGTGATTTGGAAAAATTGTATTTATCTTCTAGGGTATTATAATTTTGCCTAATTCTATGGTACACAGTGGCTCAGTAGCTAAGACACTGAGCTTGTTGATCGAAAGGTCGGCAGTTCAGTGGTTCGAATCCCTAGTGCCAAGTAATGGGGTGAGTTCCTGTTACTTGTCCCAGCTTCTGCCAATTTAGCAGTTTGAAAGCACGTAAAAAATGCAAGTAGAAAAATAGGGACCACCTTTGGTGGAAAGGTAACAGCATTCAATGCGTCTTTGGCATTTAGTCATGCCGGCCACATGATCATGGAGATGTCTTCGGACAGCAGTGGCTCTTCGGCTTTGAAATGGAGATGAGCACCGCCCCCTAGAGTCGGGAACGACTAACACATATGTGCGAGGGGAACCTTTACCTTTTTAACTCCCTTGTTGTCAAACAGAAATTGGGTCTGGGAGTAATCATTTTGAGAAGGAAAATGTTCTCATAAGAAGAACCAATTCTATCTTGGCTGATGAACTTGCATCCTTTCATATTAAGGATATCCTTCTGGGATTGAATGATTGAGGATGATAATGACAGAGTTAATAACATGAGATTATGATAAACAAGTAGCTCACATGATACCTCTTCTGCCAGATCCCAAGATTTTGGTAATTCTACAATATTTTGATAAGTTTCTGGAATGAAAGAAAATAGTGGTTGTAGTTCATATTGGCAGAAATAAAAAGTTCCATTGACCAATCCTAAACTAAATATAAACTGCCAAGTAATAGTGAGTTGAATCCAGCTTCCCTATTGACTTTTTTGCTGGGATGCTGCAACCATCATAAATACTGTACATACCAACTGACGAGTGTCCAAATTTTGATCATATGACCATGAGGATCAGAGGTGGGCTTCACATAATTTAACAATTATGGTTCGCCCCAGCACCGAAAATGTGAGAGTGTGCATGTGTATTCGTTTAGCTCACGTGTGCACCTTCTGCACATGTGTCGGGCCTTCTGTGCAGCGTTTTGTTTACGCATGTACTTGCATGCTTGCGCGTGGCTTAAAAAATGCAGCTAAATAGGGCAGCATAGTGCCAGGATGGGTGGGCAGACCCACCCGCAGATCACAACTACTGGTTCGCCCGACCCGGTATGAACCAAGTGAATCCCACCCCTAATGGGGATGCTATAACAATTGCAGATGTGAAAATGGTCATAAGTTTCTTTTTTCAGTGCCTTTGTAACTAAATGGTCACTAAATGAATGATTGTAAATTGAGGGTTACATGTATATGGTTCAAAAATATTTAAGGTCCAAATATGATTATTGGATCCCAGCTGTTTCTAACTGGAAAAGAAATACTGCCTCAATTCCAGTGGATGTGAAGCAATTTATAAATAATTAGCCTCAGGATTATTTCTAGACTTGAAGGAACATCCCTAGAAATGCCAGTTGTGAAGGAGCACTGATGAAAAAAGAAAGTCTTTTTTTTTTTTTTAAATTGTCAGTCTGAAAGTATGCCTGGGACATCTGGCTCTCCACTTTGAGAAGGTGCTGAATTAAAATAGTCCTTTACCTGATTCAGCAGGGCTACTTATAGGTTCTCATTGTCCCGCCCAGTAAGGAAAAAAAATAGATCTAGAATAGATTCTGAGTTGAGCCAATAGTATGCAGGATCAGATCCAAGGATATCATGTTTGCCATGAAGTCCTGAATTTCTCCAAAAAGCAATAGCAATAGCACTTAGCCTTATAGACCATTTTTCTAAGCAGTTTACAGAATCAGCATATTGCTGCTGGGTCCCCATTTTACCGACCTTGGAAGGATAGAAGGCTGGATCAACCTTAAGCAGGTGAGACTCAAACTGCCAAATTGCAGGCAGCCAGCAGTCAGCAGAAATAGCCTGCAGTACTGCATTCTAACCAATGTGCCACCACGGCTGAAAAGGTAGAGAAGTATTTGGGAACGGTGATTAATACACTGTATTTAGCAATGTTTTATTATATTTCATTTTGCTATAAACTACCAAAAGTCAGAATGATTCAGAACATACATACAAATACAATAAATTAATTATAAAGCCTCCAAAATTTAAATGTTGTACAGACTTTTAAAAGTGCTTTACTCATCATTTATATTCTCTTTCCCTCCCCTGAACATGTTCTGTCACCTGTATTTATTTTCTCCAGCAAACTATACTTCAGCTTACATATTATTAGTATTAAATTAATAATGCTTGGGTAAAGCAATGATAAATATTCATATTGCAGATTTCAGTTGTTCAGAATGCTTCAGGTACTCCATAAACTTAATTTCCTTCAGTTGAAGACATGTTCACTTCCTCTTTCCAATGCTAATTGCAAAGTATATGTGGGGGTGGGGGTGGACAATATGGACTGTTGCTACCCACATTATTTAATCATTTATTTATAGCTTTTAAAATTCAACAACTCAGTCACAAACTTACAATAGTTAAGGGCTAGAATCCTGTCTTAAAAAAAAAATAGTCTCTCCACCAGAGGTGGATTCCAGCAAGTTCTGACCAGTTCTGGAGAACCGGTAGCGGAAATTTTGAGTAGTTCAGAGAACAGGTAAATACTACCTTTGACTGGCCCCGCTTCCATCTATTTTCTGCCTCCCAAGTCCTAGCTGATCAGGAAGAAATGGGGATTTTACAGTAACTTTCCCATGGAGTGGGGAGGGAATGGAGATTTTACAGTATCCTTCCCCTACCATGCCCACCAAGTCAAGCCATGCCCATCAAGCCATGCCCACAGAACCAGTAGTAAAAAAAATTGAATCCCACCACTGCTCTCCACACTTATATTTTTGATAGATTGCCTGGGTACCATCAAATTGTTTTCAACTACTAATGACCACATAGATAGTTTTTCTCCAAGACAATTTATTCCTGACCTGTTCTTTCATGTCTTCCAAAGGTGCTTTCAATTTTTTTCCAGTTGAGCCCATCCACCTTACAACTGGTTGTCCTCTTCTTCTCTCTCCTTTTAGTTTTCCCAGCAATAAAACCTTTTCCAGAAAGTTAGGTCTTTGCATAATGTGTCTAAACTAGGATAATTTGAGCCTGATGATTTGTGCCTTGAGTAAGAACTATGAGTGGATTTGTTCAATGATCCATTAAATTGTTTTCTGGCCTGTTCATGATATTCTCCAGAGTCTTCTCTAAAATCAAAGTTTAAAAATATCAATGATCTTCCTATCCTGCTTCTTTAAAGTCCAACTTTTGCTTCTGTGGAATATCGCAAGGATTACTATGGCTTGTATGAAGGTTTAGACACATTATGGCATTTAAATATCTTTCCCAAGGCCTCAATAGCTGCTCTATTGAGTGCTAGCCTCCATTGTATTTTTTGAAGTATTAGTACCACCTTATAATGCCTTGGTAAGATCACATTTGAAATATTGTACTTAGTTTTCATCACCACGATATAAAAAAGATGTAGACACTCTAGACAGTGAAGAGCAATAAAGACAATTAGGGGACTGGAGGCTAAAACATACAAAGAGCAGTTGATGGAATTTGATATGTCTATTAATTTAATGAAAAGAAGAACTAGGGATGATCTGATAGCAGTGTTCCAATATCTAAGTGGCTGCCACAGAGAAGTGAAGGTCAACCTATTTTCCAAAGCACTGGAAGGCAGGACATAAAGTAATGGATGGAAACCAATCAAGGAGATGACCAGTCTAGAGCTAATTTCCTGAGAGAACAATAAATCAGTGGAACGGCTTGCCTGCAGAAGTTGTAGGTGCTCCAACTCTGGAGGTTTTTATAATGAGATTGAACAACCATTTGTCTGGAATGGGATGTGGTTTCCTGCTTGAGTAAGGGGTTTGACTAAAAGATCTACAAGGTCCTTTCCAACTTTGTTATTCTGTATTTTGACTGTTTGATCCTTTACTGTTGATGGTTGATAATACAGAAGCTATCCACTACTTTGATATCTTCCTTGTGAATTCTAAGGCTAGTTGTCATTAATTTGGTCTATTTTATATTTTATCCCTTTTTTCATTGCGTTCTATGAATTCGATATTAGGGCTTGCAGATCCTTTGCATTCTGGCAACCAAGGTAGCATTAGCCATATACTGCAGGCTATTGATGCATCTTCCTCCAATTTTAAAACCATACTCTTTTTCTTACAATCCAGCTTCCCTTAATATATTTCTGCATTGAATAAATTGAATAAATATGGGGACAGTGTGCAGTCTTATCAGACTCCTTTGCCAGCCTGGATTCAGTCTATTTCACCATGTTCTGTCTGACTTTGGCTTTCTGATCTGTGTATAAATTTATCATGGGGACAATGAGATGTTGTGGGATTCCTATTTTCTGAGCACAATTCCACAGGTTGACCTGATCAGCTCTATGAAAGGCTTTTCTATAATTGATGAAGCACATATGGACTTCTTTTTCACATTTTTTGACTTTTTCAATTATCCAGAACATATTGTCTATAATGACTCATGTTTTTAGGATCGTTCTAAAAGCAGATTGAACATGCGAACCTATGGCATGCATGCCCAAAGTGGCACACGAATCCATGTTGCCCAGCACATGCGTCCTTGCCTGTTTGTCTTCCGGGTTTCTGGTGCGCATGTGCACACGATGATCAGCTGTCCTTCATGCGTGCAGCAGTGCCAAAAACCAGTGTGTGCATGCACGCCAGCCAGCTGATTGTCAGGTGCAGATGCGCACCAGTATCCAGAAGTTTGACTTTTCTGGAATGCGATCCCTTCTCGCGCGCACGGTAATGCTGAAAACCGGCAAGCGCATGTGTGCCAGCCAGCTGATCATTGGGCGTGCATGCGCACTAGAACCCAGAAGTTCGGCTTTTCCGGACCGCAGACCCAATGGACATGCGTGTGTGACTTTTACATGTGACCTTTTTGGCACTCGGTGGCAAAAAGGCTCACCATCACTGATCTAACATCTCTTTTTCCATGCAGAATTCTAACAGTGTTGGATGACTTTAAGCACTATTTTGCTAACATATATAATTAAGGTTATTGTACAATAGTGTGTATTAGCTTAGTTAAGTCTCCTTTTTTTTGTTTTTGGATACTGGAATCTAGATTGACCTCTTCCAATACAGCCATTACATCATTCTCAAGATTTGCTGACATAGCTTGGTTAAAATCTTGACTGATTTTTTCTTCTATTGCTTGCCATATTTCAGTGAGTATTCCATCAGTTGCTGTAGTCTTCCTATTACATAATGATCAGAGTGCTGATCTAACTTTATCTTCTAATACTAGAGGTTCTTCTAACTTGGGAATACAATATCTTTTAAGCTATCTTGGATGTAGACATTTTTACTGGATAGTGTTTCAATAGATGTCATCCATCTTCCTTTGATCTTCTTTGAATTGATGATTATATATCCATTGGCATCCTTTAGCATATCAATTTGAGGTGGAACCTCTTTTGAGTTGAGATATCTTTGAAAGACTTTCCCTGTTTCTCCATCTCTGTTGCCATCTTTAGTGCCTTTATAGATATTGTTGTAATGTTTCTTGTCTTTTCTAACAGCTCTGAAACTGTTAATTCCTTTATGAGATATTTGGCTTCTCTTCACAGCTCGTTCTGGTATTCAGATTGCTTTCTTTTCTTTCTTCATTTTTGGCAGTGTGTTTACTCATACATTCTTAATAACATTAAGTTCATTCCATAATTCATCTGGTTTTCTATCAATGAGTTTCAGGACTTCATACAAATTCCTGATGTTCTCTTTGAAAATGATGGGAGATATATTCAAGATCATATTATGGAAATTTCTTCTATTACTTCTCCTTCCTCCTCTTCTCCTTTCCCTTTCCCTTCTGTTCTCCCTTCTTTTCCCCTCCCCCTCTTCTTCCTCCCCTTCTTCTTCCCCCTTGTCCCCATTTCCATATGCTCCTTTCTTCCTTTTCCTGCAGTTTGTGATCTAATATACTTATTTTTAGGTAGAAGGGAAAAAAAGTGTTCAAATTGAACTCATCTCTTGGTCATTGCTTTTTGTAAGATTAACAGAACTGAAAACTCACTACTACAACATAAAGTCCACCAATTCAAGTGATAATGAGATCAGTGACTGTTAAACACAATGACTACCTAATCTTCAATATCCGAGGCAAAATGCTTCTCAATAAGTGAGCACAAAAAAATGTTACTTTATTTTTCTCTTGCCTATATAGCTGATCCTCATTTAATTATTATTTCTTTAGCGACCATTGTAACTTAACATAGCATTGAATGAATGAGAGTTACAACCAGATCTCATACTTACAACCAATGCAATCATTGATCCATGGTCAATGATTATGATTTGCAGCCTTCAGAACTGGCTCCCCACAAACAAAGTCAATGGGGAAGGTGGAAAGAAGTTGGAAGTTGAGTCCACATGGAGTCCTTGCTTAGTGACCAGCATGATCTTTGCTTAAGGGTAGCATCCAGGACTGCCAGAACTGCCATTGCCAAGTGGCAAAGCTCATGTGGTTATTCAAGTTATGATCATGTTGTTTAGCAACAGAGTTTCCATTCCAAATTGTTTAAGTGAAGACTACCTGTATCTCATACTGCACATATCAGAACTGACATGGAGCTATGACTATAAAATGATGGTTTGCTAGGGAAAAAAAAGCCCTGGCCTTAGCTCAGTGAAAGTAATGGATTTATGTACTATTGGAAGGGTCGGTATAAATTCAAGCAAAACATAGGCTACAATTACTAGAAAAATGAATAACATAATCAGGGATATTTCTATTTAATATTTTCCCTTATCTAGAGGGGATCTACAATCTTAAGAAAATTAAATATTCTCGAAAGCTGTAATCTAAATATCTAGCAGACATTTCTTTTTTTAAAAAAAGCAAATTGATTGAAATGCAGGCCCAACACTTTACAAGCTACTGAAATATATTTTAATGTTTTTTTTCCCCATAACAAATTGTAATACGACTATTGGTAGAACTAAGTAGAGAATACAAAGTCTTGTTTGAGGGGATTTAAAAAAAACAAAAACAAACCTCACTGATGATACAAGATATATACTATGCAGATGGAAACATTTTTCTTTTACCCACTGAAACAAAACATTGCCAATATTGACTTTTTCCTATTTTGAGATTCCCAGTCTGTATCCTCATTAGGTTCCTAAAATAACACAGGCCTGGTTGGTGATATTTATTTGTATCAAGAAACCAGTAGGACTCTTGATTAAAATACAATGTAAGTTTTGATTTCTTAGTTTGGGATTTGTGAGAAATAAATATGCCAGCTGCTCATCTTGGCTGAAATCTGCAGGGAAGCAGAATGCTTAGTAAAGTTAGGAACGATGCCCATCTTTGACAAACACTGTCTGTTGAAGTGTTAGGGCTCCACAGCCAACTGCTCAGTTTTGTGTGAATGACAACATGGTAGCACGAACATTTAACTGCAACTAGCAACACACAGCATTGAAAGAAATCTTTAGCATTCACACCAATAAATAAGCAGCGAGATTATACTCACTTGTATAGAGTGACTGCAAATAATTGTGTAGCTGAGAAACAATAAAAATTGCTTCGGGATAAGCATTTTTACTGATAAAAGATCTGTGCTGATCACTTGAAACCATCAAAGCTCCCAAATAATCAATCGCAAGATAAAAATAAATAGAAATTATTTAACCCCCCCCCATTGTTCCGCTCCCACCATTGTCTTTTGAGAATTTTAAGACCTAGTAATATTTTTGCCTGCATACTAACGCCGACCTACAAAACCACGAACTGAAAATTTTAATCATACTTCCTTTCTGATCCCATGAAATCACTGGTCACACTTCATGCAGGTTTTACCGTTGTAACATCTGACATGGCTTACCACTAGAAGGCAGCAAAGAGGTGCAGGGGGAAAAAAATTTGCTGTGATGAAGTGGCTGTTGAAAAGACAGATTTGAACTCAGACATGGCATTTCTCCCAAAACTGCAGCCCATTATTTCAATATATATATTGAACCCATAGCTTCTATATGAAACAGAGCCTGAAGATGACAGGGTGTGAGCCTGTCGAAACGTTGCTTTAAGAAAAACTTTTAAAGTCACTGGTAGGATTTTAGCTGAGGTTTCAAAGGACCTTGCAGAGTTCTCTGTAAGGAATTTTAGAAGATTTTAAGCTGGGATTTTAACCAGGATTTTAAATATTTTAACCAACTTATTTATAATGACGCGGGAAAACACCCGAGATTTTAACTTTTTGCATATGCACACCCGCGAAAATTTAAGAAGACACACACACACACACACACACACACACACACACACACACACACACACATATATATATATATATATATATATATATATATATATATATATATATATTATATCATCTCTGTACCAGAATAAATTTGAGGTTGTTGGAAACATCATGCCAATTTCCCAATTGTTTCTGACATGGTGCAGAATGTAGATTTTAAACATTATTTTAAATCCTCTAACTTTTATCACTTGACTGTTGTACATGTTTCTCTTTCCCTAGGTGAGCTGAGTGGTTTGTGAGCTTCCTCTGATTGAATGGAATAATGATGGGAGCAAACTAAACTGTTAAATATTTGGAGTGGTTTTCCAAAGTGATAATCTTAGCATTTTCAGGAAAAAATTGGGAGAAGTCCAAGTTAATACACACAGTGAATTTAAGTAAAAGTGTAAATAGGCAACAGGGCAATAAATAGTATCCAAAAACTAAAGTATGTGGATTTGGGGGGGGGGGGGGATAGAGAGAGAGGGAGGGAGGGAGGGAGGGAGAGAGAGAGAGAAAGAGAGAGAGGCAGGCAGCAGGCAGGCATAAATAGACAATCAAGTCTTCATAGAAAGTTTCAATGACTCTAGGCTATTCTCAAGGTAGGTAAGGACATTTTATTCCAATCAGAAAAAAGAAAGTAACTTTACCCCCCCCTCAAAAAAAAAACAGACTACAAAAAGACCAAAACTCACAAGTTAAAACACTGTTGTGATTCTAATGATACTGATAATTTTTCATTCTCTGAGGACATAATAAAATTTCACACCTATGAAACTTTTCTGGCATGCCAGTATATTAGCCAGTTCAAATGTTTCCCCAGGGTATTCAGTGGTATAATGATAGTTAATGACAATGAAGTGCAAGACTCTGTATCTTTTTTGGGTTTTGTTTTGGTAGGAGGAATTCCCATTCATTTAATTGTGTATTAAAGAATGAATATTTATTTAATCCAAACAGTGGGGATGACATGCCAATAGTAGTTAGTGATTTTATTTTTGGTTGTTCCTCCAGTTTTTCTCCTTTGGAACTTTTGTTCCATCAGAGATAATGATACTCTAAGACAGTTTTCTGTGTAACATCAAAGTGAGCAGAAGGCACCCAAAGTACATGTAATCACTAAGCTAAACTTCCTCTATAATGTATCTCAGTTGTGAAGATGTGCATATGTTCCTTTGTAATTAGCCAATTAATCCTATAAAGGAAAAGCAGAATGCCTACCTGAATAAAAATCCATAGATACTGGCATGTTTTCAAATAGTTTATAGTAAGTAGCATGCTATGTTTTGGGATTGACATTGTCATGTCAACAGCATCCATGACATGCAAATAAAAGCATGCACCCAGTGAGTTCAACACAAATATCATTTGACTACAGATGCTCATGTTTTGGGTTGGTTTTTGGTGATGGGATAAATTTTATTTTTAAAATGTACAGAAAAGGAAAGAGAGAAATTTCTGTCATTCCGTATTTACTGAAAAAAAAAGTCTAGGGATCACCCCTACCTCACCCCTAGATATTTTTAAAAGAAAATATTACATTTACAAAGAATGTGATTTTGGAGGCAGATCCCCCCAATGTAACCTTTCTTTTTCTTATGTTGGGGGCAGGGGTGGGCTTCAAAAATTTTAGCAAGCAAGGGGTTCTCTGCCCGGTTGCTGGTCGGCCTCCTGCACCATGGCAGGGGGGCATTTTTGCCCTCCCTGGGCTCCCGAGTCTTTCCTCAAGCCTCCGGGAGGGTGAAAATGTCTTCCCCAGGCTCCAGAGACCCTCTGGAGGCTTGAAACAGGCCAATTTCTGGCCTTCCCAAATTTTTGGTAGGCCCATTTTTCGCCTTCCACACACGCCTTGCACTTACCTGCATCCAAAACAAGCCGCATGGGACTCCAAGGAGGGATGGAGTGGGGTGGGCGGGGCAGGACCAGGAGTGGGATTTGGGGGTTCTCCGAACTGCACAGAATCTTAGCTAGAGGTTCTTCTGAACTCTTGTGAACTTTCAGCAGCCCACCCTTGGTTGGGGGATGGGGAAGAGAAAGAAAAGTTGTCTTTCATTCAGGTGAATGCATTTTGAACTTACAGTTAAAAACAAAAAAAGCACCTTTCTTCTGTTCATCACAGTCCTCTTCAATAGTCTTCTTTTCCCAATCGTAGCTTTATTTATTCATTTATTTAAAAGTTTTATCCAGCCATCCAAGCTGCAAAAATGTGACTGTGGCTGGAAACAAAATTCCAACAATACTCTAAACCTCAGAATTACAAAATTGCTAAAGGCAAAATAGCTAGAAGTCATTTAGAATCCACATTCGGAGCACATCAACAGAAGGAGAAGGAGAAGGAGAAGGACCCGTTCACAATTACATAGGTAACTGTTGTAGCATTGAAGATATCTGTAGTACTGCAATAACCTTAGGAAAACTTGATGGGAGAAGATTGCCCAAGGCATTTTAAGAATTGCAGCAGTTTTTAAATAGCTAGTAATGGTTAAAGTATTAGCATGGAACAAGTGCTGATGTTCCTACTCTAATTCCTCAGAGAGCTTTGAGCAACAAGACCTATGTCACAGAAATATCAGGTTTATAGAGAAGAAAAACAGACCTTGGAAAGAAGGTGAGGGCATGATCACAATGAAAAATAATAATTGTAAACTCCTGTTGCCTATGCTTTATGGATTTGTTTTTTTATATATTAATATATTTTAGTGTACAGTATTTTCAGTAGTACATATTGTTATGAAATGTACTTTTATAAATTATTAGTAACATCTTTATTTGTAATCGGTATCCATAGTTGGAAGCACAGAAACATCGCCCCAAAAAACAAGCTATGATGAAAGAAACAAAGAATAATGATTTTAGACAAGGAGAGCCAAGGCTTTTCTTTAAAAAAATGAACTACGCTTGAAGAATGATTCTACTGGTGTTTCCTCTCGCCTCACCACATGTTTCTCCTCAGTGCTGAATATATTTTCTTTCAGCATTTTTGGTTTCTCAGAATCGAAAGGAATGAGTGCCTGTACTTATTTTTTTTCCCCAAACAATTTTGCAGATGCATTTTTAAGAATAGATTTGACATCTATTGAAATATGTCACCAAAATCATATGTGGTTTTTATATTTATAAATTATAAATTTATAAACTCCCAGAATTCCTGGGAGTTCTGCAGCATATAAATTTAATAATCTCTCTCTCTCTCTCTCTCTTTCTCTCTCTCTCTCTCTCTCTCTCTCTCTCTCTCTCTCTCTCTCTCTCTCTCTCTCTCTCTCTCTCTCTTTCTCTCTCTCTGTCCCTCCCTCACACACACACACACACACACACACACACACACACACACACACACCATGAACTACAGAAAGGATCATTTTGGCAATCAGTACAGGAATTTAAATAAAAATGTCTTGACACCGGGTCTTTTTTCTATCCATCCAAATCTTTATGCCATTCAGCTCAGTCTTAACTGGCTTGCTAAGTCAACATGTTGCCAGCTAGCATGTCAAATGCCTTAATGAAATCAAAATTAATTTTATAGTAGTGTTTGTCAACCTTGGCCGCCGGAAGATGTGTAAATTTTAATTCCCAGAATTCCTCAGCCAGGAATGGAGATGAAGCCGACACATCTTAAAGTTGCTAAAGTTGAGAAAAACTGTTTTACAGGATTCCCACTATCTACCAAGGAATTAAGAATTTAATTTAATTTAACTTAATTTAAGAAACAAAAATGAGCTGTTAATTTAGCATGGTTTTCTCTGTTACTCTTTCTAATGTGAAAGCATAAATGTACCAAATTAAAGCTTAGAAAAATGAAGAAATAAGACAAATAAAAAAGTCATATCTGTCATTTGCTATTCTGCTAATCACAAACTGTCATTAATAATTGACAGTTTCTGGGGCTGGATTTCTTCTAAAGCACAGTGTTGATTCTTTTTCAGCAAGATTACTGCTTCAAAAAGAATATCAGTTCCTTCAACTTGATCATTGACAAGCCTCATAAATATCAACAGTTATATAATATATATATGTCTTTCTCCTAGTACTCATTCCATTTTTTTCAGTATTCATCCTCATATATCACTTATTCTCTCACAAACTCCTTAATGTTTATTTTGAATTTTCTACTGTTTGTACTTTTAATTATCCAGGGAAAAAAAGCTAATATCAACTCTACAGAAAATACTGTAATGTTATGACCTTCAATAGATTTGAAATAACTAGAGTGATGTTGCACTACATTTCTGATTTCTTTTAGATTATATAGTTCTTTATTAGGTGACAGACATGAAACTCAATGTGTAAGATTGGTGATAAATATACATCACTGTGTAATTCTCCACATATAGTTTCACAACTTCTCTTTGAACGCTCTTTCTCTGATTGTGAAATCAGTTTATTTTATAAGGCGCATCATGACTCTTCTATATTTTCTTACATTAAGAAAAAGTATCTGTCCACGATCATTGATTTTGCAGCTTTTACATTCCTGACTTTGATTATGCATTTTCCATTATAGGTTTAGAAGATCAATTGTTTCTTTAGCTGGATTACAGTATGGCGTTTTTGAACTCATTCTGTACTAGGTTTTGCCCAAACCAAATCCTTTTCAGTTATTCATTTATTTTCTTGTTATTCATTAAAGAAACCAGTCATCTGTACTAGTCTGAAAGAAGAGGCCCCTACTTTGAATTATTTAATGAGAGTCTTAAAACAATTGCAAAGATTCATACAGAAGCCTGAAAAAAATCTCAAGCTCGTTTACTGAATAGGAAAGTTGTGTGGTG